>NC_136731.1:2500-327500 GCF_936440315.1 Barbus barbus | reverse complement strand
TGTGTTGCTGCATTCTGAACCACTTGTAAATAAAAATAGGCAAGTTTATTTATATAGCACATTTCATACACAGTGGTAATTCAAAGTGCTTTACATAAAAGAAAGTGAAATAGTCATTAAAATAATAATCACAGCAATAAAAACAGTGAATTTAAAACAGTTAAGAATAGAAAATTATTACATAAAATACAGTGCAGTCAGTTCGGACATATATTATGAAAATACCATAACAGAGAGTTGCAGTCCAGCCTAGTCGTAATAAAAGCATAGCAACTTCCAAAGTCTTCTCAGATAGAAACGGCTTAATTTGAGCAAGCAAGCGGAGGTGAAAGAAACGAGATCCAATCACAGAGCAAATATGTTTATCAAACTTCAGAGAGTTGCCAAACTCCACACCTAAATCTGCACGAGGAAAAAAAGTTTATAGATATCCAAGATCAATCATGTTAATTCCCAAAGAAACAGAGGGCCCAAAACAATAACCTGTTTCATCTGCATTCAAAAAAGGAGTTTTTAGAAACCTCTTACAAACAGGCAAACAGAGGATTTAAAGCTGTTTGATTATTCTGAGCCTTGCATATCGTCAGCGTAGCAATGAAAAGAAACCCCATGTTTCCTAAAGATAGAACCCAGGGTAAGCATATATAGTGAAAACTGATGACATCAGGGATGCAAAAACAAAGTTTCAAATCTTATACAATGTAATTAACAATTAATCATTCATGTTTTTAATTATTTGTGCATGTAAAATTATTAAGTTTTACCAAATCATTTTTGTGTTTAGTGAACATAAAAACAGACATCCAGTAACTTGGTAAATGTATACCATTTAAGGTCCTGGAGTGGCCTAGCCAGTCTCCAGACCTTAATCCCATAGAATCTGTGGAGGGAGCTGAAGGTTCGAGTTGCCAAACGTCAGCCTCAATGATAAGAGCTGTAGGTACATGAGTCAATGATTCACAAGTAGCACTCTTTGTATGTAAGCCAGGGGGGTCAGTAGGCCCTACTCACAGGCGTTTCAGCCCCCCTAAATCTGTACTTTGTCCCTCTAAAAAACGGTTACTTCGGTCCCCTTTAAAACTGCCGCAAGCTTTATCTCCTCCCCATCATTCAGCTTATTCTTCAGTCCGCAGAAGCAGAGGACAAGGTTTATCCATAGACTGTTATGATATCTACTGTACACCTGGATCTTCGTCAGAAATAAAGTTTTGTGATGCAGGAGCAATACAAGCGGAGCAAAGGATTTGCTGCTTTCACACCATATCACTCACACTACAGTTGTTTTCATATGAAAATTTAATTTTCTTATTGTTGAGGTGGAATTAGAATGAAATCATGCACAGGAAGTATTAAAGATGTAAATGTAAAAATGATTTGTTGGTTTAACTTTAAGCAGCCTAACCTGGTTGCCCTAAAATTGAGTTCATTTAAACTAAAATGCAACCCTGGAGCACAAAACCAGTAGCACAGGTATATTTGTAGCAATAGCCAACAATACATTGTATGGGTCAAAATTATATATTTTTCTTTTATGCCAAAAGTCATTGGGATATTAAGTAAAGGTCATGTTCCATGAAGATATTTTGATTAGTAATATGCATTAAGAACTTCATTTGAACAACTTTAAAGGAGATTTTCTCAATATTTAGATTTTTTTGCTCCCTCAGATTCCAGATTTTCTAATAGTTGTATCTCAGCCAAATATTGTCCTATCCTAACAAACCATATATCAATGGAAATATTATGTAATATTTTGCAGCACCACTGCCTCACTTCACTGGTAATGATGCCTTTCAGAAACTGACGAAACCATTGTATATAATGTGGGAGATTATTTATTTAATGATTATAGACTGCTCATAAAATTAATGGCAAACTTGATCATCACACCAAGTCACTTAGGGAAATAAATCTTTCCAGTTAAAAGTCTTAATTGATTGTGAATCAGTTTCATCAGTGGCAACAGGTGCACTGGAGAGGCATCAGCAAGACAACCCCCAAAAAGGAGAATGGTGGCCACAGATAATCGCTCTTTCCTCGTCTTTTTTGACTGATTTGTAAGTAGTGTTGTGTAGCATGAGACATTTCAGGTTGCACAAGCTGCCCTGCTCCTCCTGTCATTACTGATGTGTTTGTCCTCAGACCATCATATGACTGCTGAACTCAAGTCCTCATTGATTTATTTTCTCAAAGGTTTTCTTCAGACCATCATATGAACGTTGACCACAGGTCATCATTGATTTATTATCTCACATGGTGTTGTCTTCAGACGACTTAGGGTCAACATTCATGTGATGGTCTGATGATAACATCATGTAGAAGAATAAATCAACTATGATCCTGGGCTCCACCAACACCAATAACAGAGTTTATGCTGTTAGCCAAGGCTAAATATTTTGCTAATTGAAAGTTTGATTAGTTTCAGCTTGGTTGTTTGCCCATGTTTGCTAGCTAGCTAAGTTTTATTTATTTATTTATTTAAGCACACTATAAAAAAAAATCTAATTTTTTACTTAAATTTTTACTATTATATTTATCATATTGCTTAACATATCACAACCTTATGATTTTGAAATGTTTTGATTTCCTCAAACCTGAAGTGCCTCCCATCATTTAAAACGCAGTAGCCTCGTTAGGACAAAGGTAATTAGCAGCTAATGAATTTGAAGTCTCTCACATTCACAGAAAGGAGCTTCTGTATTGCAAAAAAGGTGGATAGCTATGTAATTTTGAGATGTTTTGAGCTGAATATTAAGTTACAAACATACTCCGTTACACTCCGCCACTTTCTTGTGTGCCACTGGCTATGTGAAAGTTCCCTGCTGAAGCTCTGTCGTGGATTCACACATCCATGAGCGTGGTGATTCTCTGAATGGAACATGTCACAGCACAGCATGCTCCCAGCGTGAATGAATGCTTTCATCTGTTCCACATGAAATGCTCTGCTTGCACAGAATGCATGGAGCCGGGATAGAGCAGATATATTACGTGGAGCGGGAGGGAACTTTTGGGAAATCATGCAAAGAAAAATGCTTGTAAATGCATCGCTTGCCTTGGAGAAACAGTTTGCATTGTGCCCCCCTGAAAACTTGCCCAGTTGTCCATATAGTTAATCAGCCTGTGTACGTTAGCCTCCTCCATCCTACATTTTGAGCCCAAAGGGCTGATAGTTTTGCATATTTTGACGTCTCCCTTGACGTCATTATTTTTATTTGTATACAAACAGCAGATTCAGTGAAAAGATGAACAATGAAAATGAGAATCTAAATGTGTAATTAACTGAATATTGGTCTGAATTCACCCTTCCCTGGGAGATTGATTGACAGGGGATCTGACCAATCATAACTCAGAATCTGCTATTTTGTCTGTCAAACAAACCAGAAAGGAGAGTTGATTAACTTCAGTGGACTTGAACTTGAAAAATGGTGTGTATTGTCTCTCTGTGGTTGAAATGAGATACAAAATACCTTCTGATGTTCATTCATGTTTACTTCATGTTATAACTAGTAAAAAAGAAGATATGGTCGGTTCACGTGCTGCTTGATCTGAGACGCTACAGTGATACGTCACAACTAGGCTTGCAAAACGGTGGAATTTTTCAGGATTTCTTGGAATCTTCTGGGGATTTTTGGAAAGTTTACGGAAATTTTCCACCACTTTGCAGCCCTAGTCACAACCAGTGTTGAGGAGTAACTAGTTACATGTAACGGCGTTACGTAATTTAATTACAAAATAAATGTAACTGTAGTTAGTTAAAGTTACTAAGACAAAATGTGTAATTAAATTACAGTTAATGAAAATGTTAACGATTACAAAGGGGGTTACATTTGAATATTTAAACACATCCACATATAGATTTAATTTCGTGTGTATCGCCCGCGGTGTTTTCAGCCTCTGCCTCAATATATTAGTACATGAACACATAAACGATCTCTACAACTGATCTTAGTCACTTAATGAGCATTTTACCATTTCTTTTAAGAAAACTCATCATATATACAAACAGACACCAATGTTCCAAGAAAGACACCAATATTTCAGGAGTTTAGTACACAGAATAGGACACATGCTTATTAGATAATCATCTTTATTTCCAAAGCATTGTTAGATGCCAGTGTTTCCAGTAGTTATGCAACGATTTGGGTTCAACAACAGTATCAGTAAACTATTTCTTATTATTTTAAATCTGCACTGAACTTCAGATCAGTCTTAAAGTATAAGGTGATACTAAAGCCTGATTTTGTAGTCATGTGTTCAAATATTATCATCTTAATTCAAGGATTTTGTACATTACTATTATGTTTTAAATAGGTGGGCTTGTAATCTGTAACTATTACATTTCCAAAGTAACCTTCCCAAAACTGGTCACAACACATTAGAGAGCCACAAAACGGTAACTAGGGGGGGCGGGTCTTTGCAAAGAGTCAATTACATGTCTGAATAATCATAGTTAGCACTCAGTTTAAATGTAGTTTAACTGTATATGGAGACAATACTTTCAATGCTGTTATATGTAGAGGTACAGAATCATTGTACAATGCAATGAACTTACTGTAAAATTACATGCCTCTGATGATCACAGAGTCAATGCATTTCACAAGATACAACATCCACCTGAAGAGCGCGCACTCATCTGCCGCTGTAAAGCCTTCATCTGTTCACTGTGCTGCTGCATCATCATAGCCATAGACTCCTCATGTCTCTTGTTGGAGTTCTCTAACAGCTCTGCAAACTCTCGAGCTCTATTACTCTCAGCTTCAGCGTTCTGTTTCTTGAACGCTTCCATCTCCTGGCTCATCATGTCAGCCTTGTCCTGAAAGCCCTTCTCCAGCAGAGCGGCCTGCTCCTTCAGTTTGCTGTCCATGGCACGCTCAGCTTCCTCTCTCTGAAGCCTCATCTCCTCATCCATCTTCTCCCTCATCTGTCTCATCCTCTCTTCATTACTCTGTCTTTCTGCTTCCATTTTCTCTTGTAACTGTCGCTGCTCCTCCTCTTTAGCTTTGATTTCCTGCTCCAGGAGTATGGCTTTCTCTGTTTCCTCTGGACATTGACAAAAAGAAGAGGAAGGAATGAGGAATGAATGCTTTACAGATTTGCTTTACAAAAGACTCAAACCATGAGATTAGCAGTCTATTTTATTGTAAGGCAGATATAAACTGCAAGGTAAAATATTTAAAATTATTCATAGCACTTCAGTGAAAGACTTTGTTTTTATCTATAGAGTGCTTTTTTGAGTTAAAAACATACTGAATATAACATTCAGGTTCTGGCCCGACTACAACAGAGCCTGAAGAGTTACAGGTTCTGGCCTGAATCACATTGTTCTTGATTCATAATGATAACGGCATGAATAGCCCCCTGAAATGTACACCTGGGACTGCAGTTGTTATCTGAATGATGTTATCTGTTCTCTGAAAGCAAAATTATTCTTGGACTCTTGAAACTGCTTCAACCATTTATTGCATTTGAAGCTTATCACCTAAACAAGTACCTACACCGTTGAGCACGTCTTTCACAAGCAACCTGGTCAGAATTTAAGAATGGGGAACTCTTACCTTTAATCTTTTTTTCCTTCTCAGTCAGTTTTTTGTCGGCCTGCAGAATAGCTTTAGAATCCACAGACTTCTGCTTCAGAAACAACTCTAAGACCGCTTCAGCCTGTTGACACACAGAAACTCTTATCAGAACATCTCAATGACTTCCATTGTTTTAAAATGTCATTAGGTTTTGAAATATAGACAAGACCTTGACTTCTTTATTGGTCTGGCTGTTGTATTTCTTCACAATGTCCTCCAGATCCTTGCAGAAGAGATCATAGCCACCAGATTTAGCATAGATGCCCTGTTTGAGTTTTTCATTCATTGTTGCTGAGAGGGATGACAGAAGATCCTCGCATCTTTTCTTTGAAGCTTGCTCATTTTGGCACAGGTATCCATCAAAGAGTTTATTAACTTTTTCCTAAAAACATACAGACAGTGTTTCAGTTCTTTGCTGATTTAGGGCTTGCTCTTTGGTCTGACTTATTCGGAACAAAACTGTCAGCACAAAATGACATACAGTGCCCTCCATAAGTATTGGAACAGTAAAGACAAAATTGCTCTGTTGCCTGTGGAGTCAAGACATTTGCAAATATGATTAAAAGATGAATATGAGTCAAAACTACAGAATGTCACATTTTATTAGCCGTTTCAACACATAGATGTTTTACCAAATAAAAAGAACAGCACTTTTAGAGTTCATCCCACTCATTGATGTGAGCATAAGTATTGGGACAGTTGAACATAAGGCAGATATAAAAGATTAAAAGCTATTATTTAGTTGCAGATCCCTTGCACACAATCACAGCAGTGAGTCTGTGACCCATAGACATCACCAGACTCTTGCTCTCATCCTTTCAAATGCTTTTCCCAGCCTTTAATGCAGCCAATCCCAATTGTTGCTTGTTTTGGGGAGTTTCTGCCTTTACTCTCCTCTTCAGCTGGTGAAATTCATGTTCAATCAGATTTAAATCTGGAGATTGACTTGGGCAGTCTAAGACTTTCCATTTCTTTGCTCTTATAAATTCCTTGACTGAACTGGCAGGGTGTTTTGGGTCATTGTCCTGATGCAATATGAAGCACTTCCCAATGAATCTGGTGGCATTTTCTTGAATATTGGTAGGCAAGATGGTTTTGTACCCTTCCAAATTCATTCTTCTACTGTCATCATACATTAAGTCATCAGTAAAGTTGAGAGGGCCTGTTCCAGAGACAGCCATGCATCCCCATGCCATGACTCCACCTCCACCATGCTTTACAGATGAGGCTGTATGCTTGGGATCATTGCAGTTCCCCTTTTTTCCTCCACATTTTTGCTTTCCCATCACTTAAATAAAGATTCATCTGTGTCTCATCGGACCATAAACACAGTTCCAAAACTCGATCAGGTCGTTGTTGGTTGCTGGTGTCGCTGGTGGTTTCCAAACTCTTGATTTCTCCATGCCCTTTGTTTTTGCTAGAGCTCTAACTGACTTCCTCTTTTCTTTTAGCATCCAAATTGCTTGCTTTTCTCTCAAAGTCAGCTCCCTCGTCTTCATCCTGGTTTGTGTGTGTCATCATCGAATGCAGGATTCAGAATACAGAAGTAATGGATATAACTGATACGACTCATTCCCTGCTTTTAATATCTGAAGAATTAATGCAACAGGACACAGCTGATCACTTAGAAAGACCTGTGAGGCAACTGCTCCAATACTTATGCTCACATCAGACAGAGGGATGAACTCTAAAAGTGCTGAACTTCTTAGCTGGTAAAACATCTATGTGTTGAATCACCCAATAATAAAATGTGACATTCTGTAGTTTAGTCTCATATTCATCTTTTAATCATATTTGTAAATGTATTGACTCCACAGCCAACAGAGCAATTTTGTCTTCACTGTTCCAATGCTTTTGGAGGGCACTGTATATGAGAAGATGGAATCAGTGAGAATGTCCAGATATCATTCACTACTATGAAAGAACATCTCTTTATCAGTAAGCACCTCCTCAGAGAGAGATCCAGCTAACCTCTAGAGATTTCAGGTGCTCCCCGTCAGTGTCCCTGAAAGATCGAGTCATGAAGGTTTGTGTTGCCATGCCACTGAGACGTTGGTGTTCCGAGGACACAACCTTTAATTCCAGAGGGAAGGAGTTCTTCAGCTTCTCCATTCCACTCTGGTACACCTCAAGCCCCTCCTTCACCGCAGCTTGATTCTCAATCAGTGCCATGGCGATCACAGCATTCTCCAGACACGGCACAGCTCCACTAGAGATGGTGTCTGTGTATGTTTTTGCTAGATGACCCAGAACTTTCAAAGAAGGAAAGAAGTCAAACAAAATGATTGAGCAATAGATATTCCACTGAAAGCACATATGCAAGCTTTTCAAATGTCCTTCTGAATCACCTCTGCCAGTGACCGTGTATCCATCTTTCAGCTTCTTCACCTCACTCTTGTCAAAGACCAACTTGCAGAAACGTCCTGTAACCTCCAGGAACTCAGAGGAAAGGTCAGCAGGATCCAGTCTCTCCAGATGAGACACGTTCTCTGGGGCGGTTGGAAACGGGAACGTGAAGCATGTCCTGGAGGGGAAGAATTTTTGGATGCACTCCCTGGGAAGGTTGTGCTCCATCACTTTTTTGGATGTTCCTAGAAGAGATGATCAGAAGCTATAGCTTTTCTCAGTTCTAGAGATTTGTAAAGTTAAAAAAGAGTGTCTGTCCTTTGAGCAGAGTGTAGCTGATTCAGCTACTCTTCGGGGCCACATTGTCACTGGACTTTTTTTTCTCCACTTTGAACCCTTTTCATCCACATTTATTACAAATCTATGCTATCATCTAGGTGTCCAATCCTGCTCTTGGAGGGCCATTGTTCTGCAGAGTTTAGCTCCAACCCCAATTAAACACATCTGCACCAGCTAATCAAGGTCTTACCAGGCATACTAGAAACTTCCAGGCAGGTGTGTTGAGGCAAGCTGGAGCTAAACTCTGCAGGACAGTGGCCCTCCAGGAGTTTTGGGCACCCCTGATCTACAGCAGTGGTTCCTAATTCCCATCCTCATACCACTGCTCTGCATATTTTGCATGTCTCTCTTATTTAACACACCTAATTCATATAACCAGCTTGTTGTAAATTAATTGTGTTCCGATTGACATGGTCCTTACACAGTGTTCATTTTCTCCCAGAGCAGGGGAAATCCATTGAAGTTTACTTCACTGCAGAACAATCGTTCTCGGATTTGCGCTACATCGCAGCCTGCAGTGTCTTCACACACAGACAAAACTTACTATTGAAGTGACATAAATTACACCTAAATAAATACAATTTAAATTCACATCTCGCACACTTTAATGCCCTTTAAATGGAACATAATACGCTCCCTTCCAACTGGAATAATGGTGAAATATCCTGTGATGTCCACTTTGCAAGGCACTTACGTTCGGACAGAACAAATATCTGAAGTGTAAGTGATGCAACCCCCTGCTCTGGACATTTTGTATGTAAGGACTGGAATTTAGAACCACTGAACTAGAGTTGGAACAGGGAGAACACAATCTGCTGTGGATGAACAACACTGGTTCAGGGAGTAGATATGCTGACTGGGAGATAGAGGATTCCCAGCTGGAATCCCAGTTTCACCTAACCAATTAATGAAGTGTCTTTGGGCAAGGCACAGAACATCACTTGCTCCTGATGGTTGGGTTATGGCACCTTGCATGGTAGCCTCCACCAATTATAGGTAGATCTGACTTGTAAGTCCAGCTGATTCATTTATTTTAAATGTATTTCTGACAACAACAAAAAAGATGGCTAACAATGTTCTTTGTCTATACAGTGATAAGTTTGAAGATTATGCTTCTCAGCTATTAGCGTACCTCTAACTAGTAATGGCTCTGTACTAGAGTTTCAAATAAAACTGAATCTTTGGGTGATCTTGGATTCTTTTTTGACATTTCACCCCCATGTGAAACATATAGCTAATACTTTTTTTTTTTTTTTTTACTTTAGACATATTGCAAAGTTGCATCCTAAGCTATCAGTTTCAGTAGTAGAAAAAGTGATTTGAAACGGATATCTTTGTCTTTTTTTATAATTTAAACAAACTGCAGTACACCCAAAACTTGGATCTTAAATAGAACCAGAATAAGTGATGTAAGTGTAAGAAAGATCTGTTGATAAACCATTAAATTTGGAAAAACTCATTACAGGAGCTCATTGTGATAGTGATTGTGAGGGCTCTTAAAATAATCTTTTGTACCATATTTAAATTACCATGTTTCAGCTTCAGAGCAAACTCTAGATAATCATTCTCTGTTGCATCTTTCCCATCAATCTTTCGCTCCAGGGTGAAGTCCCTCACTGCCCAGATGAAACTGGGGAAGAACTTCACAAACTCATTTGAATCATCAACATCCTCGTCTGATGATGATTTGACCTTGATGCACTCTGTTAGTTCAGTAACGTATCTGATAGTTTGTTTAGGTCTGAACACAAAGTGACTGTCCAACATGATTCCAATAGTATTTGTATGTATTTTACATTAAGTGTGGTTCTACCATGTACATTTACATAGACAATAAAATGTATAATATTCATTTAACAGCAGCTAAAACATTTATGAACAAATTTACAGATGTACACATTTACAAACCCTTATCAAATCCTATCACTCTCAGATAATGATACTATTACATAAGATAATGCTCTATAGATCCCCTGAGGAACAATTCCACTCATTCTTTGCTATAGAAGAGGAAGAATTGTATAAAACTTGTTAAATCATCTAAAACAACATTGTAGTGAGTGGGGCGGGGCCGAGAGCCGTGGGAACGGAGTGAGGCCGGTGGAGGAGCTCCGGAAGGATAAAAGGAGGAGTGACGACAGTGGAAGACGAAAGAGGACCAGGCCTGGACTTTATGTTGTGTTTTGTGTGAGGCAGTCGTCCGTGAGGGGCTGCCGCTTTACTTTTGTGTTTGTTTATTTTGTTATTAAAGTCTTTAAGTGTTTGCCGGTTCCCGCCTCCTTCCCGATCTACGAACTTTGTTACAAACATGTATGTTAGACCCAATATTATCTAAGCTAGTAAAAGAGGTGTTTCTAGAAGTCATAGATTCTCTTCTGAATATTATTAATTTGTCAGTGTTATTAGGATATGTCCCAAAAACCTTCAAACTGGCTGTTATTAAGCCTTTCTTTAAAAAAAAACAAAAAAACTTTATCCTAAAGAATACTAGTTAATTACAGACTTCATCTCGAATCTCCCTTTTCAGTCAAAGATACTAGAAAAGGTAGTATCATCACAACTATGTTCCTTCTTTGAGAAAAATTGTATCTATGAGGGTTTCCAGTCAGGATTTAGACCGTATCATAATACCGAGTCTGCTCTCATTAGAGTTACAAACGACCTGCTCTTATCATCCAATCGTGGTTGTATCTCTCTATTAGTGCTACTGGATCTTAGCGCCACGCTTGATACTATCAATCACAACACTCAAGTATTTAAGTAGACTACACATTTATGTTGCCATTGTTGGAATTGCATTGGCCTGGTACAAATCATATTTATCTGACGTCATCCATTCGTATCAGTGAATGAAGAGTTATCATATCGATCACAAGTACAGTATGGAGTACCACAAGGCTCAGTACTAGGACCACTGCTTTTCACGCTTTACATGTTAACCTTGGGAGATATCTTCAGGAAACATGAAATGAAAAAATTAAAGTGAATTGATGTGTGGCTAAGTATGGTGGCCCATACTCGGAATTTGTGCTCTGCATTTAACCCATCCAAGTGCACACACACAGAAGTGAACACACACACACCGTGAACACACACCCAGAGCAGTGGGCAGCCATATTGCTGTGGTGCCTGGGGAGCAGTTGGGGGTTCGGTGCCTGAAACTCGAACCCGCGATATTCGTGTTACAAGTCCGACAAGTTACAAGTCAAGTGTGCAACACTACTCTATACATAACTCTATACTGTTGTATAGCACCAGACAGCACTTCAAATTGACTGTGTTTGGACTACTTTGGTACTGCTCGTCACTTTTGGAATACGTTATTGTGATTACACTTGCCTGTTTATCATGTTTTTTCTATATATTGTGTATACTTTAAATAATTTGTTAGGTTTAGAGATAGAAGAAGGTTTAGCTGCCAAAAACTGCATAATGGAATATTGTGATAAAATTAACTAACTTTTGCCAGTCATGTTTTTACATTGTGAATGCTTTATGTCAAAAATATATTTCTTTAGTTACATGTACTACAAAGCAAGCACATTTGCACATTTGTCCTTTGAAAAATGGTGGTAAACATCTGAACAATATCTTACTTTTGCAAATAAACAAATAAATTAATTAATTAATGGATTAAAATCTAGATAAACGTTCAGAAGGATACTGCAGCTCCTCTACAGCCCTGTTGTCGATCGTCCCTCGACTGTTGTAGACAAGAGTGCTGCTCAGTAACACAGCCAGACTGAAGATGTTGGTGTCATGCTTCGAGTCCCCCTAAGATGCATAACCACATTTGTGAAGTTAGAATAGTAAACTGGAAATGGCCTTGAATTTGCATTCACCTTCAACTCAATGAAAGGTACTCACACAGCTACAGGCTATAACATTTAGTGCTCCATTTAAGCAGGTCAAGATGTCCCCATCTCCACTTTACAGCACACTAGCAAGCTAACGCTACACTGAAAACATCTGTCCATTCTCAAAAGCCAGCAAAATGTTGAATATGCGACCAAAATAAAATATGCACTTGGAAAATAAGTTCAGACCACTTATTTGCATACCGAGCTGGTTGACAGCTGTTATTGTACAGTCACCCTTTTAGATTGACTATCTAATACTATCTATAAATTTTATTTTAGGCAAGACGTAATGTTTGAGAAGGCAAAATTGATCAAACAGACTATAATCACCTCACTAATCAAGTTTCCATTCAGATTTTGCGCTGTTTTGTAATCGACAAAGAGATATGCGTTAAAAAAAAAATTGCGAAATTTGCTGTCTAGAGCCTGTTTCCATCAAACTGGCCTTTTACCGATAAAATGGTGTGCGTCATGACGTCATCCCTAAAAAAACTTGCGCCGACGCGCGCAGTTCAGCATAGCCTCCACAACACAGCCTGTTCATGTCATCATAAAATACAGTCAGACAAACATATTGAAGAAACATGAAAAAAATTATTTATTTCCCCCTCACTCCACAACAAATCATTTAAATTTAGCGGTAGAAAGAACTCAGAACAAAGCAAGAATAAAAATATAAGAAGCTAACAAGCCAAAACGAATGAATTTCAACTTTTGTACTTCACGTTCCAATATCGATGTAAAACTAAATGTGCTTGGCATAATATCACGGGGTCATGGTGGTCAAGCTGAAAGACACGGACTACATTTAAACTGAACAGTGCACTGTAAAATAATAATAATAATAATGATCATGTAAATGTTTAACACCAAACTAAGATAAGTATGTTTGAGAGGTAACTCGTCTTACCATGCATAAAATAATTTTAGATACAATTTAATAATATAAATATGATTTAATGTGCTTTTGAACTCCAGGGAAACGGTGCTTTAACGTGAGCAACACCATGAACACGAGCTGTCTATAGGCTAACTCTGTCATGTGACTCCACATTTATTTGCGTTAAAGCCCCTTTTCTCAACAAAAACTGTTTCTAAACAAATTTTTGCGACATTTGAAGTATCGATATGGATTTATGCGCTAAAGTTAAACGGAAACAGATTTTGTCGACACATGAGAAATTTCATCGATAATTGGCATTTCCATCAGCTATATCGTAAATATTGCAAACAAATCCTTGGAAACCTGGTTACAGTCTGCCACCGGCTGCTTGGTCGTTAAGTTAAAAAAACAAAAACTTTTATTTAAGGAACAAATGCTTCAAACGTTTTTCTAAATGAACTTTGAAAACAAAAGGAAATATAATCATTTTGCCATTACAAACAAAACTGAACTATTTTAATAGCTGAAACAGTAGTATAAGCTGTTTTGGGAGAAGGGGGAAAAAAGACGGGCTCGGGTCAGACTCGGGCCAAGAATTCTGATAAGCTGTCGGTCAAGGGCAGGGCTAGGGCCTATATCTGAGGCCCATGAAGGGCTCTACTGTTGGGTATTTTGAGATAAAACTTCATGTACACACTCTGGAGACATCAGAGACTAATTTTACATCTTGTAAAAGGGGCATAAATCTCTGCTGCAGAAATTAAAGTGTTATTATTGGACCCTTGAGCACTAGTAATTTAGTCAATTTGTTACTTCACCTTGTCCACGTCCCCGAGTCCCTCGGTGTCCAGCAGCACCAGAGTGGTTTCTGCTTTAGTGGGGTGAGGCACGCACCACATCCAGATGCCCTTCGTCTTGGACTCGATTGTGCTGCCCAGTGCAAACCCTGATAACCACACACCAGAAACCCCACAATGACTCGCATGCAATCATTTGAACAACAGCGTTTGAGCGTTTGGATGCTGCTGACCTGTTTGCTTCCCCGCCAGTCGGTTCATCAGGTAGGACTTCCCGGTGCGGTAGAGACCCACCACAGCCACCACCACCACGGGCTGCTGGATCTGCTCCAGAACCTGCAACGCTGACCGCTGGACACACAGCTTCCCGTCGGACGCCGTGTCAATCAAGCACACTGGTTTGTCCATGGCCACTGGAGACCCAAACACATTTCACTTCCTTTAATCAACCGCATTGAGAAATACTCCAATAATCCTGCATTACACAGTCCAGTAACTCCCCACATGAGCAACATTTCCTCTTTCTGCTCGGGCAACTTTCACTTTCACAACAAACTACACAAGCAGGCTGAATAAGATAAATGCTGTCAGATCTGTTTGTGTCCAGCTACAGTCTATAACCAGACTGGGTTTAGTTGATGCTGGTTTCTACAAGTTAATCATGTCACATAAACAAAGCCCTTTAAAGCTCAAACAAAACATCAAAGTATCTATCAAGACAAGTCAGGCTGTAGAGTTCACTAACACACACACACACACACACACACACAAACAGGACATACACACACACACACACACACACACACACACACACAAACAGGACACACACACAGACACACACTCACACACAAACAGGACACACACACACACACACACACACACGCACACACTCGCGCACACACACACACATGTTGGTTTTTGTGGTTTATGGGGACTCTCCATAGGCGTAATGGTTTTTATACTGAACAAACTGTGTGTGCTATTGCCCTACACCAACCCTACACCTAAACTTAGCCTCACAGGAGACTTTGTGCATTTTTAGATTTTCAAAAAAACACCATTTAGTATGTTTTTTAAGCCTTTTGAATTACGGGGACATAGGCAGTGTCCTCATAAACCACCTTCATATTGTAATACCTCTGTCATACCCATGTCATTATACAAATTTGTGTCCTCATAAACCACATAAACATGCACACAGACACACACACACACACACACACACTCTCATCGAGTGCTAGAATTAAATCACCAACATGAAATCTCAGCGACACACGGTCACACATGATCATCTGCAGGAGCAAAACCAAACATGAAGAATGTGCTGAAGCTGAAGCTGACTTTAAAACACTGGACATTGTATTGTTTGCAGCACAAGAGCTAGAATGATCTGAATGAAGGAACGTCTCTTACCTGTGTGCTTTAGTTCACTCCAGTCTAACTTCAGTCTGAGTTGTGTTCATGTTGCAGCTTCCTGATATATTTCTTAGACACACCTCCAGGTCCAGACTCTCGATGCTGATTGGTCTAGAGGGGGTTAGGGGATGTTCCTGGGCTCTCAGTGGTTATTCTCTGTTGACTGAGCAATCAACAATGTGCAGTTTCACTTAGTGTTACTTTCAGAATAAGCAACTGCAAACTGGAAAACACATGACAGCAGATACAAGAAGCTTGGATTGATTCCAGAATGTGCAGCCACATAAAAAGATAAGATGGTTTTCTTTTTCGTGGTACCATATCTCACAGACTGGAATGACATCTTGTATATCTGAGCTATGATCAACAAAACAGTAATATTCCAGAAACAAGAAGAGTACAGAAGATTGTCATTATTAACCTGTGATAAACCTTGTTTCTGATGACACTGAATGGAAACTCCCAGGAGCTTTTCCCTCGAGTGTATCAGACACTGAAAGTAATTGTGAACTCATGACTCCATCAGTCCTGCATGGCACTAACAATACAAGAGTCCAGGGAACTTTTTTACTCATAAACTGAGTACCATAGAAAAAAAGTAAATGATTGTTATACTACTGGGCTGGGCTTCATGTTGATTGGTTGGTTAATATTCTAAGGTGTGCAGTTATTTTTCAGGGAAACGCGCAGCTAAAGTAGTTCCAGACAGGTCTTCACAGCATTACATGTTTATATCACTTCACCAAATGCAGACATTTCAAAGGTCCTTATAGTCTACAACAGCTAAAATGAACCAAACCCCACAACGACACTGGCCAAGCATAACACATAGACAACGACTTGACTTCACAACCAAACGACTTCAGGTTGATAGGGAGCAAGGGCACATCATTTTTCTTGTTTTATTGAATGTTTATTGATTTATTTCAATGGCCATATAGTTTTGGAGCTGTCTTACATGTCTTCATTTAATTACAGTTTTTATTATCCTTGGACTTCTTCTGGTGGAGTCGACCCAGCTGTTGTTGTACTCTGGATTTATGCTACGGTGATGTTTCTGAGGATGAGGATCGCTGGCATGGCTCTAAGATACACTGCACACCAGTTAGTGAACTTAAAAGGGGACTGAGGGAAGGATTCCTATGAAGTCTGCAGGAATACTGGTGTTCTGCGACCGAATCACTACATACGCCAGTCCTCTCGGTGCAGTTTTATCCATTCATCAACTTCTCCCATTACTGTTCCTATAGTTCAGCATGAAGCTAAAAGGCTGTTTTGCACTGGCATACATTTTAATAACTTGGTGCTTCCAAATGTGGAGTTTTCTCAGAGGTTTTGTCTCTTTCACTACTGTCATTGCTACGTAAGACTGACAAAGCCTTTCTGTCTGAATCTGCTCATTTGTTGTCAATGCTGTGCCTCTAGTTTTGAAGTATTCTTACTCTGGAGGACTTTAACTGAAAAACTCAGTAAGGTCAAAGGTCTTTATTGAGTGTTTTGATTTGTTTCAACATACGGACTGATCAGCACATTACAAAGGACACATATTAGACCTTGTTTTTCCTAATTTATCTTTTGTCATCCTTTTAATATGGAATTAACTAATTAGAAAGTTTTACTTGATTGCATTATTTTGCTCCTTTAAATTAATTGGCAAGTATGTTTACACACACAAGGAGTTTGTCTAATAATTAAAAGTTGAATCCTAAAATGAACTGCTTTCTTATTCACATCTTCATTTATAATCATCTAAGTCTCAGCTTTGCTCAACCATACATCTATCCCTGCTCACATTCCTCAATAGCCCTTCATTTATCTAATCTTCTTAGGTTTGACTAGTACTTTTGCGTAAGACATGATTATAAGCTTTGTTTGTGTGAGCTGTGTGTTTCAGGTGCTATATGTTAGTGCCGCGTCTGTAGTGTTAGATAGTGTGTGTATCTTATTCTAGGGTGTGTTGTGTTTTCTTCATTGAATATGTTAGGCACACATACTACAGATGCCTTTCTTTCAACATTTGCAAAGTCTGCAGACAACAGATTTGCAGATAAAGGAGAAGCAACCCTAATATAGTTTGGAGGACTGGTCCATAAAGTGGGACCAGCCACAGAAAAAGCTCTATAGTGAGTTCTTGGACTCTGGAGTAAGTTTTGATCTTCCGATCTTAGGCTTTGTGAGGGTTTTTAGGAGTGGAGTAAATTACATTCATTCATTTAGCTGACGCTTTTATCCAAAGCGACTTACAATTGCTATATATGTCAGAGGTCACACGCCTCTGGAGCAACTAGGGGTTAAGTGTCTTGCTCAGGGACACATTGGTGTCTCACAGTGGATTCGAACCCGGGTCTCTCACACCAAAGGCATGTGTCTTATCCACTGCGCCATCACCACGGATATTAGACGGATAACTTGGTGTTTGATGATGTAAAGATTTATAGAAAAGTAATAGGATTTTGAACTCAATGCTAAGGTCTTTGTAACGAGGACGCTGAGGCAGAAGTAGAATCCATGTGCGGTTGTTTATTCAGAAGAGCAGAGTACAAGTGAGCAGGCAAAAGGTCAATACCGGAAAGACAGTCAACAGGCGTACAAAGCATAAAGATGATCCAAGCAGCTGAGTGATATAATAGGCAGTAGGTCAAATCCAAAAAGACAGTCCGATTGAGCAGCCAAAACAGAAGGGATAATCCAAATAGCGATAAAGAGGAGACAGAGCTGGGATCAAACCGTGTAATCAGTCCAACTAGCAAACAATCCAAAGGGAGATCCGAAAACTCGTGAATCAGGAACAAAGCAAAATGGCAACAGGTAATCAGGCATAAAGTGTAAATAGACGCTCGGTAAGGCAGGTCAAACTGGCAATACTTCGCGAGTTTGTGAGCACATGGTCCGTCCTTAAATACTGCCAAACAGGAAGTGATAGTAGAAGCAGCAGAGGGAGCATGCAGTCAGTACTCGGGTGAGGGCTCCCTCTGCTGGCGTGGTGTTACAGTCTTTCAGAAGAGGCGTGACATGCGGGAATCTTTTCAGAACTTGTGTTGCTGCATTCTGAACCACTTGTAAATAAAAATAGGCAAGTTTATTAATATAGCACATTTCATACACAGTGGTAATTCAAAGTGCTTTACATAAAAGAAAGTGAAATAGTCATTAAAAATAATAATCACAGCAATAAAAACAGTGAATTTAAAACAGTTAAGAATAGAAAATTATTACATAAAATACAGTGCAGTCAGTTCGGACATATATTATGAAAATACCATAATACAGAGAGTTGCAGTCCAGCCTAGTCGTAATAAAAGCATAGCAACTTCCAAAGTCTTCTCAGATAGAAACGGCTTAATTTGAGCAAGCAAGCGGAGGTGAAAGAAACGAGATCCAATCACAGAGCAAATATGTTTATCAAACTTCAGAGAGTTGCCAAACTCCACACCTAAATCTGCACATGAGGAAAAAAAGTTTATAGATATCCAAGATCAATCATGTTAATTCCCGAAGAAACAGAGAGGCCAAAACAATAACCTGTTTCATCTGCATTCAAAAAAGGAGTTTTTAGAAACCTCTTACAAACAGGCAAACAGAGGATTTAAAGCTGTTTGATTATTCTGAGCCTTGCATATCGTCAGCGTAGCAATGAAAAGAAACCCCATGTTTCCTAAAGATAGAACCCAGGGTAAGCATATATAGTGAAAACTGATGACATCAGGGATGCAAAAACAAAGTTTCAAATCTTATACAATGTAATTAACAATTAATCATTCATGTTTTTAATTATTTGTGCATGTAAAATTATTAAGTTTTACCAAATCATTTTATTTGTGTTTAGTGAACATAAAAACAGACATCCAGTAACTTGGTAAATGTATACCATTTAAGGTCCTGGAGTGGTCCATCATCCCGCTGCACGGAGGTATTGCCTGAGCCCACTGCAGACGGAGAGCCTGAGCCTGCTGTGACACGTGAGCCAGCGCAGAAACCCGCGACTGAGCCGATCGTCACCCCGGAGCCTGAGCCTCAAGAATGTTCTGACCAAGTGCATGAGCCGGCAACACCATCTGTTCCTGAGGGAGTTTTACTGGAGATCGAGGGCTTGGAGGGAAGCCCCACCCACACTCCCGCTGAGTGTGGGTTGCAACTGGTCGCTGGACTATATATTGAATTTATGGATATGGATTTTATCGACTGGGTTGGGGAGGTGATTCCCAGTGTTCCTGAATGTTCTGCGTCTCCACTAGTTCCACCCAGCTCCTGTGCTCCTGTGTTCCCTCCCAGGCTCCCTCTCCCACCTCCTCTCCTAAGTCCAGCCAGTTCCTCTTTTCTGTCTCCGCCTCGGGAATTCCAGTCTCCTGCTCCGTCTTGGCGTGAGGATCCCCTGTCTCCGCCTCCAGCCTCTGAGCCCTGGACTCCACCTCATGCCTTGGCTCCTAGCTCCCTCGTCTCCACCGTGGCCCGTCATCCCACCATCTCCGCCGGGATCCCTCATCCCTCCGGCTCTGCCTTGGACAGTCGTTGACCATCCGGCGCCACTCCACTCCACCGGCTTCGCCTCGTCACTCCATCCCTCTGTCTCTGTCAGGCTCCACCTTCATCCTCAGTCACTCTGGTTCCGTCGCGTTCTTCCGGATCCCCGCCTCCGCCTCGCCGTTTTTTCCTGAGCCTGCAGCTCCGCCTTGGCTCTCTATCTGCTCGGCTCCATCCTGGGCTCCCCTTCCTTAACAAAAAATATATTTTTTTTTGCAATGGATTTTTCTCTAATTGTGATCACAGGTGAATACTGCATCAGAGGGGGAGGACTTCCTCATATTCTGCAGGGAACACTTTCCAAGTATACGCAAAAGATCTCCAGAAATATGTTGACTCCTACCCACAGCTGAAAGGAAAAATTGACAGGATGTCTATTATAAATACATTTATGACATGGTTTGTTTGTTTGTTCTTTGTGTAAGTGTTTGTAAATTAGTTTTTTTCTGCATTCTAGTTCTGTCCTTGGAAAAGTTTTGTTAAAGTTTTTTGCATTTAATTTGTCACGGTTCGCGCATCCATTGTGTCCTCTTTGTCCCATGTACTGTCATGTGTGTGCGTGCCGTACGTGTGTGGGCGTGGCCGAGCATTCACCACTCACTCCTCTCAGCTGTGCCTCATCAGCAGCGGCAGCTGCAGCCCATTTCCCGCACACATAAATAGTCACCAGATTCTCTTCTCATTGTCAGATCGTTTTGGATGTCTTCCCGTGCTGTTCTGTCTCCAGTTCCCGTGTGTTCTCGTCGGTTCTGGTTCCCGGTGTCAAGGTCTGTCTGTGTAGTCGTGTGTTCGTCGTTCCTGTACTGGATTCCCACACCACCTTGGACACTCTTCACCTCACCGGCCGTGCAGCCCATCCATTCCTGCGTCACCGATCATCATTCCATCCTGTGTCTGTATATTCAGTTTCTGGACAATAAATCATTTCTTTACCTGCAACTTGCTTCCTCATCTGTACAGTATCATGACAGAACGATCTGACCATCCCATGGAAGCAGCGGGCGCCTCAGCCACATCTCTGGAGGATTTCATCACCCAAAGCATTGAACGCATGAACTCTCAAGAGGTGAGCCTGAATACCACTGGTCGGGTTATTCAGGCTCTGGTGACGCAGGTATCCGAGCTCACCCAACAGCTCCAACAACTACGAGTTCCCATTGCGCCACCCACACCGCCAGCTCCCCCCACTCCATCGGGACCCCCCTTCCAGTCGGAACCGCGGCTACCCGTTCCTGAGCCATACTCAGGTGAGCCACAATTTTGCAGGGCATTCCTGACGCAATGCTCTATGCATTTTGCCCTGCAACCCAGAACCTTTTTTTCTGAACAGAGCAAGGTGGCTTTTGTTCTCACGTTGCTGACTGGAAGGGCGGCACTATGGGGAACAGCGGTGTGGGAGAATCAAGATCCATGCTGCACCTCGTTCCTGACTTTATCCGAAGAAATGAAGCGAGTATTCGATCGAGCCGTCGCCGGAAGAGAGGCGGCCAGAATACTCACCGATCTCCGCCAGGGTGAAAGATCTGTATCGGACTATTCCATCGAGTTCCGGACCCTGGCGGCGGAATGTCGCTGGAACGAGGAGGCGCAGTGGGACATGTTCCTGCATGGGCTAGCTGACCACGTCCAGAAGGAGATCTACGTCCTGGACCTCCCCACCACACTCAACGGACTGATTGACCTGGCCCTCAGGGTGGACGCACGGCTCACTAGAGCGGAGCGACGCGTCCAGGCCAGCCGAGTCCCTGGTGGGTTTGAGAGTCACCGTACCAACGACGTGGACGTGGTCAGCTCCGTCAACGATCTCGAACCCATGCAGGTAGGGCGAGCTCGGCTTTCCCGGGAGGAGAAGGAGAGGCGGAGATCCCAGGGGCTCTGCCTTTACTGCGGAGGGGCAGGACACTCAGTCTCGAGATGCCCGGTAAAAGGTCAAGCCCGGTAGTAAACTTGAGGCTACTATCGAGTGGGATCTCCGCAGAGAAGACCTCATCTACATCATCGACCCTCCTCCCGGTGAAACTGAGATGGGCTACACGTGCCATCACCTGTCAGGCGTTACTGGATTCTGGTGCAGAGGGTAATTTTTTGGACTTTTCGTTTGCTCACAAGTATCACATCCCCATCAAACCTCTCAAGCACAAGATCTCTGTCCATGCCCTGAACGGTCACCAGCTACCCCCCATTGCCTTCACCACTGAGCCCATCACTCTCACCACGTCAGGCAACCACACAGAGACTATATCCTTTTTGATCATGGACACCCCCTTCGCACCGGTCGTGCTCGGCCACCCCTGGCTCATCAATCACAACCCTAAAATAGACTGGCATCATAAATCCGTCATAGCTTGGAGCAATAACTGTCATGAGTCCTGTCTTGTGTCTGCCTGTCCGTTGGTTTCTGTTTCTGTGTTTCAGGAGGAGGCGATGGATCTGTCTAACGTGCCCGCGGAGTATCAGGACCTGAAGGAAGTGTTCAGTAAGTCTCGAGCTGCTTCTCTCCCTCCCCATCGTCCTTACGACTGTGCCATAGATTTACTGCCAGGTATGTCTCCGCCTAAGGGCAAGTTATATTCACTTTCTGTTCCAGAAAGGGAGGCTATGGAGAAATATATTTCTGATTCTCTAGCTTCTGGGTTCATCCGCCCTTCCTCTTCTCCGGCGGGGGCGGGGTTCTTTTTTGTGGGGAAGAAGGACGGGTCCCTGCGTCCTTGTATTGATTACCGAGGGTTGAACAACATCACGGTAAAGAATACGTATCCTTTGCCGTTGATGTCTTCAGCCTTCGAGAGGTTGCAGGGAGCGTCCATTTTCACAAAATTGGATTTGCGCAATGCCTATCATTTGGTCCGCATAAGGAAGGGGGATGAGTGGAAGACTGCTTTTAACACCCCTAGGGGGCACTTTGAATACTTGGTCATGCCCTTCGGGCTGTCCAACTCCCCAGCAGTCTTCCAGGCACTCGTCAATGACGTGCTGCGAGATATGGTAGATCAGTTCATATATGTCTACCTGGATGACATACTGATTTTTTCTTCGTCTCTCCAGGAACATGTGCAGCACGTCCGGCGAGTGCTTCAGAGGTTGTTAGAGAATGGGCTTTTTGTCAAGGCGGAGAAATGCGCTTTTCATGCACAGTCTGTTCCTTTCCTAGGGTACATTGTGTCGTCCGAGGGAATGCGCATGGACCCTGAGAAGGTTAAGGCTGTGGTGGAGTGGCCAAGTCCTGATTCCCGTAAGGCCCTGCAGAGGTTTCTGGGCTTCGCCAACTTCTACCGGCGTTTTATTCGCAACTTCAGCCAACTAGCCGCTCCTCTGACTGCTTTGACCTCCCCCAGAACTGCGTTCAGGTGGTCTAACACAGCCGAGGCTGTGTTTGCCAAACTCAAGGACCGCTTTGTTTCGGCCCCCATTCTCATAGCCCCTGATCCCTCACGTCAGTTTGTGGTGGAGGTCGACGCGTCAGAGGTGGGGGTAGGCGCAGTGTTGTCCCAGCGCTCTTCCGCGGACGGCAAGATGCATCCCTGCGCTTTTTTGTCCCATCGTTTATCCCCAGCCGAGCGTAATTACGACATTGGTAACCGAGAGTTGTTGGCAGTCAAGTTAGCGTTGGAGGAATGGCGTCACTGGTTGGAAGGGTCAGGGGTACCTTTTATCGTCTGGACCGATCATAGGAATCTAGAATACATTAGAACGGCTAAAAGACTGAACTCCAGGCAGGCTCGGTGGGCACTTTTTTTCGGACGTTTTGATTTCTCTCTCTCGTACCGCCCGGGTTCCAAAAACATCAAACCCGACTCTTTATCTCGCGTTTTTGACAATTCCGAACGCCCGTCTACTCCCGAGTGCATTTTACCTGAGACTCTTTTTGTCTCCACACTCACATGGGAGATCGAGTCGAAGGTCAAAGCGGCCTTAGAAGGGGTAATGCCTCCGCCTGGTTGCCCACCGAATCGGTTATTTGTGCCGGAGAGGTTACGGTCCGACGTTATCCAGTGGGGGCATTGTTCCAACGTGGCTTGTCATCCAGGAGTCAATCGAACTAGGTTTTTGGTTAAGCAACGATTCTGGTGGCCACGTATGGCTCACGACATTCACAGTTTTGTTTTGGCTTGCTCGGTCTGTGCCACTGGTAAGACTTCCAATCGACCCCCAGATGGGTTACTCCAACCGCTGCCGGTCCCTTCGAGACCCTGGTCCCACATCGCTCTAGATTTTATTACCGCCCTCCCGCCCTCTCAGGGCAACACGGTCGTTTTGACTGTGGTGGACCGATTCTCGAAGGCGGCCCATTTCATTCCCTTGCCCAAATTACCCTCAGCCAAGGAGACAGCATTGACAGTCGTGAACCACGTCTTTCGTTTACATGGCCTCCCGATAGACGTGGTTTCCGACAGGGGACCCCAATTTGTGTCCAAATTTTGGCAAGAGTTTTGTAAATTGCTGGGAGCGACTGTCAGTCTGTCCTCTGGGTTTCACCCCCAGAGCAATGGCCAAACCGAGAGAGCCAACCAAGATTTGGAGAGGGTGTTGCGATGTCTGGTCTCCAAGAATCCTTCCTCTTGGAGCCAACAACTCTCTATGGTGGAGTACGCCCACAATGCGTTGCCAGTGTCGTCCACGGGCCTATCTCCGTTTGAATGTAGTTTAGGTTACCAGCCACCAGTTTTTCCCAGTCTGGAATCCGAAGTCGCGGTCCCCTCCGCTCACGCCTTTGTCCAGAGGTGTCACCGCACATGGACTAGAGCCCGTGAGACTCTACTCCAAGTGGGGGCGCGCACCAAGGCTAAAGCCGATCGCCACCGGTCTAAGCCCCCCGTTTACGTCGTTGGTCAAAAAGTGTGGCTTTCAACCAAGAACATTCCTCTCCGCTCCGTTTCTAATAAGCTCGCTCCCAAATTTATTGGCCCGTTCACTGTCACCAAGATCATTAGTCCGGTGGCAGTCCGCCTCAACCTTCCTCCGGTGTACAGGAGGATTCACCCCGTCTTTCACGTATCCAAAATTAAACCCGTGTTTCATTCTCCCATTAATCCGCCAGCCCCGGTTCCCCCCCCCGCCGCGACTCGTAGACGGGGAACCCACATTTTCGGTAAACCGTATACTGGACTCTAGACGGAGGGGACGCGGATTTCAGTACTTGGTGGACTGGGAGGGTTACGGTCCGGAGGAGAGAAGTTGGGTTCCTGCGAGAGACATACTGGATCACTCCCTTATCGATGACTACAATCGACAGGTAGGGGAACCTGGGAACGCCAGGAGGCGTTCTTAGGGGAAGGGTACTGTCACGGTTCGCGCATCCATTGTGTCCTCTTTGTCCCGTGTACTGTCATGTGTGTGCGTGCCGTACGTGTGTGGGCGTGGCCGAGCATTCACCACTCACTCCTCTCAGCTGTGCCTCATCAGCAGCGGCAGCTGCAGCCCATTTCCCGCACACATAAATAGTCACCAGATTCTCTTCTCATTGTCAGATCGTTTTGGATGTCTTCCCGTGCTGTTCTGTCTCCAGTTCCCGTGTGTTCTCGTCGGTTCTGGTTCCCGGTGTCAAGGTCTGTCTGTGTAGTCGTGTGTTCGTCGTTCCTGTACTGGATTCCCACACCACCTTGGACACTCTTCACCTCACCGGCCGTGCAGCCCATCCATTCCTGCGTCACCGATCATCATTCCATCCTGTGTCTGTATATTCAGTTTCTGGACAATAAATCATTTCTTTACCTGCAACTTGCTTCCTCATCTGTACAGTATCATGACAGAACGATCTGACCATCCCATGGAAGCAGCGGGCGCCTCAGCCACATCTCTGGAGGATTTCATCACCCAAAGCATTGAACGCATGAACTCTCAAGAGGTGAGCCTGAATACCACTGGTCGGGTTATTCAGGCTCTGGTGACGCAGGTATCCGAGCTCACCCAACAGCTCCAACAACTACGAGTTCCCATTGCGCCACCCACACCGCCAGCTCCCCCCACTCCATCGGGACCCCCCTTCCAGTCGGAACCGCGGCTACCCGTTCCTGAGCCATACTCAGGTGAGCCACAATTTTGCAGGGCATTCCTGACGCAATGCTCTATGCATTTTGCCCTGCAACCCAGAACCTTTTTTTCTGAACAGAGCAAGGTGGCTTTTGTTCTCACGTTGCTGACTGGAAGGGCGGCACTATGGGGAACAGCGGTGTGGGAGAATCAAGATCCATGCTGCACCTCGTTCCTGACTTTATCCGAAGAAATGAAGCGAGTATTCGATCGAGCCGTCGCCGGAAGAGAGGCGGCCAGAATACTCGCCGATCTCCGCCAGGGTGAAAGATCTGTATCGGACTATTCCATCGAGTTCCGGACCCTGGCGGCGGAATGTCGCTGGAACGAGGAGGCGCAGTGGGACATGTTCCTGCATGGGCTAGCTGACCACGTCCAGAAGGAGATCTACGTCCTGGACCTCCCCACCACACTCAACGGACTGATTGACCTGGCCCTCAGGGTGGACGCACGGCTCACTAGAGCGGAGCGACGCGTCCAGGCCAGCCGAGTCCCTGGTGGGTTTGAGAGTCACCGTACCAACGACGTGGACGTGGTCAGCTCCATCAACGATCTCGAACCCATGCAGGTAGGGCGAGCTCGGCTTTCCCGGGAGGAGAAGGAGAGGCGGAGATCCCAGGGGCTCTGCCTTTACTGCGGAGGGGCAGGACACTCAGTCTCGAGATGCCCGGTAAAAGGTCAAGCCCGGTAGTAAACTTGAGGCTACTATCGGGTGGGATCTCCGCAGAGAAGACCTCATCTACATCATCGACCCTCCTCCCGGTGAAACTGAGATGGGCTACACGTGCCATCACCTGTCAGGCGTTACTGGATTCTGGTGCAGAGGGTAATTTTTTGGACTTTTCGTTTGCTCACAAGTATCACATCCCCATCAAACCTCTCAAGCACAAGATCTCTGTCCATGCCCTGAACGGTCACCAGCTACCCCCCATTGCCTTCACCACTGAGCCCATCACTCTCACCACGTCAGGCAACCACACAGAGACTATATCCTTTTTGATCATGGACACCCCCTTCGCACCGGTCGTGCTCGGCCACCCCTGGCTCATCAATCACAACCCTAAAATAGACTGGCATCATAAATCCGTCATAGCTTGGAGCAATAACTGTCATGAGTCCTGTCTTGTGTCTGCCTGTCCGTTGGTTTCTGTTTCTGTGTTTCAGGAGGAGGCGATGGATCTGTCTAACGTGCCCGCGGAGTATCAGGACCTGAAGGAAGTGTTCAGTAAGTCTCGAGCTGCTTCTCTCCCTC
Organism: Barbus barbus; assembly: GCF_936440315.1. NCBI lineage: Eukaryota > Metazoa > Chordata > Actinopteri > Cypriniformes > Cyprinidae > Barbus > Barbus barbus. The sequence continues at coordinate 300,480 of NC_136731.1, read as the reverse complement.
CCCATCGTCCTTACGACTGTGCCATAGATTTACTGCCAGGTATGTCTCCGCCTAAGGGCAAGTTATATTCACTTTCTGTTCCAGAAAGGGAGGCTATGGAGAAATATATTTCTGATTCTCTAGCTTCTGGGTTCATCCGCCCTTCCTCTTCTCCGGCGGGGGCGGGGTTCTTTTTTGTGGGGAAGAAGGACGGGTCCCTGCGTCCTTGTATTGATTACCGAGGGTTGAACAACATCACGGTAAAGAATACGTATCCTTTGCCGTTGATGTCTTCAGCCTTCGAGAGGTTGCAGGGAGCGTCCATTTTCACAAAATTGGATTTGCGCAATGCCTATCATTTGGTCCGCATAAGGAAGGGGGATGAGTGGAAGACTGCTTTTAACACCCCTAGGGGGCACTTTGAATACTTGGTCATGCCCTTCGGGCTGTCCAACTCCCCAGCAGTCTTCCAGGCACTCGTCAATGACGTGCTGCGAGATATGGTAGATCAGTTCATATATGTCTACCTGGATGACATACTGATTTTTTCTTCGTCTCTCCAGGAACATGTGCCGCACGTCCGGCGAGTGCTTCAGAGGTTGTTAGAGAATGGGCTTTTTGTCAAGGCGGAGAAATGCGCTTTTCATGCACAGTCTGTTCCTTTCCTAGGGTACATTGTGTCGTCCGAGGGAATGCGCATGGACCCTGAGAAGGTTAAGGCTGTGGTGGAGTGGCCAAGTCCTGATTCCCGTAAGGCCCTGCAGAGGTTTCTGGGCTTCGCCAACTTCTACCGGCGTTTTATTCGCAACTTCAGCCAACTAGCCGCTCCTCTGACTGCTTTGACCTCCCCCAGAACTGCGTTCAGGTGGTCTAACACAGCCGAGGCTGTGTTTGCCAAACTCAAGGACCGCTTTGTTTCGGCCCCCATTCTCATAGCCCCTGATCCCTCACGTCAGTTTGTGGTGGAGGTCGACGCGTCAGAGGTGGGGGTAGGCGCAGTGTTGTCCCAGCGCTCTTCCGCGGACGGCAAGATGCATCCCTGCGCTTTTTTGTCCCATCGTTTATCCCCAGCCGAGCGTAATTACGACATTGGTAACCGAGAGTTGTTGGCAGTCAAGTTAGCGTTGGAGGAATGGCGTCACTGGTTGGAAGGGTCAGGGGTACCTTTTATCGTCTGGACCGATCATAGGAATCTAGAATACATTAGAACGGCTAAAAGACTGAACTCCAGGCAGGCTCGGTGGGCACTTTTTTTCGGACGTTTTGATTTCTCTCTCTCGTACCGCCCGGGTTCCAAAAACATCAAACCCGACTCTTTATCTCGCGTTTTTGACAATTCCGAACGCCCGTCTACTCCCGAGTGCATTTTACCTGAGACTCTTTTTGTCTCCACACTCACATGGGAGATCGAGTCGAAGGTCAAAGCGGCCTTAGAAGGGGTAATGCCTCCGCCTGGTTGCCCACCGAATCTGTTATTTGTGCCGGAGAGGTTACGGTCCGACGTTATCCAGTGGGGGCATTGTTCCAACGTGGCTTGTCATCCAGGAGTCAATCGAACTAGGTTTTTGGTTAAGCAACGATTCTGGTGGCCACGTATGGCTCACGACATTCACAGTTTTGTTTTGGCTTGCTCGGTCTGTGCCACTGGTAAGACTTCCAATCGACCCCCAGATGGGTTACTCCAACCGCTGCCGGTCCCTTCGAGACCCTGGTCCCACATCGCTCTAGATTTTATTACCGCCCTCCCGCCCTCTCAGGGCAACACGGTCGTTTTGACTGTGGTGGACCGATTCTCGAAGGCGGCCCATTTCATTCCCTTGCCCAAATTACCCTCAGCCAAGGAGACAGCATTGACAGTCGTGAACCACGTCTTTCGTTTACATGGCCTCCCGATAGACGTGGTTTCCGACAGGGGACCCCAATTTGTGTCCAAATTTTGGCAAGAGTTTTGTAAATTGCTGGGAGCGACTGTCAGTCTGTCCTCTGGGTTTCACCCCCAGAGCAATGGCCAAACCGAGTGAGCCAACCAAGATTTGGAGAGGGTGTTGCGATGTCTGGTCTCCAAGAATCCTTCCTCTTGGAGCCAACAACTCTCTATGGTGGAGTACGCCCACAATGCGTTGCCAGTGTCGTCCACGGGCCTATCTCCGTTTGAATGTAGTTTAGGTTACCAGCCACCAGTTTTTCCCAGTCTGGAATCCGAAGTCGCGGTCCCCTCCGCTCACGCCTTTGTCCAGAGGTGTCACCGCACATGGACTAGAGCCCGTGAGACTCTACTCCAAGTGGGGGCGCGCACCAAGGCTAAAGCCGATCGCCACCGGTCTAAGCCCCCCGTTTACGTCGTTGGTCAAAAAGTGTGGCTTTCAACCAAGAACATTCCTCTCCGCTCCGTTTCTAATAAGCTCGCTCCCAAATTTATTGGCCCGTTCACTGTCACCAAGATCATTAGTCCGGTGGCAGTCCGCCTCAACCTTCCTCCGGTGTACAGGAGGATTCACCCCGTCTTTCACGTATCCAAAATTAAACCCGTGTTTCATTCTCCCATTAATCCGCCAGCCCCGGTTCCCCCCCCGCCGCGACTCGTAGACGGGGAACCCACATTTTCGGTAAACCGTATACTGGACTCTAGACGGAGGGGACGCGGATTTCAGTACTTGGTGGACTGGGAGGGTTACGGTCCGGAGGAGAGAAGTTGGGTTCCTGCGAGAGACATACTGGATCACTCCCTTATCGATGACTACAATCGACAGGTAGGGGAACCTGGGAACGCCAGGAGGCGTTCTTAGGGGAAGGGTACTGTCACGGTTCGTGCATCCATTGTGTCCTCTTTGTCCCGTGTACTGTCATGTGTGTGCGTGCCGTACGTGTGTGGGCGTGGCCAAGCATTCACCACTCACTCCTCTCAGCTGTGCCTCATCAGCAGCGGCAGCTGCAGCCCATTTCCCGCACACATAAATAGTCACCAGATTCTCTTCTCATTGTCAGATCGTTTTGGATGTCTTCCCGTGCTGTTCTGTCTCCAGTTCCCGTGTGTTCTCGTCGGTTCTGGTTCCCGGTGTCAAGGTCTGTCTGTGTAGTCGTGTGTTCGTCGTTCCTGTACTGGATTCCCACACCACCTTGGACACTCTTCACCTCACCGGCCGTGCAGCCCATCCATTCCTGCGTCACCGATCATCATTCCATCCTGTGTCTGTATATTCAGTTTCTGGACAATAAATCATTTCTTTACCTGCAACTTGCTTCCTCATCTGTACAGTATCATGACATAATTATGTAATACAGTTCATTGTTAATAACTTTGAAACAAATCTATTGTAGCATAATTAAAATAGTTTAATGTTGCACTTGTACAGTAACTACATGTAACGAGAGGGTAACAAGGGATCACTTTAAATTACAGCCCGCGGATGTTACACTTACACAGTAACTACATATAACAAGGGTGTATGTTTGCATAGTAGTTAAGAAAAATGTTGTAGTACATTTTATTCTACTTGCCTCAAACCACATGTTTACAGCACTACAGCTATGAAACCATCAGTTATACAGTAAATTTACACGTGTTGTGTATTATGATGTTATATTTGTTACATCCTGGGAGTAGCTGGAAACAGGTAATCTAGTTTTCCACTGTATTGCACCTTGACGGTATGCTGCTGACTGACTCGCTGCTGAGATGACCATATGCAATGCTCTTTCATCAGGTAAATTTTCATATAGAAATGGTAACACTATTTTGATGGTCCCTTTTGAACATTCTGTCTACAATAAGTAACTTTGCACCTACATGGCAACAAACTCTCATTAGAATATTAGTAGACTGTCTAATTAATATCTGCTAACTCTTTAATGTGATGGCATCTCAACAAACATTTTACTGACTATAAGTAACTTTGCAAGTACATGTCAACTTATTCTAACCCTAACCCTAACCAGTCTACTAATACTCTACTAACATTCTAATGAGAGTCAGTAGATATATAGGTGCAACATTACTTATAGTCAACAGAATGTGTTAAAGAGACTATCAAAATGAAGTAAAACCGAAATTTTTCAACCAAATCATAGCAGAAATTCCTTAACATTTCCACATACTTTAGTAATCTCCATGAACCCTACATAAAGAAACACGAGTAAATACTATAGCATATATTCATAAGTAAACTGTGGTAAAATTTTATGAAGACTATGGTGGTTTTTAACTTTTTCTATAATTACTCAATTATACTACTACAGTTTACTATTTGTATCAGTCATGTTAGATATACAGTTATGTTATAATAATACAACCCAGTAAGTAGTGTAAAAATATACTGCATCATATATTTTGTGTTATTACAATAAGGCAAAGAAATCATAATATTGTTGCCTAACACAGTAGGTTATAAATACCACGTAATTTTAAAATAGTTACACCTTTCTTATGAAATACTAACAGTCTAAATTTCGATCTGTGTGTAATACATACCATGTAATTTCAGAATAGGTGCCCTTTAGTTATAAAATACAGTATAAATGCTTTATAATTTAGCAGGTTATTACCCCCTTATTCCCCAAACGTTGCATATTGTTCCCTTATACCTACGAGTAGGTACTGTGGAGGTACTCTATAGTTACAAATAGGTGCGCTGTAAATTCTGTTTAATTCCGCGGTACATTGCGGGCTGTAATCTAAAGCGTTACCTAAATGTTTAACAATTAAATGCATGACAATAAAAAAAGAAGACAAAAGAATACAAACACTGAAAAGGACAGGAGCTCCATAAGGCGAATAATAAAAATGATTTATTGACTGTGTGATCATTTGAACTGAAAGGTCATTTTGATAGTAATAATAAAAATGATGTAAAACTACATTAAAAACTAAATGACTGATTTCAATCAACACAAACAGAGAAAATCACAGAAACACACGGTCATTCAGCAGGACTCACACACACACTGATCTTACTGTCTATATGAGGATGTATTACACACATTTATTCTGACGTTCTTTCACTGACAGAAGTTCAGCTGCTGTATTAATGTCATGAAGAGGAAAGAAGAGACTCTATAACATCTCGCTGTTACTGATTTATCATGCAGCTCAAAGCATTATGGGTAGAATCTCCCTACAATATTTTGATTCATCAACAGTTTCACTGATGACTCATAAACATAAAACCCAGGATAGAGGGTCTGAGTGAATGTGGTCTGGACGGTGTGGATGAGGCTCATTGTGTCAGAGACGCTGTAGAAGGACAGAGTTCCTGCACTGTGATCCACAAACACTCCTATTCTCCTGATGATGGACTTCAGAGGGAGATCAGTCTCTATGTTATTGTGCCAGAATGAGTAACTGGAGGGAGTGCAGCGCAAACTCCAGGACTGATCATTAGATCCAAACCAACTCTCTTTACCCCGTCCCTTCCTTCTGATGCTCTTATATGACACTGATATATGCAAACCTCTATCTCCACTCCACTCCAGCTCCCAGTAACTGCGTCCACACACACTCTCTCTACACAACACCTGAGAATAATACTGAAATCTGTCTGGATGATCAGGATACGACTGAACTGTTTTAGCGTATGTAATCACTCTGTTGCTCTCAGACAGACGGAGGCGTTTATTCACTGTGTTCAGATCCAGAGTGAGCTGCTGGGAATCTGATGGAGATAAAACACATCAGAATCAGGAATTATTAATCTGTTCGGTCTTTTCATGTAGCTGAACTCTTCATGTTCAGTGTATCATCAGTGTCTCAGTACAGATGACCAGATATCTGTGCTAATCATCATTTACATCATCAATTATAAAACTCTTCTTTCTCCTTCAACAGGAAGAACATGAACACACTCAGTTTTTCTGCTTGTTTTCTTACTGACTTACATTGTAGGAAGTGGTTCCTGGTCCTGGGAACAATGTTGGTGAATGTGACTGTGGAAATCAACAGACATGAACAGTGTGATTCTCATGATCCTGCATCCATTCCTGAGATATTTCTAATATGATGTTCTCCATGATATGAGATGATAATGGACTCGATTCTGAGAGCAGATGAATCTGCAGGACTTTACCTCTGTCTGAGATCTTCTTGAGCTCCTCTTTGCAGAAATCTTTCAGTTTGTCTCTCAACTGATGAACAGAATCTCTCAGATCATCAAAAGAGAAGAGAGAACTGAAGAGATCATCATTTACGTCTGTAGATTCAGGAGGTGCTGAGAGAGACTGGAAACTCTACAGAAAACAGATATCAAAACTCATCAGCTCCACACTTCACCCAATAACCTGCTCCAACATCAGATTTGACTCGACTGATCTTTAGTAACTCACCTCAATCCAGCAGTTTCACAGCATCACCTTCATTCTTCTCATATTCATTACATCACATTAGAGCTCAGCTACACATTCTAGTATCTGACAATTACACTATATGAAAACTTTCTAGCAAATAGTTTGAATGATAAAACATCTGCTAAGAACATAACATGTTCATCTAACAGCTCAAGCACATCAATAGAGTCTCATTGTAGGGTTGAATAGATTTGCTCAGGAAAAGCAGCTGAAAGGCTATGATTAGATTAAACCAAACCAAACCTGAGCATGTCTTAAAGGTCCTTGTGAACTTTCAGGATCTCTAAAGTTATAAATAATGGTTAGTTTCAATAAAATGAAGCATTGCTGATATACAGGCTCACTTCATGTTTGGGGTCTTCATGGTAAAATTGATCAATGTGTTACAGGCCAATAAAAATAAATTTTATCAAGTTTGAAGATCGCCTGATCCAATTTTGATGAATGTTTCTCAGAATCTGCACTATCAAGTTCACTGATTTCACCATCATGTAATAAATCAGAAGGAAACATGAAGTAAAAAGCTGAAATGTTAGTGACGTTTTGAACTGTTGGTGGCGCTAGTGGTGTTTGACAGCTAAATATGTCTTCCAGAAGAAACAGCTGAAAGAAATTATTCCTAAGAGTTTTCCAGAGCTGAAACCTATTTGTAAGCAGCATCTCTGGTCCCACTTTATATTAGGTGGCCTTAACTACTATGTACTTACTTTTAAATTAATAATTTGGTACAATGCACTTATTGTGTACATACATGTTCTTACATTGTACTTATATTTTTAAAAATACCTATACGTAGTTACATCTGTAATTAATTTCTGTAATTACATTTATAATTACACTGTTGACCCATCCCTTACACCTTAACCCACCCTTTAACCTACCCATACCACCAAACCTGTCCCTAACATTACCCGTATCCCACCTCAATAGCAGCAAAAGTGATTTGCAATACAATATGACCACAATAAGTACATTGTACATAGTAGTTAAGGCCACTTAATATAAAGTGTGACTGCATCTCTTTCAAAAGAAGATGATCAGATGAGAGTGTGACTGATGATTATATATTAAGACTCTCATGGAATGTTTCTCTGTGAGTCTCCTGTCACAGCAGGATCTGCTCAAGTCCACTATGATCCTGTTCTTCTAGATCTGTGTTACCTGCAGGAACTGGATGTGATCCTGTGTGTGTGAAAGCTGCTCAAGCTCAGCGTCTCTCCTCCTCAGATCATTGATCTCTTGCTCCAGTCGCTCTAGTCGTCCTGCAGCTCGACTCACTGCTTGCTTTTCCTGATCTCTGATCAGCCGTATCAGCTCAGAGCGGCTTCTCTCAATGGAGCGGATGAGCTCAGTAAAGATCCTCTCACTGTCCTCCACTGCTGTCTGTGCAGAGCGCTGTTAGGACACACAGTGATTCAGGCTTCAGTGAGTCTGAACTGAGACTGAGACAAACTTCTCTTCTTCTCTGGACTCACCTTATGAGACTCCACAGCCTCTCTCAGCTGCTGGAGATCTTTCTCTCTCTGCTGGATTCTCTGCTGGAACGTCTTCTGCATCTCCTTCAGCTGATTCTGCAGGATGATAAACGGATGATAGTGAATCTCACAGAAAACTACATACAACGACTATTACCACACGTGCCAACCAGAAGCCATGGATGACAGCAGAGGTTCGTGGGCTGCTAAAGACCAGAGATGAAGCATGCAGATCAGGAGATAAAGCAGCCCTCAAAACAGCAAGTGCCAATCTGTCTCGTGGCATCAAGAAGGCAAAACAACAATATGCTAAAAAAGTTAACAACAACTTCACAGACAGTAAAGACACTCGGGCCCTGTGGCAAGCCATTCAGACCATCACTGACTACAAGCCCCCACCACAGGCCAGTGATCATTACACATCCTTACCAGATGCACTCAACCACTTCTACTCACAATTTGAGATACAGAACGACACACCTGCACAAAAACTACTCACATCTCCAAACGACCAGGTACTCTGTCTCTCTCCAGTCGACGTAAGGAAGACCCTGTCCTGGATTAACCCACGAAAGGCTGCGGGCTCTGACAACATACCTGGCCGTGTTCTGAGAGACTGTGCTGCACAGCTGACAGATGTCCTAACAGACATCTTCAACACCTCGCTGAGCCAGGCAGTCGTCCCCACATGGCTCAAATCCACAACAATCATACCGGTACCAAATAAATCACCTGTGTCCTGTCTCAATGACTACCGTCCCACAGCACTGACTCCAATCATGATGAAGTGCTTTGAGAGGTTAGTCATGCATCACATCAAGTCCAGTCTCCCAAACACACTGGACCCATTCCAGTTTGCATACCGTCCAAACCGTTCCACGGACGATGCAATATCCACCACTCTCCACCTAGCTCTTACTCACCTGGAACAGAAAGACTCTTATGTAAGAATGCTGTTCATCGACTTCAGTTCAGCATTCAACACTATAATCCCACAACAGCTCATCCACAAACTAAACTTGCTGGACCTTAACACCCCCCTCTGTAATTGGATGCTGGACTTTTTAACTGCAAGACCTCAGTCAGTCCGTGTCGGCCGCAAATCCTCCAGCACTACCACACTGAGCACAGGTGCCCCACAAGGCTGTGTGCTCAGCCCGCTGCTCTTCACGCTGCTGACCCATGACTGCACTGCCAAGTCCAGCTCCAACCACATCATCATCAAGATGGCTGATGACACAACTGTGGTAGGCCTCATCAGCAACAACGATGAAACGCACTACAGAGAGGAAGTGGCACAGCTGGCGAAATGATGTGGTGCTAACAACCTGTCCCTCAATGTGAGTAAGACAAAAGACGTTGTGATGGACTTTAGGAGAAACTCCGTTGACCACCCCCCACTGACCATCAACCGTGGAGAGATTCAGCAGCACTAAATTCCAGGGGGTGCACATCTCAGGGGATCTCACCTGGACCACCAACGTCACGTCACTAAACAAGAAGGGACAACAGTGCCTCCACTTTCTCCGCCGGCTGAAAAGGGCAAGTCTCCCGCCACCCATCCTCACCACTTTCTACAGGGGCACCATTGAGAGTGTGCTGACCACCTACATCACTGTCTGGTATGGGAACTGCAGTGCTGCTGACCGCAAGACCCTACAACGAACAGTGAACACTGCCGCAAAGATCATCGGTGCCCCTCTCAAGATTCAAGATTTTTATTCGTCACACACACAATTATACTGGCCAACTTTCACCACTTGAGGTCTGCCGGTGAGGAAGTCTTGAATCCAGTCACAGAGTGAGGAGTTTAGGCCGAGGTCTGTGAGTTTAGAAGCCAGCTTGATGGGGACTATAGTGTTGAAAGCTGAGCTATAGTCAATGAATAGCAGCTTTACATAATTCCCATTGTTGCTGTCCAAGTGTGTGAGGGAAGAGTGGAGGACGTGAGAGATGGCATGATGCGTCCGTGGATCTGTTTGGGCGATAGGCAAACTGAAGAGGGTCCAAAGTATCAGGGATGGAGGAGCAGATGTGGCTCTTTATAAGTCTCTCAAAAACCTTCATGACTATAGATGTGAGGGCAACTGGGTGATAGTCATTCAAGCAAGAGGGTTTATTGTTCTTAGGCACAGGGATTATTACGGATTTTTTAAATGAGGTGGGAACCACGGAGGTAGCAAGGGACTCATTAAAGATGTAAGTGAACAAACCAGCGAGATGATCAGCGCAGGACCTCAGAACACGGCCGGTTATCCCATCAGGTCCGGCTGCTTTCCTGACGTTCACTTTCTTTAGCGCCCTCCGAACCTCATCCACCGACACGGTGATTACAGGATTATCGCTGCTCTGCCTGCTGCTTCCTGACGCGCTGGACGGCAGAGACGCGCTGCCGCCGTTGCAATCGAAGTGGCCGTAGAAGATATTTAACTCGTCGGCCAGCAACGGATCTGCTCTCACCTCCGCGGAGGATTTGTTTCCGAAGGCACAGATGGTCCTCAGTACCTGCCACATCCGTCGAGAGTCGTTGAGATGGAAAATACATTAAATTCTCTCTCTGTATCTGTGTTTAGCGGCTCTTACTGCACGACGGAGAGCATAGCACGATGCTTTGTACTCGCTCGTATTCCCGGTCAGAAGAGCCTCATTGTAAGCGGCAGTGCGTGTGTTAACCGCAGCACGGATTGTTCTGTCCACCCTCGGTTTCTGGTTGGAGAATGTCATTATCGTTATTGTTTCTGTAGCTTGCTCGGTTAGCGTGTATACAAAGCTTAATGCTACATCCGTTAACTCGCTGACGTCAGAAGAACTCGCCCGGAACATGTCCCAGTCGACGTCATCAAGAGCCGCCTGTAGCATAGCCTCTGAGTGGGAGGACCAGTGCGTCACTACTCTCTGCACCGGAGGATCCTGAACGAGCCTTTGTTTATATTCCGGTGTGAGGAAAATGGCGGCATGGTCCGATTTGCCAAAAGCCGGTAGTGTAGGCATTTGTAGGCATTCTTGAACTGAGTGTAGCAATGATCCAGTGTGTTCGGTCCTCTAGTTGGACAGGATACATGTTGATAAAAGTTCGGCATGACCTGCCTGAGGTTGGCTTTGTTAAAGTCCCCCGCGATGATAAAGGCAGCGTCAGGATGTTTGTTAATGTAGCCGCTGAGCACATCGTGAAGTTTAGACAAAGCCAAGCCAGTGTCCGCCTGTGGTGGAATGTACACAGCAGTAACAATGATCGATGAAAACTCCCGGAGCAGATAAAATGGGCGGCAAATAATGGAAAGATGTTCCAGATGAGGCGAGCAGGAACGAGACAGAATGGAGATATTCCTGGGATCACACCATTTCTTGTTAATCATGAAACATACTCCTCCACCCCTGGATTTACCGGCCTCTGCTGTTCTGTCCATCTGAAAAACAGAGAAGTTATCACTTGGCATTACAGCAGTGTCCGGGACAGACGACGAAAGCCACGTTTCTGACAAACAAAGGATGTTACAGTCCCTTATGTCCCGTTGGAAACTAATCCTGGCTCTAAAATCGTCCATCTTATTCTCCAAGGATTGGACATTAGTGAGCAGAATGCTCGGAAGAGGAGGACTGTGAGCCCTTTTCCGGAGTCTATCTCGAATCCCAGCGCGTTTCCCACGGTGTTTCTTGATCGGGGGGTTATTGTTCATCTCTGCGTTCCGAAGAATCTCCAGAGGCCATGCTGGATTCCTGGATAAAGTGTCCTGGAACAGGTTGGAGTAGCGGTTTCCAATGTCCGAAAGTGTTTCTTTGTTATAGGTGATCAGTGCCGACGTGAGATGTGTAAAAAAGGAAAGTAAAAAAGTAGATAAAAACACCTGGACGGCGTCCGAACAAAGCGGCGCCATCTCCCTTCCATCCTGGACATTTTCCTCGCATGATGCTCCAGCAAGGCCTCCAGCATCGTGAAAGACCCCACCCACCCCTCCCACAACCTCTTCCAGCTCCTACCATCAGGTAGAAGGTACCGGGGTATCAAAGCTCGCTCTGTCAGATTGCTCAACAGCTTTTTTCCCCAGGCTGTGAGAGCTCTTAACTCCAATCTCCCTGTCCCCCTCTGACACCCCCCACCACTCACCCAACTCATTAATACAGTTGACAACTTTTCCTAAGAGCAATTCTGAGTGTGCTACACACAGGTGAGTGGGCTATACAAACCACCTGTAGTAACACACTCATCCCACTATATGCACACTAGACACTTTCTATGAACACTCCCTGCTACAAAAACTCAATAAGATAATGTTTACTTGAGCATTGCACTACAAATCTTTTTGCACTATGCACTGCTTCCCACAAAATCTCTCTTTAATCTGCACAACAATTTAATGTACAAAATATATATACAATTTTTATTTGTATTTCTATCTTTTTGCACAATTTCATGTACAGTATGTAAAGTTCTTGTACAGTCTCAGTTTGTGTATATCTAGGCAACTAGGTATAGTAGTTATAGTATTTATAGTATAACATGTATAGTCAGATGCTTTTTTTTTTCTCTTATACTTGCATTGGTGTATGTTATCTTATGTTTAACTAGTATGTAGCACCGTGGTCCTGCGAGACATGACATTTCGTTCCACTATATGTCCACACATTTAGCAGAATGACAATAAAACCCAACTTGACTTGATGTGAACAGATGAATCCAGTAAAAATGGAACTGATAACCAATGGCTATCTGTTATAATCATCATACATGAAGTATCATAAATATCAAGTGATTGAATGCAAGAATTATACAAGTGAAGCTGACTGAGATGTAGAGCTTCACACTGAGATTGTTTCTGCTGTGTAGCAGAGCTTATATTTTGACTGACAGAAGTGTATTTTTTTGGGTGAAGAGTTCACTCGATTATTTTATGTTGTTTAATCAAAGGCTATTTCATGAAAGTTTGTGTTGTAAAATGTTTACAGTGTATTTTCATTGAACAGTGAAACTCTTCTTGCAGCTGCTGTTCATTACTGCTGTCGTGTTCAGTGTGAATGCTGTAAGCTGTTAATACGGGTGTCGATATAAACACATATGAAACGAGTGTCAGCAATATTTCATCAGTGTCTAGTGTTAAATACCTGTTTCTCTGTCCTCTGTGCTGCAGCTGATACAGTGTCGTGGTTTTTATGTTCATCCATCGTACACAGCACACATATACATTTCTGGTCAGTGCGACAGAAAACCTCAAGGATCTTCTCATGTTTCTGGCAGATCATCTCCTGCAGTCGTCCAGTGGCTTCAGTCACTTTGTGTCGTTTTCCTGAGTGAAACTCCTCATGCCGCTCAAAATGAGTTTGACAGTAAGACTCCAGACACAGCAGACAGGACTTGACGGCTTTGTATTTTCTTCCAGTACAGACGTCACACTGCACATCTCCAGCTCCAGCGTCACAATCAGAAGGACGTTTCCTCTTCTTCAGTTTCTCCACCACTTCAGCCAGCATGGTGTTTCTAGCTAAAGCAGGTCTTGGACTGAAGGTCTGTCTGCACTGAGGGCAGCTGTAGACTCTCATCTGATCCTCATGATCCCAGTGGCTTGTAATACAGCTCTTACAGTAACTGTGTCCACATGAAGTAGTCACCGGATCCTTCAGGAGATCCAGACACACTGAACACATGAAGTCATCCTGAAAAACTCTGGCTCCTTCCATTTTACTGCATGAATACAAAAACAAGCACACACCAGCTCAACCACACTTCAGTTTCTCTTTCCCTGAACTCACGTGACTCCTGTTTCCTGGTTCTGTGTTTGAGTGGCGTGTCTGTGAGTCTGTAAAACAGGTAAAGAACGATCTGCTCTCATGACAGCTTACACTGCAGGGAGAATGGAGACTCCGTTTCCAGGTGATCCGGCTGATCTGGAGTCAATTCTGGGAAACGCAGGTAGAGCAGTTCACTTCCCAGGAATCCTCCACTTCCAGCTGTTTAGTCAAGTCAAGTCACTTTTATTTATATAGTGCTTTTAACAATACAGATTGTGTCAAAACAGCTTTACAGTATTAAATAGGAAAATAATTTGCCAATAATGCAAAAGGACAATAGTAAACACTCAATTTTTAGTTAAAGGCATTTCATCATTGAATTCAGTGATGTCGTCGTCATCCAGCTCAGTTCAGTTTAAATAGTGTCTGTGCTTTCAAGTCGACTATATCTCTGGAAATGAAGTGTCAGATTTAAACTGACAGAGTGTGTCTGCCTCCCGAACAGCGTTAGGTAGATTGTTCCAGAGTTTGGGTGCTAAATAGGAAACTGCAGGAAACGCTGTGTTAATGCTTAACTACCACATGATTAGGGACTCTTAAAATAAGTGTTAGCTTAAGGATCTTTATGAGAGATAAACTTTTAGCTACTGTAACAATGTCACGGTTTGGTTTCTGTTTAGTTCCCTGTTTTGCCCATATTTGGTTTTCCCAGTCATTAGTTAATTATCTATCATCCCCATCACCTGTGTTTGATTAATTATCTCGTTTGTCCCAATCCCTTTAAAGGTCCTGAGTTCTCCACATGGTTTTGTTAACCAATGTCATAAGTGTGTTGATGCTGTTAAATAAAGAAGACTCCTTTTGTTTACTCCTTCGTTGTGTGGATTTATTGCCACAACCACCAGACCATAACAAACAAAAGCTGAGTAAAGTTTGATCAAAGAGTATTTACAGTATATTCTTACTAAAGACATACAAATAACAACTAAGCCCACATAAAAGTAATTTTGGTGCAAAATTGTTTTATTGCCTCAATACTCATAGTAGAAAATATCAGAGGATATTCCTTTCATCACACATCAACACAAAGAAAAATTTCCAAAAAAGAAAGAAAATACTTGTTCATTTGTAACGTTTGAACGGTTACTTTACAGTAATAAAAGAACAGGGCTAAAAAGCATAAAAATTGAGCACTATAATGAATACTTAACGATTAATAGAAAATGTTCATCAACAAATGATGAACGGGTTCAACATGGTACAGCAAAAAGTTGAACAAATAATTAATAGACTTTGCAAATATGTGTAAGTAGAAGAAGTGTGCACGCAGAACACAAAAATTGCAAAAGTGTCAACTTTACAGACTGTAGTTAATCAATCATGTCAACATGAATAATGTCTAAAAGAGATTTAATTTACTGACATTTAGACAATATTTGCAAATGTAAAAAGTGCATTAGATGATATAAAAATGATTTTAATCAGCTAAAGCAACCAGTGTAATTACATTAGCAAGCGTTCAAATGCACACTAATAAATAAGCTGTTCAGTGTCAGTGTTTAATATCTGTTCAAATCATTTGAATATTGTTATAAAGTGCCTGATCATATACTGCATGAATTGAAAGTTTATTAACATTTAACAATTGCATTTTGTGTTAATTAATGATCTATTAATCAGTATGTGATGTTCACTCCCCTGAAACATCTGAAACATTCAGCCCATGAACAAATTAATCTAAAACTTTAAATGTACAGAATCAATCAGTATTCCCAGATATTAATATTGAGGCACTACCTGCAGCCTCAGCTCTGACACGTAAACATGCGGCTCTTTAATGATACCGTTAGACTTAGAGAAGAACATGCATACTGTTTTGGACACATTTAGTTGCAAGTAATTCTCTTTTAGCCATGCCGACACATTAACCATAGAATTCATAAGTTCATTTGCAACTTGTGTCAGACTATTACCATGTATATAAATCACTGTATCGTCTGCATACATTTGTATATTAATGTCAGGACATGAAAGATGAAAATCATTTATATACATAGCAAAAAGCATTGGACCCAAGAGAAATTAAAACAAGCTAACTTAGACATAAGGATTCTATGATTAACTGTGTCATATTACATGTAACAGTGTTACGTAAATTAGTTACAAAATAAATGCAATTAAATGCAAAATAAAATGCCGTTACAGTACTGAGGAAAAAAACTGTAATTAACAGTCAGTTATGAAAATGTTTGTGAAAACGATTGCAAAGGGAGTTACATGTGAGTGTTTTCTGTAAAAACTCAATGAAATACATATTGTTTTCAGTGAGATTATCGTAGTTATGAATTCAGAGTTCTGTAAAAGCAGTGCACTACGACTATCAACACATTTCACTGTATAGAACAGGATCGAGACGCAGGTCTCGGTCTGCTGTTAATAGCATCTATCTGCTGTCTGTGCTGCTGCCTCAGCACTTCCATGTTCTGTGCATTTCTTTGCTCCTGATCCGCTATCATCTTTGCGAACTCTCTGGACTTCCTCTCCTCTACCTCTATATTATTCCTCCTCAACTGCTCTACTTCGCAGGCCATTTTGTCAGCTCTCTCTTGAAAGCCCTTCTCCATCAGGGCAGCCTGTTCCCTCAGCTTACTGTCCATGGCGCGCTTTGTCTCCTGCTGCTGGACGAACATCTCCTCTTCCATCTTCTGTATGACCTGTCTCACCCTCTCTTCATTATTCTGTTCTTCAATCGCCATCTTCTCCTCCAGCTGACGCTGCTTCTCTTCCTGGGCCTTAATCTCCTGTTCCAGAAGAACTGCCCTCTCTCTCTCCTCTGGTCAGCCAAAAAAGAAGCGGTTAAATGAAGGAGACAAATCTAACAACATCATCCCTTCTTGTTTGACACACTGAAAACATAAGTGTTCAAAACGGTTGATTTGATTCTATTCATATTATCATGTTTAGGGCTTACTGTGTCTACTACAAAGTTCTTACCGCAAATCCTTCTTTCATTTTCGGTTAGTTTATCGTCAGCCTGCAGAATGGCTGTGGTAACTGCAACCTTTTGCTGTAGAAATTTCTCCAACACCTCGGCAATCTATGAAGAAACACAGAAAGAGTAAACCTGATGGTAAAAATGTTAATATCTGAAGAAACTTAGTGTCATTGCTTCAATATTTCACTTTAATGACAATGAAAAAACCTATTCATTGCCATTAAAGTGAAATTACTGAACCTACAATTAGGAGCCTGATAAAAATGCTAATTTTAGAAGAAAATTTCAGACGGCACTTAGAGGCTTTTGCATCTGAACTCTTCATATACACACACAACAGTTCTTTCTGGTTCTTGAATGTGATTGACTGATAAGCGATATTGTAACTCCAAATGTTTCACTGGTTGTATCACTCCGCTTGCAGTATTTCTCACAGCGAGTGTCACGGCGGACGCCCAAATCCACAGTAAGTTTATAAGTAATACTCTTTTTGTGTCACGGAAGGTAGTTTTAAGAGTTTTTAGGTGAGAATGTAGTTGTTTAGACTTCAAAGATGTGGTTTGCTAATAAAGATAACGTCTATTTGAAAATGTGCAATATATTTCGGAGCTGTGAGCTCCAG
This sequence comes from Barbus barbus, assembly GCF_936440315.1. Lineage (NCBI taxonomy): Eukaryota > Metazoa > Chordata > Actinopteri > Cypriniformes > Cyprinidae > Barbus > Barbus barbus. The sequence continues at coordinate 283,349 of NC_136731.1, read as the reverse complement.
ATGGTCTGTGGCTGTTCTGCGCTCATGAACCCGCAGAGAGAGCGCCTCATCTCGGCCAGATCTTCTGGAATTTGCTGCTGGCTCTGATGTCTCTACTATAGTGATTGAACATGAGATATAATCCATTTTGGATAAATCTAATGGGTAGTCTTTGGTCTCATTAATCTATTATTTGTTCCAGAGCAAATAGTTTTGGCTGAGGACAAAATCTCATCACATTACATTTTATGTAACTTCAATGCTGTATTTAAGAGCACTGCCTTTGTACTTTTGACTGAATTGCCTAGGAACTTTTATGATTGTTGTTGTTGTGTTTATTAAATATTAATATTCAATAAATAATATTTCATATACAATAGTATTTGTTATTGGGAAACAGTGTGTCTCTGTGACAGTGATTTTAATGGCACTGTTCTGCCATTAGACGGCAACAAGAGACTGATTTTACGAGTCAGCAGACTTTTATATTGAAAGAGACTGAAAACAAGGAAGTTATTTTTACTTTTAACGACAGCATGTAAGATGCATGCAACAAATTCACTGAGCAACGCGGTCATAAGAAAATTACCCTTAACAGATGAAACTATAATACAGATGTTGCTTTCCTTAGTGGACATTCAAACTAATGACTTTTTTGTGAATATGAGATTGATCTGCAGAATGAATGCTGTATCAGATTCAGTTAATCACACTCGCTCACTCTCTCTCATAATACTCTACTATACATAATACACTGCTTTTACAGTAATACAATAAGCTTTCAATTAAACAACTCAACCTTCCTTCGTTACTAGTTCTAAAGTGACGTTATGGAATTAGTAGCGGAGGCTTGGGCTCAGCTGTTCAACTGTCAACTTTAGATTTGGATCTGTGGTGGAAGGAAGTCGTTCTGCTTAAAAGAGGGCTTTTAAAGACACCCTGTTGGTGTTTCATATGTATTTACACACTTGTGCCGTCGAACTGCTGTATAAACGCAATATCACACAAATAGACTATCAGCTGTATATCAGCACGCTGTGATTAACTATGGACGAATCACAGCTGTGTCGATATACAGCCATATCGCATGGCTATAAGTGTGATATTGCTCATATTATAATAATATCAATAATAATAGCATTGTTCTGTTAGTAATGTAACATTTATCACCTTGACTTCTTGACAGGCCAGTGTATTGTACTGAGTCACAATGTCCTCCAGGTCCTGGCAGAAGAGATCGTACCCACCAGCTCTGGCATAAAATCCTTGATTGATCCTCTCTGTCATTGGTTCAGAGAGAACTGATAGAAGACTTTCACATTTTGCCTCGGAGGCCTTCTCATTGTCCCAGAGATACCGGTCAAACTGATGATTGATGGCTTCCTAAAACAGCACAACAAAACAGGAAGGATTCTTAACGCGCTCAGGAGAGTTGGACCGGGCGGCGGATCAGAGGTAAAAAAACGATATAAACACTGTTCAGTTTCTTGCACAGACCGATCATTTAGTGTCTTTAGACCTCAATGTATCGTCACGAGCCACAGGGTTTAATTTGGTTTTGTCTGTGTATGTTTTTTTATACTCTCAAAGCCGTGAGTCCCATTGACTGCCATTATATGACCGACAGACTGCAACGGTTCGAGTTAAAAATCTTAATTTGTGTTCTACTGAAGAAACAAAGTCACCTACATCTTGGATGCCCTGGGGGTAAGCAGATAAACATCACATTTTCATTTTTGGGTGAACTATCCCTTTAACTTCTCACATGACATTTAAAACCATTGTGGGCATTTGTTAATTAAAGTTCATTGGATTGTTACTAAATAATCTGTCTTCGAATTAACTTTGTCACCCATGTTGTTATTGGAGTCCTAGCAGTGAGTTTCATGTTGTTTTCCAAAAAAGTGAGTTAAAACCAACCTATTGTTGTAATCTGGCATGTCCACTCCCACCTACCTCTAAAGATGTCAAGTACTTCCCATCACTGTCCTTGAAGGCGCGTTTCATGAAGGTCTGTGTTGCCATGAGATTGAAGCATTGGTGTTCTGAGGTGATTTCATTCAGTTCCAGAGGGAAAGAGTTCTTTAGCTTCTCCATTCCACTCTGGTACACCTCGAGCCCCTCCTGAACCGCAGCCTCATTCTCAATCGCTGCCATGGCGATCACAGCATTCTCCAGACACGGCACAGCTCCACTGGCGATGGTGTCTACGTATGTTTTTACAAGATGACCCAGAACTGTAGGAAAGCAGAGGAGTCGAACCCAAGTAAAGTAAAAAAAATAGATGGATGCTGCGACAGGCAATCCTATCAGCTTTAGTTTTGAAACCGTGCTTTTCAAGCTTTATGTCATTAAGATGTTGAACGATAGATTGTGAAACGTGCAGAGCTCAATCAAGTGCTCGCTCCATCCCCCAACCATTCAAATATCAGTAGGCGGGATTTACAATTTGTGATGTCATAAATATGTTAAGATGTTACATGAATTTAGTCAGGGCAAATAAACCACTGTGAATCTTAATTTCAGCACTCAAATGTTTGAAGCAGATGACGGGCTAAACGTGAGGTGTTTCTCCATCTTGACACTATAGCTATGGTTTAGCGCTGCCTGACTTGAGCTGAGTGATACTAATATTACTGTACATTAAACGCTATGCTTTACTTGTAGGTCGAACAGTTCTCAAATCGACTTCATGTCAGATTAATAGCTTACTTATGTGCAAGACAAATGCTAAGGTCGAGACTGAGGAGCATTTTTGCAAAGGGTAGCGAACTAATGTAGCGATAACGAAACTTACAATCTTCATAGCTATCGCAACAACAGCCTCACGCAAAACAAACAACAACAATTAAACTGCTGCCTCATGCGGTAATCACCATTTAAATCATTTATTGTGAGAAGGGCTATAGAAATAAATGAGTCTTCCTATGATTTGATCTCTTGGATTAGCCACTGTCTAAATGAACCAATGGTTTACCTCTACCGGTGACCGTGTGTCCATCTTTCAGATTCTTCACTTGACTCTGGTCACAGATAAACTGGCAGAAACGATCTGTGACCTCCAAGAAGCGTTTTGAAATCTCAGCTGGGTCCAGTGTCTCCAGATAAGAGACATTGTCTGGATTGGTTGGGAATGGGAAGGTGAAACATTTCCGAGATGGGAAGTATTTGCGAATGCACTCTCTTGGAAGATTGTAATTGTTCACTTGAATAGAGTTGCCTTCAAAAGAAAAACAGAAAGCTGTCCTTCAGTCAAAATAGCCTTCACAGTGCACATAATGAAAACTTTAACATCAAATGAACTGCCAGCTTGTTAATGATAAATGACCTTGGCTATCATTGTAGATAAACACAGAAAGCTAAAATCATTGACTGGAAGTGTCTAGAAAGGTTTTGTTTGCTAACAGAATGACAAAGAGCATGGTGATAATCCAGCCGCGCAGTTTAACAAAGCTGGTTATAAAACTTTCAGGCTTTACATATAACCTAGTTTTAGCTTCAGAGCAAACTCTAGGTATTCATCTTCTGTTGCGTCTTTCCCATCGATGTTTAGCTGCAGAGTGAAGTCCCTCACAGCCCAGATGAAACTGGGGAAGAACTTGACAAACTCTCCGTCATCTACAACTTCATCAGGTGACTTGATCTTGATGTACTCTGTTAGCTCAGTGACATATCTGTTCAGTGTGAGTCAAAGGATTGTTGAACATTCAGCACAACACATAAAAGCAATAATGTAACCTGAGAAGAGCTGTACCAGAGCAATTATAGCTAATGGCTCATTTCCGAAATGGACAAAAGACATCTATAATTTGGAGGTTGCTTTACATGGTGTCTTTGTAATTTACATATTATTAACCTATTTACCTAAATACTTTGCAAGCTCTCATATTAAACAAACTTCAAACTGAAAATGAAATATAAATTCTGATCAGAAGGATACTGCAGTTCCTCTATAGCCCTGTTGTCAATAGTTCCTCGACTGTTCAGGACTAGAGTGCTGCTCAGAAGGACAGCCAAAGAGAAGATCCTGGTGTCATGCTTTGAGTCGCCCTGAGACAGACAAGATATGACGACATGAGACCACAGGCCATAACAGACACACAATTCCTGATATTGAATGATCAGTGATTGCGAGATTGGTATACAGTGTGATATTTGTTCAGATTGGGTCGGTCACTACAAAAAGTAAACAAGCTTACAGAACTTTGTCCATTCAAACAGGCCACTAGGCCTGAACGACTGACCAACAGAAAGACATACAGATAATATATTATGGAACTAAATTATCTTTAGTTTGTCACCTTGTCCACGTCCCCGAGTCCCTCGGTGTCCAGCAGCACCAGAGTGGTTTCTGCTTTAGTGGGGTGAGGCACGCACCACATCCAGATGCCCTTCGTCTTGGACTCGATTGTGCTGCCCAGTGCAAACCCTGATAACCACACACCAGAAACCCCACAATGACTCGCATGCAATCATTTGAACAACAGCGTTTGGATGCTGCTGACCTGTTTGCTTCCCCGCCAGTCGGTTCATCAGGTAGGACTTCCCGGTGCGGTAGAGACCCACCACGGCCACCACCACCACGGGCTGCTGGATCTGCTCCAGAACCTGCAACGCTGACCGCTGGACACACAGCTTCCCGTCGGACGCCGTGTCAATCAAGCACACTGGTTTGTCCATGGCCACTGGAGACCCAAACACAGTTCACTTCCTTTAATCAACCGCATTGAGAAATACTCCAATAATCCTGCATTACACAGTCCAGTAACTCCCCACATGAGCAACATTTCCTCTTTCTGCTCGGGGAACTTTCACTTTCACAACAAACTACACAAGCAGGCTGAATAAGATAAATGCTGTCAGATCTGTTTGTGTCCAGCTACAGTCTATAACCAGACTGGCTTTAGTTGATGCTGGTTTCTACAAGTTAATCATGTCACATAAACAAAGCCCTTTAAAGCTCAAACAAAACATGGCCAGAACATCTATCAAGACAAGTCAGGCTGTAGAGTTCACTAACACACACACACACACACACACAGACACACACACACACAGGATACACACACACACACACAGACACACACACACACAGGATACACACACACACACACACACACACATCGAGTGCTAGAGTTAAATCACCAACATGAAATCTCAGCGACACACGGTCACACATGATCATCTGCAGGAGCAAAACCAAACATGAAGAATGTGCTGAAGCTGAAGCTGACTGTAAAACACTGGACATTGTATTGTTTGCAGCACAAGAGCTAGAATGATCTGAATGAAGGAACGTCTCTTACCTGTGTGCTTTAGTTCACTCCAGTCTAACTTCAGTCTGAGTTGTGTTCATGTTGCAGCTTCCTGATATATTTCTTAGACACACCTCCAGGTCCAGACTCTCGATGCTGATTGGTCTAGAGGGGGTTAGGGGATGTTCCTGGGCTCTCAGTAGGTCTCTGGTTATTCTCTGTTGACTGAGCAATCAACAATGTGCAGTTTCACTCTTAGTTTGTTTCACTTTCAGAATAAACAACTGCAAACTGGAAAACACATGACCAGGCTGCTGCTGGCAGAATTGTATTATGGTGACCGATCTCCACCAAATATTATGAAAGTAAAAAAAATAAAGTAATAACGCTCAGTTGAAACTGGTAGTTCACTATTAGCTAATCAATAACTACTATTTTTATATATATATATATATATATATATATATATATATATATATCCTGGAGAACTACTAAGAACTACTGTATACAGGTTCATAATTAATGTGAATTATGCATAATGTATAATTAATTCTAAAATGAAGATGATGGTAACCCACTAGTAATAACTCAAGAATTATCAAATTCTTCTACAGGAACTACTAATTACTTGGATCAGTATTCTAAAGTGAAAAGCATCATAACTCCCTAATACTGACTGACGTGATTTAAAGCTTTTGAGATATATGTGAGGTTTTGGATAGTAATGACTCAAGTGTTACTACATCCTTCTGAAGAAACTACTAATTACTTGGATCAGTATTCTAAAGAGAAGATCACGGTAACCCACTAATGATTTAAGTGTTACCAAATCTAGCAAAATTAATTACTAACCAGAACCTTAAAAGTTTACAATAACTTCAGTAATTACTAGAGAGTTATCACGATCTTCACTTTAGAATACTGATCCAAATAATTAGTAATTACTTCTGAAGAATTTGGTAATACTTTAATCATTACTAGTGGGTTACCATGACCTTTACTTTAGAATTAATTATTCATTATGTATTATTCATATTAATTATGAACCTGTATTCAGTAGTTACTGATTAGCTAATAGTGAACTACCACACTCGACTAAGCACTATTACTTACTAATTCATTAATCAGAGTTTCTTGTTAGTTACTAGAGTGCTAATATTGCGTTTCTCATGTGTTCTTGTGTGGTTATTCATTAATGATGGAACAGTATTCTGAAGTGTTACCACAGAAACCTATGCTTCAACATACTGCAGTCTCAAAAACATAAAAATGAACCTTCAGATATCTTTTAAAGATATTTAGAGTAGGAGCAACTCTAAGATGAGAAGGAAGACTGTCCCATCTTTTTGGAGCCCAACCACCCCTTCGCTTATACCTCGTCTTCTGAACAATTCAAATAGACTGGTCAGAAGACCTTAAAGACCTAATAGGCTTGTGTACCTGTTATTTAAATTATTTTTTTTGTACCTGTTATTTGTGTAAATTATTTTCACAAGAAATAACATTTAAATGTGTCATTTTGATGATCAAAGATGAGTTTTAGGGGATAACATTTTTGACTACAGGGGGACTTTAAGTACCTTTAACAACGCAGACTCTGTACTGTGGTAGACTTTAAAACCAGACTGAAAAATCTTGAAAAAAAACTCTGCAATTGGCTAAGAACAATTTTCAAATGAGTGTACTGTATCTGTAGTAAGTTGGATAGTTATGGCAAGACCGTTGAGTTGGGTTTCCTTTCCGAAGCAGATTTCCTACAGAACATGCGCACAATGCAATTATGACAAGAGTTCATTAGTTATTGATTAGCTACTTAACACAATTATAAAATTGTATAACGTACTGGTCAGTTAACACATCTACATCAGTAGTTAACAGTACTGAGTTAAGTGTTATTGAATAATTTACGCAGTAAGAAACAGTGATCTAAAGAGTTACCGAATGTTGTATGCACCTGGCAAACTCAATTATTTGTATTAGTCTAATCTAGTCCACCTTAATTAAATGTAAAGAGGTATGCACTGCTGTGCTATTTTATTTGACTAACTTGCTGCATGCTGACCTCACCAGAAACAAACTCAACACTACCATCTAGTGGACTAAAGAAACATTGTATTATTCTACCAAACAGTATAATAAAAGATTAATACTTGGTCTCCGTGTATCGATACAGTATTGCCATGGAAAATATCACAATGCTATGCTGTATTGATTTCCCCCTATCCTTAGCGTCTCATTAGCTGCATAAATGTTTAAACAGACATTTTACACTTTTATCCACTAAATGAGTTAATTTCAAATGTGATGCCTGCTACAGGTCTCAGAAAAGTTGGCAAACAATGTGTGCAAACAGATGAAGAAAACACATTCAGAAAAACACAGAATGAATTTTGCTACCTAAGTATTCATTTACAATGTAAACCTAATTCTGAAACATTTCAGATAACAAGATCAAATTCTGTTCTGTCTGACATCACACTTTGTAACACACTGCAATCCAGTGGACAAGCAAGCCCCAGGAGGGGGATAGCTGGAGTCTGGCCTGTATGAAAACACATCAGGGCTTCAATCTGTCCTTCTTCTGATGGCAGTGTAAGTCACTGTATCCTGATGAGCCTGAAAGAACAGCACAGATTCTGTCCATCAGTGTGTCGATGAGAGAAGCTGCTGTGATTTTCTCTGAATAGGACTGAACAGCAGTCAGAGATGAAGAGCAAGGGAATGAGCTGCTATCTACTCACATTGAGTGATTTTACTGGAAACATAGACTTCAGAATAAGTCACATCATCTGTCTGCTCCTACACATCAGTGCACATGTTTAATACACAAACAGACATATCAGGCACTATAATATGTAGAGTAATACAGGACAGACAGTGAACTGAATGCTGAATGATTGAGTCGACTCACAGCTGCTGGAATGGACATGTCGATGGTTTCATATATCCCTTTATCTTCATTCTCACCTTTGACCTTCAGACAACAAAGAGTCAAACCTGCATGAATGACACTTTATTGAGCTGTCAAGACAGAAATCTTGAACTCACCGCTGTTTCATCAGTCCCTCTTTCATTATTATCTGAAAAATGTGAGTATTTATGATGAAACATTTTTAACATTTTGTACAGCTAAAAAATAGCTGGAAGCAGAAGACCCTGGAAACTAGGCGCATCTGCTCTTACGGGACAAATAAGGTGGATATAGGGACTACTGAACAGACATTCAGATGCTTCTCTGTGCAACTTACTGTGTTTAAACCTGAATTTGTACCGCTCTTTAAGTTTTTCTGTGGTCTCGTTGTGTTGTGCTTTGATTTCTAGTGTGTTCTGAAGCGTGTTGCTGCTGGATGTGAACTCGGTTAGCCTGCACTGGTTTAACACACAAGCTGGGTTTCCATCACCCTGTTTTAATGCACATTTTGAAGTATTGCATGAGAAACGAGTGATGGAAATGCCAAATTTCAAATAAAAATCCCTTTTTTTCACTCTCGCTTGAGGTGGTTTTTGACTTGTGCGAAAAAGGGGTAATGCGAATAATGGGAGATGGAATAAATTCCTCCAAGCGCATCAAAAAATATATATTTGTCTTACATGACTGCGTTCCCAAACAGCAGCATCCACCTCCGAAAGCAATGACAGCATTTATTGTGTTTTTGTGTTTCAAGGCGCAAGTCATTTTTCATATATGAAAATTATTATATTCAGTAGCTTATCCTAATTTTCTTAGTGTTTGGCTATTTAGTGGCAGTTTACGAGGAAGTGATGAACCCGGCAACATATCTGAGATCATCTCTCAGTTTGGACAAATGATGCAGTCACACACTCAGATATCAGTTCCTCTTCGGTCTTTAAATGGGTTTCTACAACTGAAACTCCTGCTAAAATGGTTTTTGGTGGAGATGTAGATGATCCTGCAGGCCTTAGATGCATGAATGAGGAACTTGAAGGTTTGTAAATGTGTCTAAACCAAGTCACGGAGACATCAGAAGACAGAAGTATTTCATTTCATTTGACTGGCATTGAGTTCAGGCTGGGTGCAAACAGAATGATTCCTGCTGCAGCTGCTGTAAATCTGTCAAATTGGCCATCTAATGAAGATGAGCGCATCCTATATGAGGATGACAGACTCTCACAATGATCCCACACCACACAAGGAATTTCACGAATTTACGTGTCAATCTGCTCGCTGCTGTCGCCACACTTCCATGAGGGAACATATTTGCTGTATTTCTGCAAATGATTATGATAATAGTGATTATGGAATCATCATATTCCATACGAAGTTTTACAGTGATGTTTAACATCTACTCCAGATGATATGGTTGACTTTCATAACTAAAATAGTGTGTTAATTATATCAGCTGTGGTGTTTCAGAGCGGATCTCACTGTTGAGGTTTGGAGACGAGTGAGTTTGACCGCAGCAGAGCAGTGATCATCTGAACCCAGATTAGACCGATGATGCTGGGAATCTGAATTATTCTGATGCACTTCCTCTTTTTCTTTCCGTGAGCTGCTGCACGCCATTTCAGGAATGGAATGAGTTCAGACTGTTTAAGAATTACATGAACCCTCTGGGGTCTGAGGTGGTTTTGGGGCCCTTGAGATGTTTTGACATGCCCTGATATTTGTGCTTATTTCAGCTACTTATACCATACTATTGACTATTGACAATCTTTTTTTGTATTCAGCACAAACTGTGCTACAGTAATAAGTGACCAAGATGGATGTACGTGTTTGCATTTTCTAGAAAAAAATGTTTTTTTTTTAAATGATTTGTATTTTATTTACAACACAGTATAATCAAAACATACATAATGAAGGTCAAAGACACATTATTGTGCACATTATTATTTTTTTTATTTAACTGATTGGTGATTACGCAGGTGCCTCACATGCACGCACACACACACACACACACACACACACACACATTTAAGCGTTACTAACTTGACATTTCAGCCATTAATCAAACTAAAATGCAGTCAACCAAACATAAATGTAACATTGCACAATTGACAAGGTCCTGTAAAATCAGCTTGCAGCGCTGAAACAAGCATTCATTGCGCGTGTGAAGAGTGATATTAACACAAGTGAAGTACAAAGCCTTGTTTACATCATAGATAATAGCTTAGCAACCAAATGTGACATGGCAAAAATGGAAGCATTTGGATGTGGAATGAGAGAGGCTTGTGAGCCTAATGCCGTTTAGTTTCGCTATAAATTCATTTTAGCTTGATGTTGTATTCTGTTTATAATGAATGCCACTATAGCCTAATTTGTGTTTTACTTCATAGTTTAATATAAAATTTTATAGCTACTCATTTTTTCATTCTTGTTTTGCAATACCGTTAAATTTAAAGGGTTTGTTGTGGAGTAAATAAGCTATATAGTGTTTATAAATGTTTTATTATATTTACTGGTATTTAATATACATATAAATGAATGCCATTGTTTGCAATTATAAGGTTAACGGGTGTTTTTGGAGTAAGATCAATTTCTCTTCCTCTTTTTGGCCGGGTTATGTTTCTCTGTGTCGTAAACTCTAGGGGCGGGGCTTCTAAACCGGGGTGTTTCTAGGGGCGTGATATTCAAATGGCGATTGTTTTCTGCCGCCACATTTATCAATGTACGATCTTTCATACACTGGGATTGGCGACATACGAATGTTTCATAAATCACACGTGAGCTCTGTCGTAAGCTGATTTGTGCTCTCCGATCTGCGCTCGTTTCTACGTTAGATTGATAAATGAGACACATTGAGTTAGATGGGACAGACTGAACATCGTGTTGGTTTCATACGGATTACTTCGTCACAAAATGTTTGTTTTCGATAAGACTTCATTTAAAAGCAGACACTTCAAGCTTAGAGATAACTCCCATGTTTCTGTGTTGAGAATTAGCTGAGTTACAGTTCATTTTAGTGACGCGTTTCTAAAAGCAGCTCGCGGAGATGGAGAAGACAGGGAGCTCAGCCTGTTTGTTTTCTTTTTTTATCCCAAAACCAAAGTTTTGTTGTAATCGTGAGTGTACACAAAAAAAAAAAGACACTTAACAGTTCGATTGATGTATAACACTTATTTATGTGACCAAAATTAACAGAGTATTTTTAGTGTCTTTTGCACTGATCTAAAAAAAAAAGGGGTTAAATCAACATTCATACAAAATGTGCAGGTTTGGGAAGCACTGCCCTAGACAGTTACCTATGATTTTATTAATACAGTGGTCTGATTGATTTTATGGTCTCAAGCATTCAGAAATCACACAAAAGAAAATTAAGTAGTTTTACTACGATAAAACCATGGTTAGGTTTTGTAAGGGTTGTGATGTCCGCGTGTTTTTTTAAGAGATTATAGAGGCTGTGTCGTCTATAGCAAAAGGTGGCCAAAAATGAAAGATTAAGTGGATATTTGAATGAAATGTTTGGTCAATAGCCTATTAAACAAGAATATGATCATCATGTAAGTGTAACAGCAGCAATTACCAGGCCTTTGGCTCCCTTTACAGGCATTTATAACATGTAATGTTGACAAAAACAATAGACACCATCACAAAATTAGTTTTACTGGTATTTGTATTGGTTTTAATGGAAACATAATGGACCCTGTTGGTCTCCTTCTATTGGTAGCTTGTTAAAACCAAAAAATCCTAATGGAATATATCCCAAAACACACTACAGAAAAACATTTTTAAAACTATTTTAATGGTTAAAAGTCGATGGTTTGTAATGTTTTTTTAATGGTATTTGTGATTTATTTGTAATGGTATTAGAATTTTCTGTGATTTTCTATAGTTTTTTCACCAGGGATGCCTCGTTGTTTTTATGCAATGCATTTTAAGTCATTTTAAAAGCTGTTGTTGGATTGGGTTTGTTTTTATAACCACAAAAAATATTATCTTAATAATTCTTTGTATATTATGATTTGAAGTAACAAAACCATGGTTAATTTGCGGTTACCATGTCTACAAGAACCATGATTTAAAAAAAAAAATTTATTTGTGTAAAAACCATGGCCACTTTCGTAAGTGAACATGGAAACTCGGAGAGAATATTAGATGCGTTGGTGAAATTACTACCGATATTAAAACGATATTAACCTCAACACCCAAAAAAGTTTCACAGGATTATGATTGTAGGCTACCTGAAAGTGACGCACGGGCTTCGTTTTCATCTTGTTTTTTTGGCGCTGGATTGCTAATGTCTTTTCACGGGCATAGTTGTCCATTATGATCATTTGCATTCAGCCGCAAACATGAGGTGTGAGCAGTCACAGATGGTGCATCACGGTTTTGTTTGTTTTTGAGGAGCTAGGATGGTGCCCCCCCGGGAGTTGGTGCCCTATACAAACTGCGTACTCTTCGTATAGGGAGTGGCGGTACTGATTAACACACACTCTGTTGGATATAGGTATGTAGTGGCTGGAGCTGACATCAGTTCAGTGTAATTGGCTGCTCGCTAACTGCCGCTTCCATTGGTCCGTTTGTGTCTGGATGGGTGGGACTTGGCCAGAATTTAAATGAGCATCAGACTTTGCCTGTATAGTGTTTACTGTAGTGTTATACTGTATTAACACACAGTGTGAGCAAACATCTTCTGACTCAAACAAACTTGGGGCAATAATAATTCCTTGGGGCTCTTGTAGTCCAGCTGTGAGAAAAGGTGAAGTGTGTGGAAGTCATTAGTCATTATTTAAAAAAAAAGTATCTCTGAACTAACCACAATAAAATTATACAAAATATTATTAACACAAATTAATAATTTTATTAATTTAATTAATTACATCCTAGCTCAAATCACCAGATTTGCAAGAAATATTTTAGAAAAGACAAAATATTAAATGCAATTGCAGAGGTTTTATTAAGAAAATTAGTAGCAATCATCCATAAATTACACACAAAAAAAAGAAGAACAGAGAAGATAATATAACCACCAAAGCAGCTCCATCACACAGAACAGAGAGTTTTATACAATTGATTTTAAGCAGTTTATATACCAAACACAAGAAAATGACTGAACACTGCATGCAAATATCCAAAAAATCCATATGAATGTAAATCTTGCCTGGTAAAAAAATAAATAAATTAGTGCCACGTTAAAAAAACAAGCCTATTTGAATATTGTTGCGTTTGAGCGGCTGCATCATATTATTGGGATGAGGAAGAGTCCATTTTAAGTACTTGCGAAAACAGCTTAATATCAAGAATATGATATTTATTAACAGACTGAACAGAAACGACTTTTATCTTAATCGACATTCCTTTGGGGGGTGCTGTAGCTCTCTTAGTTAATCCTATTTTAATAGCTACACTACACATTTATGTGCGATTATTAGCAGAAATCATACCATGTGTCATTTTCGCGGAGATGGTATGCTTGGAAATAATATTTAATGTCTTCCATTGCATTCGTTATTTGTAGTGCACCAGCCGACCAATAGCAATAAGCTTTGTGCTTTATTCTCGTAATATTTCGACTTTATTCTCGTAATATTTTAACTTTAGTCTCAAAACATTTTGACTCTGTTCTCGTAATCTTTCGACTTTATTCTCAAAATATTTAGACTTTATTCTCGTAATATTTCGACTTTATTCTCGTAATATTTTAACTTTAGTCTCAAAACATTTTGACTCTGTTCTCGTAATCTTTCGACTTTATTCTCAAAATATTTAGACTTTATTCTCGTAATATTACGACTTTATTCTCGTAATATTTTAACTTTAGTCTCAAAACATTTTGACTCTGTTCTCGTAATCTTTCGACTTTATTCTCAAAATATTTAGACTTTATTCTCGTAATATTTCGACTTTATTCTCGTAATATTTTAACTTTAGTCTCAAAACATTTTGACTCTGTTCTCGTAATCTTTCGACTTTATTCTCAAAATATTTAGACTTTATTCTCGTAATATTTCGACTTTATTCTCGTAATATTTTAACTTTAGTCTCAAAACATTTTGACTCTGTTCTCGTAATCTTTCGACTTTATTCTCAAAATATTTAGACTTTATTCTCGTAATATTTCGACTTTATTCTCGTAATATTTTAACTTTAGTCTCAAAACATTTTGACTCTGTTCTCGTAATCTTTCGACTTTATTCTCAAAATATTTAGACTTTATTCTCGTAACATTTTGACTTTGTTCTCGTAATATTTTAACTTTAGTCTCAAAACATTTTGACTCTGTTCTCGTAATCTTTCGACTTTATTCTCAAAATATTTAGACTTTGTTCTCGTAATATTTTAACTTTAGTCTCAAAACATTTTGACTCTGTTCTCGTAATCTTTCGACTTTATTCTCAAAATATTTAGACTTTATTCTCGTAATATTTCGACTTTATTCTCGTAATATTTTAACTTTAGTCTCAAAACATTTTGACTCTGTTCTCGTAATCTTTCGACTTTATTCTCAAAATATTTAGACTTTATTCTCGTAATATTTAGACTTTATTCTCGTAATATTTTAACTTTAGTCTCGAAACATTTTGACTCTGTTCTCGTAATCTTTCGACTTTATTCTCAAAATATTTAGACTTTATTCTCGTAATATTTAGACTTTATTCTCGTAATATTTTAACTTTAGTCTCAAAACATTTTGACTCTGTTCTCGTAATCTTTCGACTTTATTCTCAAAATATTTAGACTTTATTCTCGTAACATTTTGACTTTGTTCTCGTAATATTTTAACTTTAGTCTCAAAACATTTTGACTCTGTTCTCGTAATCTTTCGACTTTATTCTCAAAATATTTAGACTTTATTCTCGTAATATTTAGACTTTATTCTCGTAATATTTTAACTTTAGTCTCAAAACATTTTGACTCTGTTCTCGTAATCTTTCGACTTTATTCTCAAAATATTTAGACTTTATTCTCGTAATCTTTCGACTTTATTCTCAAAATATTTAGACTTTATTCTCGTAACATTTTGACTCTGTTCTCGTAATCTTTCGACTTTATTCTCAAAATATTTCGACTTTATTCTCGTAATATTTAGACTTTATTCTCGTAATATTTTAACTTTAGTCTCAAAACATTTTGACTCTGTTCTCGTAATCTTTCGACTTTATTCTCAAAATATTTAGACTTTATTCTCGTAATCTTTCGACTTTATTCTCAAAATATTTAGACTTTATTCTCGTAACATTTTGACTTTGTTCTTGAAATATTTTGACTTTATTCTTGCAATATTTGTGCTTTATTCTCGTAATATTTCGACTTTATTCTCGTAATATTTTAACTTTAGTCTCAAAACATTTTGACTCTGTTCTCGTAATCTTTCGACTTTATTCTCAAAATATTTAGACTTTATTCTCGTAATATTTCGACTTTATTCTCGTAATATTTTAACTTTAGTCTCAAAACATTTTGACTCTGTTCTCGTAATCTTTCGACTTTATTCTCAAAATATTTAGACTTTATTCTCGTAACATTTTGACTTTGTTCTTGAAATATTTTGACTTTATTCTTGCAATATTTGAACTTTATTCTTGCAATATTTCGACTTTATTTTTGAAATATTACAACTTTAATCTCATAATTTTAGTTTCATAACGTAGCACTAAAATGCCGTCGTACAATTTCTTCATGGTGGGCAGAGTTTTTTTCCTTTGTTTTCTGAGAAGAAGAAAAAATATATATGAACAATCCTCTATTAGTTTTGCTATTTTAAATATTGTTGCAGATTGTGTGAGGCTGAAAACTCACCAGATCTTCTTGCACAAATGATCTGAAGAAGAATCACAGTAGGAGCAGCAAACACTGTAAACTCAACAATAATCACAATCACTGCAGGAAAGATGAGACACAACCAAGAGAAAGTCAGTCCGTGAAACTGGGAATAAAATCAAAGGTATAACACAACGAACAATGTAAAGATGTGTGGTACCTCTGAATAATGATCCAGCAGTCCTTCTGACTTCAGTTTCTGCTGGATTTGTGATCATGTCTGTTGGTCAACCATAATGATCATATAAACAAAACATCAGACTCGAGCTGCACATCACACAAATGATAATGAACCACTGCATCAAGAGTCTATCGTCGATTATATCATTATACTATATTTGTTTGTAAAGTATGACATCTATAAATGTGCATTAAAACACTGAAATGTTGAATATCTATGTACTGACCACATCTAAAACGTACAGCTGTGTATGAAAACATTTTAAATGCATCCTTTGATGTTTCAATGCTGAACTCGTGAATTAGCGGGTTGATGTTATTGTGGTCCGATCAGTTGTGAGAGACTGTGAGATGTGTGAGTGATGATGAACCTCGTGCAGGAGCTGCTGCTGGAGTTTGTCTTGATTTCATCTGAGAGTTTGAGCTGCTGACTGGAATCAGTGTCGTTGAATATGAAGCTGCAGAAGATGAACGTTCAGATGCATCATCTGTAGGAAACATGACACTTAACTTTCATTGAACACTTTATTTCATTAAAACTGCTTTAAATTGAATAAAACACTACAATGTTTGCTGTCAAGTTTCAAATCCTTCATTATTATACACAGCATCACTTTTTGGACTGTTAATCTTGACTGCAGTTCATTAGTTTGCAGCAGTGCTTTGACTTTCTCTTCTGTCAGACTGTAAGAAGCGTTTGCTCCTCGGTTTGTTCTGCTTCAATGATATTAATAGTCCTTATAGTGTTACTAACATTTATGAGGGTCTAAATCGGTCTGATGAGATTGTTCCTTACCTGAGATCTTGACCTGATTTCTGTGAGTAACATTGCATCTCCACTCTCTGTTGTCTTCTTCATTCAGGAGTGTTGTAGTCAGAGTGATGATACAGTGACCTGGAGCTGATATCTGATATCTGGGGTCTGATCTCTTCAGTTTAACACCAGCCTGATTCACCCAGAACAGCTTAATTCTCTCAGAACGGATCCAATCATCACAAGAGACTCCAGCATATGAACACAACTGACAGGAGAGAGTCACAGAGCGGCCTGCACTGATCTCAGTCTGTGAGGATGAGGATGATGAAGAGACTGAAACACAAATCACACACTCTTCAATCATCATCAGAGCTTTCATGAAGAATTTGCCCTTTTTAAATTGACCACATAATCATAAAATTACCATGAAGAACATGCAGAAAAACTCGAGCATCAGTTCCTTGTTGTTGTCCATTCACATATTGTCTGCAGAAGTAAAGTCCATAATCTTCTTTAGTGATGTTCTTGATGTTCAGAGAGCAGTCAGACCCCAGACTCAGTCTCTCGTGTCTCTCTGTGTCTTTCTTCTTTATCCCTCCAGCAATCAGTTCAACTGTCCCCGAATCTCGGACTCTGTCATAGTTCCATGTAGTTGATTTGCAGTCAAGA
The DNA here is from genome assembly GCF_936440315.1 of Barbus barbus. Classification (NCBI taxonomy): domain Eukaryota; kingdom Metazoa; phylum Chordata; class Actinopteri; order Cypriniformes; family Cyprinidae; genus Barbus; species Barbus barbus. The sequence continues at coordinate 265,789 of NC_136731.1, read as the reverse complement.
AGAGCATTATTACAGGGCAGACGGACATTTCCATCAGAACTGATGAACACATGAGTCTCATTCACTTCACTGGAACCTGAAACACAAGAACATTTGAGTGATCATCATTAATAAATGAAATATAAAGCATACCAGCAAACTTTACCTGTGAGAAGTGAAGAGAGAAAGATCAGTCCCAGCAGACACAAATCACATTTAGCAGACATGTTCTCTTTCTGTCAGTCTTCCTCTTCATGATATGCTCTCAACTCTTTCTTTAAATACTAGCAGCTCTTCCTGTGTTTGTTCACTTCCTCTGATCTGGTTGATTGAGTGTTTATTCCTGACATGGGCTGTATTTGACTGACAGTATATCACTGCATACACCTGATATTGATTCAGTGTATCTGTTTTCTGTCTGATCTTCACACTGTTGCCAATTATATTTGCTCTTAATCTCACCTGAACCATAAGACTCATGGTCGCTATTTTGAAAGATGCATTGACACAAAAAAACTACACAGCAGCTGAAGCATAAGATGAATCTCCTTTGTTTGTTGTATTTCTGCAAATGATTAAAATAATTGTCTTTATAAAGCTTTACAGTGGTGTTTTGCATCTACTCTAGAGTCAAGACTTTCTTACAATGCCAAAATGGTTGACAGCCATTGTACACTTTCATAACTAAAATAGTGTATTAATTATAGCAGCTGTAATGTTTTTTAGAGCTGTGATCTCACTGTTGAGGTTTGGAAATGTCAATTTGACTGGAGTAGAGCAGTGATCATCTCTGAAACCAAATTAGGATGATTATGTGAAATGACATTTCCTCTTGTTTCTGCTGTATGCAATTTAGTCTCGTGTAGCCAGACCGAATATATGTCCACTTTTATTGGCCAAGGCCCACCCATGAGGCCGTTTAGCTGACATGGCAAACAACCAATCACAGTTCGTTTCGTTTAGCGTCATGTTTTGGGGCTTGGAGATGTGGCCAGAATAACAGACCGGTGTGTAAAACTCTCGGATGCATTCTAAAGATTCTATGCCGCAAACTTTAAATATTTCACATACTTTTGAAAATCTAGTGTTTAGTTGACCCTGATAAGCGTTCATCGTCACAGTTGTAAACACGACGACTTTCTTTTTTCATGAGGGGGTTTGGCGTCACGGCTTTGTGAAAATAACACAACACGCGCCTCTCCTGGAAATCCCGGGAGTTTAATTCAAACAGTCAGATGACGACTTCGACATTCCTGAAGTGTTTCCAGAAAAGTGTGCCATATGCATCAGACGTTTAGCCAACGGTCCGTGTGCGTGATGTCTGAGGCTGAGACTATATGCAATTAAACTTGATCTTTTCAGTTAACAATGGCATAAGTTCAGCCTCTTTAATAAACTGTTTAACTGAACTGACCAAACCAAATCAAATCAAAGTTTTTACGACAATCATTTGAATAAAATTGATTTAAATCCCATTAAAGATTAAAATCCATTAACAATGAATTCGACTGCAGTGATTGGAGTGTTTTTGAAGCTGCTGCCACTGATCTGGACGAGCTCACACAGACTATAACATTATATATCAGTTTCTGTGAAGACGTGCATTACTACCAGGACCCACTTAACTTACAACAATGACAAGCCTTGGTTCACTGTAAAACTCAGACAGCTTCGTCAGGCCAAAGAGGACATCTACAGGAATGGGGACAGGGTCTTGTACAATCAGGCCAGGAACACACTGAATAAGGAGATTAGAATGGCTAAGTTGATCTACACTAAAAAGCTAGGATACCAGTTCCCTTCCAATAACACGGTTTCAGTGTAGAAAGGCCTGAAAGACATTACAAACTACACCATCACAAACAAAGACACCATCCCCCAGTACTGGGGTGAATAAACAATTTGCTGAAGACCTGAATGAGTTTTATTGTAGGTTCAAAACCCTGGTCTCACACCCCACACCCACTCTGAGCATCTCTACACAACCGTTAACACCTCCTGCAATCTCCCCTACTCCTGCACTTCAGATCAGTGAAGATGATGTGCATCAGGTCTTCCAGAAGCAAAAGAGATGGAAAGCACCAGGCCCAGACTGTGTTACACCGGCCTGTCTGAAAACCAGTGCTGACCAGCTGGCCCCCATCTTTTCAAGATCTTCAGCAGATCACTGGAGTTGTGCGAAGTCCCTACCTGCTTAAAATACTTCACCATCATCATCATCATTCATTTCCAGAGCAAAATAAACATGGATATTATGTGAGGCAATTTGTGGATTTTAAGAGAGTGAGAGAAGACGCAGAACAATCACTCACACTGATTGTGAAATTCCGTCTCACAGAAAGTTTTAAAATGACTGATCTGCTGTTTGATCATCTGTTTAGATTAAACCTACATGCTATTGTGATTAAGTTCCCAAAGTTAATATAAAACTGGTTAATGTTATTTTTCTAATATTGTAAAATAGTATTTAATTTGTTATTTGTGTTTATTAGAAGGAAAATATATTTTGTGCAATTAGTAAATTAATTATTTTCATTTGGCATATTTGCATGACGTCATCGTGCGTTGGGTCAGGGTGTGTGCGCCCGTGATGTGCTTCATTCTCAGTAAATGCAGACACGTGAAGCCATCACACCAGCATTCTGTCATTAATTCTTTTACACTTCTTTCCAGGAGTGCTACACTATTAATGTTTGCAGGGATTTCCTGCTTTATAATTACGAAATCTGCAGAAATGTGTAGAATTGCGCACAATGCCAGCAAGTTATAGAATGTGTAACTCCTACTGTGGACGTGCTTTTTGTAACCGCATGCTGAAAATGTCAGCTAAACCCTAAGAATTCACAACATTTCTAACATCAGCGCTTTCATTATAGCGTTATGTACATAACCGTAATTATTAATGTTCTGCATTTCTGTTTTGAGCTGTATGCGCTGAAGATCACCAGTAGGCTACATAGTGGGTTTTTAATAAACTGGGTTTAACTCATCAGATCTCTCTCATATAGGATACACTTTGTTATTTATACTACATAACCTTAACATTACGACTTGCACAAAATGACCTGAATGCACAAGTGTACGTGTCTGCGCTGCTCTGTGACTCTCGCAACGACGTGCAGAAACACGCCAACCAAACTATTAACTAAACTATTAACAGAGGCGGACAGTAGTAGAAGTATTTTTATTCTGCTTTAAAAGTACTTTTCACGTGTCTGTACTTTATTAGAGTGTTTTTCTTTAGAAAACTTTACTTCACAACATTCCGAAGCATAATTGTTGGAAAGCCAGGGCTTGGTGCACCTGTCAATCATCGCCATGACGCAGTGAAGCGAGAGAGAGACTTGTCCCGGGAGCGGGAGAAATAATCTCCTTTTGTATTATTGTGTGCGTCTGTGACTAATCTTGTTAATCCTAATAATCAGATCTGAGACATTTTGGTATTTGTCCGCTGTTCGCGATTGAACGTGTGAAATGAATGTAAGGCTATGCTAGCGCATTCAGCGCACTCACGAGCTGTGTTTACAAATATGATATCACTATTTGTATTATCATCATGTTCCGTACATGTTGATTCATAACATCATGCTGCTATATTGGGAATTATTACTATGAAGTACTCTTATAATAATATTGTACTTTTTACTACACTGTTTCATATTAAATATCATTTATTACTTTCTTACACTTTTACTCAAGTAAAAGTATTTCAAAGATTTACTCGAGTACAAGAAAGTACTTAATTTTTAATGTTCTTAAGTATTAAAGGTAAAAAAATCCTCAACAACTTTTATTTATGAAATGTAGTGCAGTTAAAAAGTATGACATTATGCTTTGGAATGTAGTGAAGTAAAAGTTTTCCAAAGAAAAACACTGATAAACTACAGACACTTAAATTTATTTGAGTAAAGTAAAAATACTTCACTACTGTCCACCTCTGGCATTGTTGTTTGTACTGCTTGCACTGCACGCTGAAAAGATAATCACAGTACTACAATGTAGAGCTTTACTGTAGCTTAACTTAACTAAATGCATCTTATACGAGATAAATAATATATACACGACATTATATTATATATATATATATTTTCACGTGTCGGTTTCCTTTCAGTTCTGTTTTGCCCTTATTTGGCAGTTCCTGTCCTAGTTTAGTTAATCATTCATCCTATTCACCTGTTCTGTGTTAATTATCTAATTTACTCCTTTGTTCCTATTCCTTTATAAGCATTCAGTTTTGTACTAGCCTTCGTCGAGTCTACAAAGTAAAGTTATGTTTTTGCTGCTATTTCTGTTGTTAATTCATCTGCATGATTAAAAGAACCTGTTTATTCTTCATCCTGTCCTGCATTCCTTCCTCAGCAACTCATAACAGAAGACTCGACCGCAAAGATATGGATGAACATACTCAGTTAATTTTGCTGGCTCACGCCACAAAGGAGCCTCTTGATTTTACACGGCTTTTGTGCCGCTCGTCCTCGCCAGCTCCCTCGAAGGTGACGAGCTCAAGACGCTGTTCCGGCTCAGGATTTCGTAACATCAGCCACTGGAGCTCCCAAACACCTCCAATCTCAATTGGCAGGAGACAGTCATCTGGTGTTTGGAGAGTCTTCGATCCCGAGCCGGAGCCCAGTCCGCAATGATGATGGTTCCGCCGCCCACAACGATGATGATTCCGCCCGCGGTGATGATGATTCCGCCCGCGGTGATGATGGTTCCGCCGCCCGTGACGAAGAATGAGCTGGTCCCACCAAGCCTTCCTGCGTCTCTTACGTCTCCGCTGGTTCCGTCCAGCTCTCCTTCGTCTCTGCTGGTCCCATCCAGCCTTCCTACGTCTCCGCTGGTCCCGTCCAGCTCCGCGCCTCCAGAGCGCCCTCAAGTGTCCGCGCTTCCAGAGCGCCCTCCTAGGTCTCCGCTGGTCCCGTCCAGCTCCGCGCCTCCAGAGGGCCCTCCTATGTCTCCGCTGGTCCCGTCCAGCTCTGCGCTGCCCGAGCACCCCCAAGAGTCCGCGCTTCCAGAGCGCCCCCAAGTGACTTTGCCGTCAGAGCACCCCTCGTCGTCCTGCATTCCTTCCTCAGCAACTCATAACATATATATATATATATATATATATATATATATATATGTAATCTCCTCAGATGACAATGTAGATGCCTAACAAATGTTGTTGTTGTTGCTGGGATCATAGACTGTATGGATGTGATTACACAAGGAGCTTTTCCCTCACCATTGCAATGCGCTGCTTTCACAAGGATCCGTGAAAATGTTTCCGCATTTATTTTCCTTTTTCGTCCTGAAGAAGATATCACAAGATTCATCAAGTTCGTCAACAATTATCCATCCTCGATCACTTTGTCAGCTTTGACGAAACTCCTCTCAGCTAGCATGTCTTTTCAAATTGAAAGTAGCCTTGTCACCTGACTTGAATACAGTGCGCTGATTGGCTAAAATGGACTTATCACTTATAACATTCTCTCTTATCTCTTATACATGAGGACAAACAGTCATAAAACTACAACCCCGAATTCCGGAAATGTTGGAATGTTTTTTAAATTTGAATAAAATGAAAACGAAAAGACTTTAAAATTACATAAGCCAATATTTTATTCACAACAGAACATAATAAATGTTTAAATGGAGAAATTTTACAATTTTATCCACTAAATGAGCTCATTTCAAATTTGATGCCTGCTACAGGTCTCAAAAAAGTTGGCACATGGGCAACAAAGGGCTGAAAAAGCAAGACATTTTGAAAAGATTCAGCTGGGAGAACATCTAGCAATCTAGCATCTAGCCCCTTAGTACCAATTGAGCATTGTTTAAACGCCACAGCCTACCTGAGTATTGTTGCTGACCATGTCCATCCCTTAATGATTACAGTGTACCCATCTTCTGGCTACTTCCAGCAGGATAATGCACCATGTCACAAAGCTCAAATCATCTCAGACTGGTTTCTTGAACATGACAATGAGTTCATTTTACTCAAATGACCTCCACAGGCACCAGATCTCAATCCAATAGAGCACCTTTGGGATGTGGTGGAACGGGAGATTCGCATCATGGATGTGCAGCCGACAAATCTGCAGCAGCTGCGTGATGCTGTCATGTCAATATGGATCAAAATGAAATGAAAAGGAATGTTTCCAACACCTTGTTGAATCTATGCCACAAAGAATTAAGACAGTTCTGAAGGAAAAAGGGGGTCCAACCCGGTTCTAGCAAGGTGTACCTAATAAAGTGGCGAGTGAGTGTAAAGGTTGTAGAGCAACATATGCTTCCCTCCAGATGATGTCTATTTCAGGGGAGGCCTTGTGTATTTCAGCAGGACAATGCAAAACCACATACTGCAGCTATTACAACAGCATGGCTTCGTAGTAGAAGAGTCCGGGTGCTGAATTGGCCTGCCTGCAGTCCAGATCTTTCACCTATAGAGAACATTTGATGCATCATTAAACTAAAAATGTCTAAGATGACCACAAACTCTTCAGCAGCTAGAAACCTATAACAGGCAAGAATGGGACCAAATTCCAACACCAAAACTCCAGAAACTCATAACCTCGATGCCCAGACGTCTTCAAACTGTTTTGAAAAGAAGAGGAGATGCTAAACATGCCCCCGTCCCAACTATTTTGAGATCTGTAGCAGGCATCAAATTTGAAATGAGCTCATTTTGTGCGTAGAATTGTAAAATTTTCTCACTTTAAACATTTATGTTATCTATGTTCTATTGTGAATAAAATATTGGCTCATGTGATTTGAAAGTCTTTTAGTTTTCATTTTATTTAAATAAAAAAAACGTCCCAGCATTTCCAGAATTCGGGTTGTACTTCGAACTACTAGTGGTCACAAAAGCTGCCAAAACTATATAAGCAGTTGGGAAAATATCGCATATCTTTTTCTTGAGCTTGATACTTACACTATTTATTGTTATTCAACAGAGCTCTCTGAAATGAATATGTGATATATTGAATATTTAAATACCAGTTATGTTTATGTGGTACATTTTCTTTGAATCCATTTTATAGAACTGTTATTTTTATAATATTGCTAAATAGTGTCTAATTTCCTATTTGTTTTTAAAAGGTGTTATGTGCATTTATTGATTTAATTATTTTCACTTGGCCTACCTGCGTCATGACGTCATTGCACGTTTCAGTAGGTGGCGCGCCCGTGATGTGCTGCATTCAGAGTAAATACGCCATTAATAAAGCTATCACTGCAGCGCTCTCTTTTTCTTTTTTCTTTAATCATCTTTATAAACTTCTTTTCAGGTAATAGTAAAACAAGATGCACAAAACACTCTTCCATTAAATATAAACACTGTGTAATGTCATATTGATGATTTATGTGTGTTGAAAGCAATTAATTTTTACTATACTTATAGTGTGTCACGAGTTTAGCAGGCCTGAGCACATGGTTGGCATGAGTACCTCGCGAATAGCGCGATAGCCGCTATATGTGATAAATGGTCAGTATGTCGATGCTATTTGTGTGTATATAAGTTCACGATGTTGTTTCATATTTATGAGTTATCTTAAACTGGTGCATTTAGATAATTTAACCCTTTCATGCCTGAGTTATGCATTACGGTTATCTGAATTAATCTTGTATATGTCTTTATTGAATGAAGTACATCAGATACGAGGGATTGAACAGCGTTTAGAAATGAACACGTGGTTAATATACCAGCTGTATTTTTGTATCAATCTAATTCTTTCATTTCATTGGTAAGGGTAAAAACTAATGAAGATGTTATATATCGTTTGGTGCTTATGTGTACATTTGAATATCTTATCCTGTTTCTAAAAAAGTGTGTTTTGAGTGTCACTGTGTCAGTTGAGACTAGAGCATGTTAACCGTATAGAGAGAGTTTGTTAAATAGCCTGTTCATTGTATTTTCCTATTTCTTCTATTGTGAAGGAAAGTGTTTGAAGTCACTCATGTTTACATTGTCATTACTGGGAAAGAGTGATACTGTAATGTGCTGAGCTTCTGTTATATGAATATGCTTTTATTCATTCCGAGTAAATACACCATTAAAGAAGCCATCACTGCAGTGCTCTCTTTTTCATTTTTCTTTAATCATCGTTATAAACTTCTTTTCAGGAGTACTACAAATGCACCAGCAGACAAGATAAAAGCAGAAGAAATCAAATCAGAATATCTGAATTTTATTCATCAGATGAGAAAACAGCTGCTCAATTTCAGAAGACTCTTCTGAATATTAACAGATATTAACAGAGCGTTACTAATCAGTTGAAATTGGTTAAGAAATACTTGGAACTGCTATGTCTGGTATTATAATGAATTCACTGACATGTTAATTGAAATCTTTAAAAGTGCATCAAACCACACAGAAAGTCTGCAGCAGTCATTGCAAGAGTGTCTCCTGAATTATTAAAAAGCATACGCTTACACATTCAGAGATTTTCTGTTCATGCTTTTAGGACTAGTGTTTCATAAGATGATTTTCTTTTGCAGAAAATGAGGAAAATAAAGTCAGATAGGTTATATATGTTTTTCAATTGATTTGTCATATGTGATTAAATACTGTAGTTGTTTCCATTGTCTTTCAATTATATATATATATATATATATATATTTATTTATTAGTGCTGTCAAAGTTAACGCGTTAATAACGCAAATTCATTTTAACGGCACTAATTATATTAACGTGTGATAAATGGGCCTTTCACACAGGACACTGGGTTCAGCGCAGCCCTTGATTTGCACTACGCTGGCCAGAGCTAAGTAGGCGGAGTTTTCCAAATTTTTAGTGGGAGTTCTATACGTTTACTCATTTGATTGTTGTTCCACTTTTTGGTCAGCAGCAAAACATGTATCTGTCCCGTGCTAAGAAGCGAGCGATAGCAGTAGCCCTGCTAGTAATAAGAAGAAAGAGAGCAGCAAGGAAGAAGAGGCTGTGGATGCATGAAACCCTGAGGTCCAGAAAACAGTTTGGTGAATTCAGGCTTGCAAATGAGCTCCATTTTCACAGCGACCTGTTCCAGGTGTACTTTTGGCTCAGTAGGGAGCAGTTCCACAGCTTGTTGAGCAGAGTCGGTCCTAGAATCTCAAGAATCCATACAAATTACCGAGAGCCTGTTTCTTCAACGGAGCGTCTGGCAATTTGTTTGAGGTGGGTGATTTATATTGAAATAAAATGTGATAAAAAAAAAATCTACTACTTTTATGTCATAGGCTACACACAGGCTATTATTTCGGGAAGTCTACTGGTCATGTCTTTATCAGACCCCTTTAGCGACTTTTCCCCCTCTTCAAAAAAGCGCCTAGTGACGAATCTTTAGGGTTTGCACAAATCTCATTTAGTTACTGAGACTGCTGGTACTGCCGCGTGAGGTCGGGCAAATAGACGTGAACAAGTTTTTTTGAACAACATCTATGACCTCTGAAACATATCTAGTCTTCATGCTCAATGTTGATTATGGTTTCAATAATAATAAACATACATTTGCATAAAGCATCCATATTTGTCCATGCCCATGTTGATTAGAGTATTAAAAACTTGAAAAGTATTAATTTAAGGTACATTTAGAACAAATAAAAATGTGCGATTAAGTTGCAATTAATCATGAGTTAGCTCATGACACTTATGCAATTAAATATTTTAATCGATTCACAGCCCTAATATATATATATACTGTGGCGGGCTGAAGAATCACGCGACAGGGTCAGGTGCAACAAATACCCCGGAGGGTGTAATTTATTGAATAATGTGCAAGATAAAAGGTGGAAGTGCCAACGGGTCTCGTGCTCCAGTGCTGTGCGATCCGCCTCTTCCTCCGTCCTTTGTGCTCCGTGCTTGGTGCTTCCAACGACGGGCTGGTCGGTCACGCGCTGCTATCTGACAGGGACAAAAGGACACCGTTAGTTCACTTCCTTCTTGAGACATTTCTCCCCCTCTTGTGCGGCGAAGCGGCTTTTGTAGCCCTCGGCTGATTGACTTCAGCTGTGACCGGCCAGCCCGCAGTGATTGTGTGCAGGTGTTTCTCATCCGTTGCCAGGGCAACGCTGATAGGCGCTCGAGACACTTATCACAATATATATATATATATATATATATATATATATATATATATATATATATTACACATACACTCACATATATATATATACACACACACACACATACATTATTTATATATATATATATATATATATATATATATATATGTGTCATTGACATATAAGGATTTTCGACAGGCCAATTTTAAAATACAAAAAATAATAATATTTACTGTAATTGTTCAAACATTAAGAATGTTGTGTACACACATTCTATTAAAATGTAAAATTAAGTGATTTTAGTGTTTTTTAAAATCAAGATGTATTGGCCGTAGCCTTAAAAAAATGTCATGTGGTGCGACCATGATTTATATTAAAATTAAATAGTTTCCTTAACATGCTTAACATTTTTTTTTTAAATGTTCTCAGTAATTAAAGTGTTTAGAAACAGTATTTGCATTTACTTTGAGTTTTTGTAAATAATGATCTCTTATTTTTGTTCTATAATTTTAGAGTTGCCTTCTTAAATGTAGTTAACACTTATTTTTCCTGCAAATTGCATAAAACTGATAAAAATGTATAAAAAATACCATTCACTTAAACATACTGTAGCAGTAATTCATATTTCAACCACAGAAATAAGATGTTTTATTTTTAATTTAAGACAGTTATTGCTATTATTGGTCGCACCACATGATGTTGATGCATCAGTCGAATTATCATTGAATCAATGTTGAAGTCTGACAAAAAACTAATTTTGACAATTCACAAAAACTGTAAATCTCTTGCCCTCGGCCAAAAACCAGGATATGATCTCATTGTTTTTCCACTTAAGGTTTAATCCTTTATCGTTTAAACAATGGAGTGTGTTTTTTATTTGTACGGCTTGAATTTCCATGATCTCCTGATCTACACTGCCGCTGTACTGTCCCTGAAAAGTCATGTTTCCCAGCTAATTCTCCTCCCACCGGATTTCTACGGTCTCCGGTCTAACAATGGGTCAACCCATTCTAAAAATATGTCTATATGTGAGATGCAAAAAGCTTTCCCTCAACACTCCTAAAAAATAAAAGGAACGAACTTACCACAGCAGTTGTAGACAGGGATGAAGAAGCTCAAACCTCATGTCCTCAGTCAGTGAGAATCAAATCGAAATTCGCGCTGGAAAGACGTCACTTGCCTAAGTAGGGAGATCACGGAGGCTACAATGGCTATTGTATGTGTTCACAATAGCCATTGCTTTCTTTCATTTATCTTAACAGTAGGAAATTCACTGGGTGAAGACTCAAACATCCTCAGATATGGATCCACAGAGTCAAATTATTCTATAATCAGAGCTGGGTAGTAACTGATTACATGTAATCTGGAGTACTTGCAATTAGAGTAAATTACATTTTAAAATACTCGTAATCAGACTACAGTTACTTTTTCATGGATTACATGATTACATATTATTCACACAATAGCAATAAATTATTCGTTTCGAATTATTCGAAATTCGTTGACTCTCCCTAATTTCTCTTTTTCATCTTTTAAATTTTCCTTTCTAAAATAGCCTACCGATTATATAGAGTATTATATATGTATATATAGTCCTGGTTTGTGGACATTCACACAAAGATCAGTCATTAGTCTGTGTCACGGTCCTGCTGGTGTGCCGTGGTTGGCCACCAGATGTCACTGTGTGTTTGTTTGAGCACATGGCTTGTTGTTGGTGGTTGTGCCATGTGCTCTCCTGTCTATTGTCTGACCCCGCCCTCCTTGTTATCTCGTTATCGTTTCAGTGTCTTCACCTGTGCCCTCCTCGTTTGTCTCCCCATTTATTCTCCTGGTGTCTGCAGTCCTGTGCTGGCACTTCCTGAGGACTTGGATGAGCTGGCGGGAGATTTGTTTTCAGGAAACGTCAGGACAAATTAATTGATTCTAAAAGGACAAAACAGGAACGGTTCTTGAGTAGAAGTAGGTGGATATAATGGACGATTCTTCGGATGATGGTAATCAAGATATGGAGTTCCAAGAAGTACGATATAATAAAAGGAAAAAAGGAAGTAACATGGGTGATGAGTCTGAATATGAGAAACTATGTACAAGTAAAACCAGGGATTCAGGGCAAAGGATGTTGAGAAACAGTGAGGAAAAGGAAATAAAGGTTATGATCACATTTGTCAAACAAGCAGAGCAATACATGCATCCTGTTAAACTATCAAAAGCGATAGAAAAAGAAGTGGGATCCGTGAAAGGGGCGACATGTCTGAGCAATGGAAGAGTCTTGATTAAGTGTAAGGATGAAAATCAGAAAGCAAAGATTCTAAAACTGAAAACACTAGCTGGTGGTAAAATAAATTGTGCTGGAATAGATGTGAAGAAACGTGGCGTTATCTCAGCAGTACCCTTAAGTGTAACTATGGAAGAAGTAAAAGGAAACTTGATTGGAGGCAAAGTTGCTTTGGCTAGAAGATTGACGACATGGAAAGATAATGAAAAGTGTGATAGTCTTTCTGTGCTGTTACACTTTGAAGACAGCAACCAACCAGTCAAGGTGAAGATAGGCTTCATCAGTTATGTGGTACGGGAGTATGTACCCCCTCCTTTGCGTTGTTATAAGTGTCAGCGCATAGGACATACTGCTGCTGTTTGCAAAGGGAAAATGCGTTGTGCAAAATGTGGAGGGGAGCATGATTATGGGAAGTGTCAGGAAGGAGCTGAGATCAAGTGTTGCAACTGTGGGGGAGAGCACAGCGCTGCATATGCAGGATGTCCAGTACAGCAACAGGCTCGTGAAATCCAAAAGATAAAATCCACCCAGAATGTAACATATGCAGATGCAGCTCGTAGAGTGAAACATGTAGACGATACAAGAATACATATTGGACCGGAACAAACCTCTCAGAAAGACAAGTCAATGGAACAGCTGAACTTGATAAAGAATGACTCAAATGACAACATTAACATGAGCAAAACTGATTTTGTGGCATTTATCTGTGCAGTGGTGAATGGCACTGGGCAGGTAGAAAGAAGATCTGATAAAATAAAAATTGTGGTAGAATGTGCAAACAAATTCTTGAACTGCATCGGTATATCAGCAGAGCAAATTCACAAGATACTACAGTCTAAAGAAGGGAGAACAGAAGCTAGTATAACAACAAATTATGATGCATCTCAATGTAATGATATATAACATTATCATGTCTTTCCTGTTGCTTCATTGGAATGCCAGAAGCCTAATTGCTAATGGACAGGAGTTTAAAAAGTATATTATAGATATGAATAAATCTCCTGATATCATTTGTATACAAGAAACATGGTTATGCAAGTCATTAGATTTTAGGCTGAATGGCTATGAGGTAATAAGGAAGGACAGGATGAATGGTAGAGGTGGAGGGTGTGCAACATTCATAAAAGAAAATGTGATATATAGACAAAGAAATAATGAAGGTGATGCAGAGAGCATTTGTATAGAATTAATGGGTACACAGGGGGTAGTCAAAGTGTTACATTTCTATAATCCATGTTCAGAATTAACAATAGATATCCTGAAAAGTGCCATGGGAGAAAAGGCAAACAAAATGATTATATGTGGTGATTTTAATGCTCACAATTGTATTTGGGGTAGTAGGAATACAGATAAAAATGGAGAAATAATAGAAGAGTTCATGGAAGATGTTTAAATGATGGCAATCCAACAAGAATAGACATAGCAAGAGGTGGAATGTCATGTTTGGATATCACAATAGTTTCAGCATCATTAGCTGGTAAATGTGTATGGTCAGTATCCAAGGATAATATAGGAAGTGATCATTTTCCAGTGACGTGTGTAATTCAAAATGTAATTATGGTGTAAGATGGATATATAAGAAAGCAGATTGGGGAAAACTTCAAATGTTATGTGAAGAACAATTCAAAGATCTGTCAGTAGAGGGTAGTGTTGATGACAGATATAATAAAGTAGTGAATGGCATTTATTTTGCAGCCTCTCAGTCTATCCCACTATCAAGTGGTATAAGTACAAGAAAGAATGTGCCATGGTGGTCAGAGGAGTGCTCGGCAGCAATCAGAGAAAGGAATAAAGCATTTCAGTTTTTAAAAAGAACACTCACCCCAGAAGCAGTCCTAGATTATCAAAGAAAAAGGGCTTATGTTAAAAAGATTATTAAAAGTACAAAAAGGAAAGCATGGCAAAACTTTTGCGATACAATAGGGAGGGAAACCGAAATAAATGCAGTCTGGCGTATGATTAAAAAGATGAATGGAAGTAACAGCTTTAAAAAAAAATACCTGTAATGGAGGAAAATGGGAAGGTAGCTATCACAGATAAAGACAAGGCTACTATGTTGGCTCAAACATTTGCTAAAGCTCATAGCATTGAACATTTAGATGATACATTTTTAACAAGACGACAACAAATTAAGAATATCTATGGAGATGCTTGCAAGAAAAAGCAAGATTTTAATAGTATTTTGGATGATGAGTTTAGTTATTTTGAATTAAAAACAGCAATTAATAACTCAAAGAGTACCACACCAGGGAAAGATATGATAAGTTATAGAATCTTAAAGAAATGATCCCCAAAAGCATTAGAAGCATTATTGGACTTATATAATTATATATGGAATGAGGGTATCCTTCCTAAGCAATGGAAAACGGCAACTGTGCTCCCTCTAGCTAAACCTGGGAAAGATATCACAAAATCTAGTAGTTATAGACCCATCGCTCTTACTTCTACACTGTGTAAAGTAATGGAAAAAATGATTGTGAGGCGAATGAATTACATTTTAGAGAAAAGGGAATTGTTATCAACATTTCAAAGTGGTTTTAGGAAAAGTAGGTCTACAGCAGATGCTTTAGTATTGTTTGAAAATGAAGTTAAAAAAGCTTTTGTAATGAAAGAGTACATGATTGCAGTTTTCTTTGACATAGAAAAGGCTTATGACACTTTGTGGAGGGAAGGTTTGCTGATTAAACTGAATAAAATTGGAATAGGTGGCAAATTTTATAATTGGGTTTTAGATTTTTTATTTGAACGCACTTTTCAGGTGAAAATTGGGGAAGAATTATCAGCTCCTTATAACATTCTAAATGGAACTCCACAGGGTAGTGCAATTAGCCCATTATTGTTTAATTTAATGATCAATGATGTTTTTGATAAAGTTAATAAACCAGGAATAGGATTGGCTCTTTATGCAGATGATGGAGCATTATGGAAGAGAGGCCGTAATATTAAAAATGTGGTTAAAGGCATTCAGGAGTCAATTAAAGAAGTGGAAGAATGGTCATTGGATTGGGGTCTAAAGTTTTCAGTCTCAAAAACACAATATATGTTATTCACAAAGAACAAGAGGAATGAACATTTAGATCTGAAGTTGTATGATCAAACATTGGAAAGAGTACCTGTTTTTAAATATCTTGGATTATGGTTTGATGGAAAATTAACATGGAAATGTCATATCAGACTAGTTAGTTCTTAGTTCTCTGCCTGTCTGTTTTTCCCCCTCTGGGTGGTTTTTGTTCAGTTTTTGTTTCGTTTTATTATTAAAAGACCCACCATTTTCCTGCACTCGAGTCCTTGCCTCATCTCTCTTCTGGATCCGTGACAGTCAGGTGGCGACAGCATCATTTCAGGTTTAAGAAGGGTTTCAACATTGCATCAACTACTGATTAACACCTTCATTTTTATTTGAATTATTACTCTGCAGGTTTTTTGACCTACTAAAACGGAGATTAAAAAAGTTCTAAGACTATGCAAAATTAAGTGTCAACCAAAAGTACATAAGCAATGATGGTACAATAAACAAATTGTAATGTTATAATCAAATATAATAAAACGTTATTAGAACCTTTATTCAAAATAGAGCTGCAACTCAAAATTGCCCTATTTACCAGAACACAGTTTCAGGTGTACACATTTCTTTATGCACAAAGTGAATTACGTTTTTTAAATGAAAATATTTGTTATTAGTAACATGGAACAAACACGAGTTGTTTTCATCATCACTATATTATAACAACTTATGATAACTAGTTTAGTTATTGTAGCTAGTATATCTATAATAATATAAGAAAAATCTAATAGTCTCACTAGCTATTATCTAACGATAACATTATTAAACCTGACGACATGAAAATACCACTGTTAATTACTATTCAAGAATAGGTCAGCTAAGGCATTAAAATATTTTAGAAAGCAGTTATTAAAATGCTTCAAAGATAATGAAATTAATGGGGTTAATTCAACTTCCTTCAGGGAGAGAAAGATTACAGAAAGACATAAAACAACTAGCGTCAACTATGACTATAACTATGGTTATGATCACTATTAAGGTGTTTCTCACGTTATCTAACTGCAAATATAGCATATACTGCCTATTATCTAAAATAAACATTAACTATAATGCGTTTCATAAAATACAACTACTGGTCAGATTTCCGAGAGGTAAACTAATGCGTTAAAATGGCAAAAAAATGCTGTTATTTCCTCAACTTTCTGGTGAGTGTGCTTGAGAAGCACTGAAATGAATGGTCTTCAATGCTGAAACTATCGGTTGTTTGGAACTATCGGCTGATCCATGACAGTTCCTATGTAAGCCTATGGGAGTGTTTCTCAGCGGCTCTGGTCGAGTGTACATCGGTTGTACACTCATTTTTTGCGGTGCATTGTGGGATTGAATGAGTGCACACGAGAACATCCACTATGGTTTCGAACACCACTTAAAATGGCTGTCCCCTCAAATAGTGCACTATTTGAGGGTATAGGGGGCGATTTCGGATACAGCCGGAGATTTACCATTCGTCAGTTACAGTGTTGCGCACCGTTTCCATGGCAACTTCCTCATTCATGTGACACTGAAGACTGGAGTAATGATGCTGAAAATTCAGCTTTGATCACGGATGCATTTTAAATTACATTTTTAAAATAGACCTACATTAAAATAGAAAATAGTTATTTTAATGATTATATTGAGTCCTGATGTGCCGTACATGTGGAAGAATTGACAATAAAGCAGACTTGACATTAATGTGTTTTTGGGGCAACGTAATGGTAAAAGAAGTGTAATAATGGGAGTAATAATTGATCAGATTTTCATAATAATATATAATATTTCATAGAATATTAAAATATAATTTCTTTCCCTATTCATTTATGTCTCCCAAAATGCGTAATAAACATGCTTTTAGTCCCGGTGTCCCGAGGACATGTATTAAATTAATGTCCTGTTTCATAACAGAAAGTCATATTTTGATTTGAAACCCCATAACATTTTCCTGAGATGTTAATTTATGACACACAATTTAAAAATTAGACAGATTTAAATTATAATTGCAAAATATTATCATAATTCCATAAGAGTGTCACTAAATTAATTTCAGACATTTTTGAAGACCAAGGAGAGGGAGTGGTCATGGTGAAAGATCCAATCATTTGGTATCTCTGAGAAGCCCTGAATGTGCTCTGTACAGGACATCCAGACTTAAAACTGTGGCATGTACAGTCCCAGAGAAATTCACTAAAATATAATGTCCTCATGTGAGGCCGCAGGGTCTTAAGAGGTACGAAAATATTACAAAATCTTACTAACCCCACACTTTTGTGTACATGTAATATTTTAAATAGGCTAGTTTGTGTAAAGTACATTTAAACTGTTGTTAAACGTTCAAATGGATTCTGTTATGTTCTGTAATTGCTGTTAATAAATCTGTCAGAAAAACAAAATGTGCTAGAATTTCAGGTGGTGGTAAATATCTTTATGAGTCATTCATTCGAGCGGCTGATTCATTCTGGAATGAAGTAAACGCCTCTCTTTATGAAAGGTCTTTGATTCGTTCAAAACGCGGAGATGCGCAACAATTCTATGGCTTTAAAGGTATTATATGTTCTCTGCAAAATTGAGCAAAAACACATAATATTGTG
The DNA here is from genome assembly GCF_936440315.1 of Barbus barbus. Classification (NCBI taxonomy): domain Eukaryota; kingdom Metazoa; phylum Chordata; class Actinopteri; order Cypriniformes; family Cyprinidae; genus Barbus; species Barbus barbus. The sequence continues at coordinate 247,881 of NC_136731.1, read as the reverse complement.
TTTAAATTATAACACAATATCAACTTCTTATTTACTGAACTGTTGTATAAAATCACATTTAGGGGGAAGTCGTGGCCTAATGGTTAGAGAGTCGGACTTGTAATCCAAAGGTTGTGGGTTCGAGTCTCAGGCCGGCAGGGATTGTAGGTGGGGGGAGTGAATGTCCAGCGCTCTTTCCACCCTCAATACCACGACTGAGGTGCCCTTGAGCAAGACACCGAACCCCCAACTGCTCCCCGGGCGCCGCAGCATAAATGCTGCCCACTGCTCCGGGTGTGTGTTCACTGTGTGTGTGTGTGTGTGTGTGTGTGTGTGCATTTGTTCACTACTCACTGCTGTGTGTGTGCACTTGGATGGGTTAAACGCAGAGCACCAATTTCGAGTATGGGTCACCATACTTGACAATACGTCACGACGACGACGACGACATTTAAACTCGTGATATTCGGGACAAACAGCACTAGTGTGATATTGCTCTAACTGCTGTGTGTTATCGCTAAATCATATCATGATATAGGCTAAATATGAGACAAAAACATGAGATTGCACCAATATCTTGAATGCAGTTATGCCATAAAATTCATGTTAGTTATTGCCCTGCATCATATTTGTCGTCAGTCAACTGTATGAAATACAAGATGATAATCAGGTCTGGGGTGGGGCCAGTGCGTCAACTGTGGTAAAATATTTAATCATGTTATTTTTTCATAACTAATTAATCAAGTTAACACGTTAAACTGACAGCCCTGATAAAATGCAAACAACTTTGCATTTGCACTTTGCCTGTGTCCATTCCTAGGAATCAGGCTCATCAAGTGTTCATGAAGGAACAACTGTAAATGATCTGTAAAACAACTGTAAATTATCAAATAAGAGAAGTGTTTCATATAAAAGGATGACATACCGAATGTTTAATAGGCTTATATGGTTAACAGAAAGTATGTCCTTGTTGAAGTTAAAAAAAGCCCCATTAATTATATTGCCCCTTAGTAGTTTTTTCCTATACTGATAGAGATGGCAGGTGATAGCAGAAAGCCTGTTAATAAATAACCATTCATTTGTTAATGTGTAACAAATGAGTTGTCTGTGACATCATTGAGTGAGTGTAGACGGAGGCGATGTGGAAGAGCAAGGCATTCACTGCTGAAGTGTGTCTGGAGGATGGCGAAGTGTAAAACAGACTGCATCGAAAGGCCTCTGTCTCTGGCCTTTCAAAAGCTCGGTAGAGTTGTTGGTAGATATCCATACCCGTTTCTTTTATTACCTGTATTTGTAGCTGCTGCCCTTGGAGCCGGTTTTATCTTTCTTCAGGAAAGGGAGGCAAATGATATTGAAGACCAGTTCACACCCGTCAATGGACCCGCCAAGCTGGAGAGGGCGATTGTGCTGGAAAATTTCCCACCGTCTGAAGAGTTTTCCCAGTTACGGCTAACGTCTGATGGCACTTATGCCTCTTTGATCATCACAGGCTTGCGTGAAGAAAATATATTAACAGAAGCAGCTTTTAACGACATTTTAGAGTTAGACAGACGAGTGAAAAATATAACGACCGGAAACAGTTTTGAAAATCTGTGTTCCAAAACAAAAGGAAAATGCACCTCAAATCCAATTTTAGACATTATAAATTACAACGCTACTGATATAGTTTCTTCAGCCATAACATATCCGATGAATAATGGCACGTTTTTGGGAACAAGTATTGGCGGTGTAGAGCTAAAGCCGGATAGCTCAGAGATATTGAGTGCAAAAGCAGTCAGGCTTTTTTATTTCCTAGACGAGGAGAAGACAATGGAAACCTCTGAATGGCTCAATGGCTTTCTAAAACTCCTGTCAAACTATACACAACAGAAAATGGTAAGTTAAAAAAATTATTGTGTTATAACTAGGCATATGTGTTTAAATGTAAACACAATTTGACATTTATCAATTCATCTCTAATATGTAACCCTGGACCACAAAACGGGTCTTAAGTGTAAAAATTTTTAAATTGAGGTGTATACATCATCTGAAGCTGAATAAATCATCTTTCCATTGATGTATGGTTTGTTATGATAGGACAATATTTGGCTGAGATACAACTATTTGAAAATCTGGAAAAAAATCTAAATATTGAGAAAATCTCCTTTAAAGTTGTTCAAATGAAGTTCTTAGCAATGCATATTACTAATCAAAAATGAAGTTTTGATATATTTACTGTAGGAAATGTACTAAATATCTTCATGGAACATGATCTTAATATCCTAATGATTTTTGTCATAAAAGAGAAATGTATAATTTTGAGCCATACAATGTATTGTTGGCTACTGCTACAGATATACCCCAGCGACTGGAGACTGCTTTTGTGCTCCAGGGTCACATATGTCAAACACCAAAAGTCATTTACATATACTGACATAACGCACTGAGCACACATACATTTGCTTATTTTTCATGTCCTGTCATAATTATTTTGCACTGTTCTTCCACACAATGAAACACATCTATGTATAGGCTACAGTACTTATACTGAACAGTGATTGATTATGAATGTTTCCTTTCTACAGGTCCGTGTGTCTTACTTTACATCGATATCAAGACAGAATGAGTTTGAGACCAATTCAGATTCTGTAATCCCCCTCTTCTCCGTTACGTATTTCCTGGCCATATCAGTTTCAATCCTGTCTTGTTTGAGGTATCGTGACGTATTAAAAAATTGTCAAATAAGCATGTGTATATGTCACTAGGTATGTCTTTACCCCTACAGTTTGTTTCCACAGGTTGGACTGTGTCAGGACGAAGGTGTGGGTGGCTGCGTTCGGCGTCATCTCCGCCGGTTTGGCGGTGTTGGCCAGCTTTGGACTGCTGCTGTTCAGCGGGATGCCGTTTGCCATGACCGTGGCCACAGCACCCTTTCTGATTCTCGGTCAATAACATTCATTCATTTTATCACCCTATTGGCGTCTCACAGCTGATGCTGACAAGCTCACGGTCTCTGCTTTCTTCCAGGTGTTGGTGTTGACGACATGTTCATTATGATCTCCTGCTGGCAGAAGACTGAAGTTGATAAAGCCGTTGAGGTTCGCTTAGCAGAAACGTATAAGGAGGCCGGCGTGTCCATAACGATCACCACACTGACGGATGTGCTGGCGTTCTACATCGGCCTCTTGACGCCGTTCCGCTCAGTTCAGTCTTTCTGCATGTACACCAGCACAGCTCTTCTGTTCTGCTACGTCTTCAACATCACCTTCTTCGGCGCATGTCTCGCGTTCAACGGGAGACGAGAGAAAGGCAACAGACACTGGCTGACCTGCATGAGACTCCCAGAAGCCAGTGATGATGCTAAAGGGTGTTGTGTTGGTGGAGCTTATGATAAAAACACATGCAAGGAGTTTGAAATGCCAATGGACTCATTCTTTAAAAACTATTATGGCCCTTTTCTGACAAGAGTGTGGGTTAAGGTGCTTGTGTGTCTGATCTATGCCGGGTATTTGGCAGTCAGTATCTACGGGTGCTTCCAAATACAGGAAGGCCTAGATCTGAAACATTTAGCGGCAGACAGCTCATATGTTGGCAATTACTATGACAATGAGGATGAATTCTTCTCTGATTTTGGTCCTAATGTCATGTTAGTTATAAAGGATGAGCATTTCCAGTACTGGAACCCAATCGTTCGTGAAAGTCTTGACTTGTGTTTGGAAAATTTTCAAAATCTGACAATGGCAGACTCAGGCATTCCACCTGTTTCTTGGCTTCATGTATACGTGAATGCTGGTTTTGATGTAGGCAGTGAAACACAATTCAAAAGACATTTAACTGCATTTCTTAATCTTTCTGGTTTTAGTCAAGATGTCAATTTCACTAACAATCAAATTCATGCATCACGCATGTTCGTTCAGACAGTGAACATCCGCACAGCGATCGATGAGAAGAACATGCTCAATGCGTTTAGAGAAGCCGCAGAAAAATGTGGGAAGTTGCAGACGCCCGTAGATCTGATAGTGTACCACCCTGCATTCATCTATTTTGACCAATATGCCGTCATCATCTTTAATACAATCCAAAATATAGTAGTTGCTACATGTGTGATGTTAGTTATTTCACTCCTGCTGATCCCAAACCCTCTCTGCTCCCTCTGGGTGACATTTGCCATCGCATCTGTCATTGTGGGAGTGGCCGGTTTCATGGCATTATGGGATGTTAGTTTAGACTCTGTGTCTATGATTAATCTGGTTATCTGTATCGGGTTCTCTGTGGACTTCTCTGCTCACATATCCTATGCTTTTGTGTCAAGTGAAAAATACTCAGTGGATGATAAAGCGACGGATGCCATCACTAAACTGGGCTATCCGATCATTCAGGGAGCTGTGTCCACTATTGCAGGCGTGGTGGTGCTCGCAGCTGCAGAAAGCTACATCTTCAGGACCTTCTTCAAGATCATGTTCTTAGTCATTCTGTTTGGGGCCGTCCATGGCATCGCATTCATACCTGTGTTCCTGACCTTCCTTGGCAGCTGTGGCCAGATGTGTAGTAACAGCCATAAAGAGAGTAAAGAAAATCTGCGCAGTGACACAAATGAGCCACAAGCAGAAACAGACATGAGCAATTCATGCACCAGGAGAGGGGAAGCTTATGCAGATCCCGATTGCTACTGAACTGGTCGTCTGGCGTTCACGTGTTTATATTATTTTTACAGCTCATTTGTGTTATTGCTGTTGTGTAAATTATTTTTCCATTAAAGGTGCAGTAGGATATCTTGGAAAATGCTAACTTTAGTCTGATATCGCTGAAAGCGAACGTCCCACCCTCCCTGCAATCACCGTCCAAAGCCATGCCCCCTGAACGCATATATGCACACAGATCAGACGACCAGAGACAACATTACTATAATACATGATGTGTCATTCACCGGTGAGAAAACTTTATAGCACAGTTAGTAACAGTAATATACCATGAAAGAAGGTCAGGTTGTTGATGTTTGCCTGCCATTCTCGCTCTGTCTGCACAGTGTAAGTGCACAGAGGAATGCAAATACACATGTTGACAGGCAGGTAGGAAAGCCAATTAAAACGCTCGGACCAAGCATTTTGATTCGACAAAAATTTCTTGGTGCTACGCCTTCCACTGAAAATATAAATACATTTAGAGCACTTAACTTAATGATTGCTATCAGGATGTGAATAGACTTTCAACCAGCATAACAAAAAAGGTTTCTGAAGAAAATCACCTATTGCACCTTTAATAAATGTCACTTAACTTTATATTCTATGCTAAGAAAGTAAATAAAGGATTTGTTAACGGTAGTTAATAAGTTCATGTATCGACAAACAGATCTTATTCATGTATTAGAATGTGTAGACAATACTTATATTAACCTTGATTAATAAATGCTGTAAAAAAAAAAAAAAAGTTAATTGTTAATTTACAATTTCTAATGCATCAACTGATGTTATTGAACCAAACCTCATTCTGAAGTGTACCTGATGTAAAGATGGTGTGAAGGAAAATTTTAAATGAATAATTTGAATCCATAAATCATAACTAACATTTCTTTTCCTTGCAGGTTTAACATTTGGCATTCCTCTGCAGGCTTGACATTTGTATGCTTGTAGAGAACAAAATGTTGCTTCGTTAGTGTGTTGTAATAATAATGATGCATGTGGACAGGACATCTGTCTGATATTAATAACCATTTGAACTCATGGTTTAGGGAACGAGCTGAGGTAATAAAAACTCACATGCTTTGCTAGTTACAGGGGGTTTGCTGATTTGTCATATAAATTAACCAATCAAATTAAAAGAGACTGAGGTCCTCCCTGCCGTGATTAAAGCATATTCAAAGGCATTGTTTGAAGTCTGTCTGGTTTCTGCTGCACAGCAGGTTTGGGGAACACTAGAGATCTTAAAGGGGTCATATGACAGTGCTAAAAAGCTAAAAATTATATAGTGTATTTAGTGTAATGCAATGTGTTTATGCGGTTTAAGGTTCAAAAACACATTATTTTCCACATACTGTACATTATTGTTGCTCCTCTATGCTCCGCCTTTCTGAAACGCGTCAATTTTTACAAAGCTCATCGTTCTGTGAAGCGAGGTGTGCTCTGATTGGCCAGCTATCTGGTGCGTTGTGATTGGCCGAATACCTCAAGTGTGAGACGTGACGACACAAAAACAATAAAACCCACTATAAACGAGGCATTTGTTGCATCCAGTGGGGACATAATTATTGATTATGATGACTTGTACTGTCTTTTTACATGTTGCGTTGCATTGCACTGCTTAAACATCGCTATGCATTTGTGTTTGGAGAAAAAAAAAACTTGCGTTTGAAAAGTCAGTAGCAGAAACGTACTTACAGGCTGTGAGTCAGAAGCGTCAGACTGTCCTTGCAAAGTTGGAATTGCCCCACTTTATAGAAACAGCTTTTGTGCAAGCCAGCACCGTAGGTTAACCCTCTGGGGTCGAAGCCCGGCTGTCTCGTATTTTCTTTATGATGCGAAAAGAACTAAAAATACTCCACGAGTTTTGATCGTACAGATAAGAACAAGGCATCATTTGAAACTGCAAAGGGTCTACTTTTATTTGTGTATAGTCATAATAACAACAAAACAATATGCTTTTAAAAAATAGAGAAAATAAACCGGGTGCGTTCTCCGCCGGCTCTGTCACCTATCTTCACAGACACGTAAATAAAACAACATGAATCTCTGCGAATACTCGCCTCAAATACATGAGAAATATATGTGCCACGTGCCATTCGTGCCTTTCACATTCAAACATCCACGTGAGGCGCGTGAACGTAAACACATCCCTCCACGCCGTGAACAAACATGTTCATCCCGGCTACTTTCTGTAAATAACCCAGAAATGTGTTTTTTTTTTTCTTCGGAGCACATAAACAGTATACACTATGAAAATGCCAGGTTCAAAAGCTTGAAGTCAGTATGTATACGAATTAAAACTTTTATTTAGCATACAAGTGATGATAAAGACATCATGTTACAAACGATGCTGTTCTTCTGAACTTTTACCTACCTATCATTATTTATTTATATATAGAAAACTAAATATAATGAGTTTACAGTTATATGTACAGTTTACATTAACAATCTCACTTTTTGTATCAAAAACATATTTCTTTATTTACGAATCATCTTTTCTTTTGAGCACATACCCACGGGGAGTTTCTGATTTACCTAACTTCTGGGAACCATTAACGTTACTCTTCCAGGTTCAGGAAACAGTCCTCCGTAAAATGCGCTGCACACACTCTAATATTTCAAGATTCAAGAGTTTTATTTGTCACATACACAATTATACAGAGTATAACCAGCAGTGAAATGTAAGTCAGGTCCGCTCCAAGGACAGTGCAATTATAAAGAATACAAATATTAAGAAAAAGAAAATTAGAAAAAAATAAAAAGAATAAAATAAAATAAGAGATTAAAAAAAAATAAAAAGAATAATATAAAATAAGAGATTAAAAAAATATAAATGTGCAGGTCAGTATGTTGTTGACATAAATAGTAATATAACAGGAATGTGCAAAAAAGTTGTACAGGGTATTTAAATAGCAGCAATATGAGGTAGAGAAAAATTATGAGTAGCTTATTGATATATTGATATTAACATGGAGTCAAGTGATGTTATGACACAGAGTTAGAGTTTAGGAGCCTGATGGCCTGGGGGAAGAAGCTCCTCCTAAGTCTCTCAGTTTTTGCCATCAGGCTACGGAAGCGCTTACCAGATGGAAGTAAAGTGAATAGTCGGTTACCAGAGTGATTAGAGTCCTTGAAGATTTTAACAGCTCTATTTTTGCAGCGTTTGAGGTAGATGTCCTGCAGAGAGGGGAGAGCAGACCCTGAGATGCGCTCAGCTAAGCGCACAACTCTCTGTAGTGCTTTGCAGTCCTGATTGGAGCTGTTTCCATACCACACTGAGATGCACTGAGTCAATACACTTTCTATGGTCCCTGAATAGAAAGTTTTCAGGATTGCTGGTGAGACCCTGAATTTCCTCAGCTGTCGCAGATGGTACAGTCTTTGCCTGGCTTTCTTAACCTGTGTTTGGATGTGTGTAGTCCAAGTCAGGTTCTCAGAGATGTTTACGCCGAGGTACTTGAAGCTGCTCACCCTCTCCACAGGGGTCCCACTGATCATAAGAGGAGTGTAGGGCCGCTGCTGTCTCTTCCTAAAGTCCATGATCAGCTCTTTAGTTTTGATCACATTCAGAGAGAAACAGTTGTCCTGGCACCATGATGTGAGTCTCTCTACCTCATCCAAGTATGCGATCTCATCGTTGTTGGAGATGAGGCCCAGAACCACAGTATCATCAGCGAATTTGATAATAGATGTGGAGCTGTGAGAGGACACGCAGTCGTGCGTGTAGAGAGAGTAGAGCAGGGGACTCAGGACACAGCCCTGTGGGGCTCCTACGTTCAGGGTGATGGAGTTTGAGGTGAACTGGCCAACTTTCACCACTTGAGGTCTGCCGGTGAGGAAGTCTTGAATCCAGTCACAGAGTGAGGAGTTTAGGCCGAGGACTGTGAGTTTAGAAGCCAGCTTGATGGGGACTATAGTGTTGAAAGCTGAGCTATAGTCAATGAATAGCAGCCTTACATAATTCCCATTGTTGCTGTCCAAGTGTGTGAGGGAAGAGTGGAGGACGTGTGAGATGGCATCGTCCGTAGATCTGTTTGCCTACAATACAATACAATAACAGTATTTGTCATGCCAAAGCACATTCCCAAACCCACAGCACACTTTCGGTCTGCTAAAACTCTGTGGGCTTCAGGGATGCAGCTTTAACTGCTGCTGATGTTAAACAGTGTTACTTTAAAGGGCACCTATTATGCAAAATCCACTTTTACATGGTGTTTGGACATAAATGTGTGTTGGCAGTGTGTGAACACAACCACCCTACAATGATAAAAATCCACCCCCTTCCTAATTTTTTAATCCTCTTTAAACCAAGTCAGTCTCGCTAGGCCTGCCGTTTTGATTCTCACCGCAGTGTGACGTCACATTTCAGAGGTTACGCTGTCATTCATTTTCTCCGCACTCAAGCAGTTGTATCGTCAACAATGTCTTGCAAGCAATCCCAGTGCTCTGTGTTTGGATGTAAGACTGAACATAAGCGTATTCATTTTCTCCCAGCATGTGAGCTGCTACGCTGTGGATTACTTTCATTTTTCAAGGTAATGCGCCTCAAAATCTATCTAAATACGTGTATCACTCCAGACTCCTTTGTGAATGTGATGTTGGTATAGTGCTTAACGTTTTAACCATATTTGTGTGCCACACTAGTGAGATTAGTTCACGCCGTTCGTAGCGTGAGACAGGGACATTTGCATTTAAAGCCATACATTTCAAATTAGCTCTTTTTTTAGACACACCCCAAAAATGACATTTTCCAGCTGTAATAAATGATCTGTGGAGTATTTTGGGCTGAAACTTCACAGACACATTCTGGGGACACACAAAACCAATATTACATCTTGTATAAAGGGGCATAATAGGTGCCCTTTAAAATGCATGTTATTTATACAGTTTTTAATGTCATTAAATCTTTAATGTTATTTAGTAATACTGCATTGTTTTATGTTTGTGTACTGTGGATTTTTACTGGATTTTTTTTTTTTTTTTTTTAAGGATGCACTTCCTTCCAGGAAAAAGACCCTGATTGATATAGTATGTATATTTATATTAAATATATAACTAAACATACCACAGCTGTCAACACAGAAATGAAAACCTTATATTTTACACAGTCTAAGCTGGAGTGATTTACCTTTCACCGGTTACATAGTCTACTAAAAACTGTTCCTGATAAATCACACTGGCTGCTATTAGACTGAATATCAGATGCCGTAAACACTGCAGACAGACTGCACACAAACTACACAGGTAGCTATCAATATACTGTATAACCAAATATCTGGTTTGGAATAGATGGCGGCGCGAACACATCGCGAGGCTCAGCGTCTTACCAGATTTTGGAAAATAGTGTTAATTTACCTGTTATTTCATTCGTGTTCGCGCGATTCAGTTATGCAGTTAACAGTCACTTTTGGACATCAACAAACGGTGTTCCAACATAGTTTTAGATCATCCTTTCGACTTCAACGAACTCCCGCCGGAGCTACTGAGATCACCGCGGACAAGCGGATCACTCGTACCGTCCGGAAGTGCTCGGCGTTGGCATCGAGACCGTAAACAAAGACGGGGAAAGCGTGGAGGGCTGCGTGCTAAGCTAAGGCTAAACCCACATCGACCAGTCTGCCCAGCATCTTCCTTGCCAATGTACGGTCTCTGATGAACAAGATGGATGAACTAAAGATCTGGACCCTCACACAGAAACGGCTTATGGACTGTAATGTTATGTTCTTCACTGAAACATGGCTCTGCAACGATGTCCCAAACAGCGTGGTGCATATGGATGGACGCTCTCTCTACAGGGCTGACAGAGTAGCAGCAACCTCTGGTAAAAACAAGGGTGGTGGAGTATGCATTTATGTAAACAAATCATGGTGTAAAGACTCTGTCATTGTTGATACCTACTGCTCTGCTGATCTGGAGTTCCTGATTATCAAGTGCAGGCCATTCTATCTACCACGTGAGTTTACTTGCATTGTTGCTGCTGCAGTTTATGTACCTCCGGACGCTAATGCTAACGTGGCTATGAAAGAACTTTGTGCTGCTATTAGCAAATTACAAACCCTGCACCTGGATGGAGCCTTTATTGTTGCTGGGGACTTCAATCACTGCACTTTTAGATCTGTTCTCCCTAAATTTCATCAAAATGTCTCCTGCACTACAAGGGGACATAAAACATTGGACCACGTTTATACTAATGTGAGTGATGCCTACAAAGTCACACCCCTCCCCCACCTGGGTCAGTCTGACCACCTCTCTTTGTTCCTGCTACCCAAGTATACCCCGGTCATCAAATGTGTGAAACCTACAATAAGGACTGTTAAAATCTGTCTGGAAGGTGCTGACTCCACTCTTCAACATCAATTCCAGCACACAGACTGGAGTGAGTTTGCTGCCCAGGCCACCACAAACTCTCAGATTAACATTGACATTTATACCAACTCTGTCCTGGAGCACATCAACAGATGTGTGAGCAGAGTGACCACACACAAAAAAATTAAAATCTTCCCCAATCAGAAGCCCTGGATGAACAGAGAGGTTCGCCTCCTGCTCAAAGCAAGAGATGCAGCCTTCAGGTCTGGAGACCAGGAGGCTTACAGCTCAGCCAGAGCCAACCTGAGGAAGGGTATCTGCCAGGCCAAACTCACACACAAACAGACGATTGAAGAACACTTCATTTCTTCAGACCCCCGGCGTATGTGGCAAGGCATACAATCTATCACAGATTACAAACCACCTAACTCTGTGCCCCCCTCCAGCTCTGCCTCCCTCCCAGACGAGCTCAATCACTTTTATGCTCGTTTTGATCAAAATAATAAGGAGATCTCACTCAAAGCTGAGCATCAACCCAGTGAACTGCCTCTCACTCTCTCCACATCAGATGTTTACTCCACTCTGCGTAAGGTGAATGCACGGAAGGCAACTGGCCCTGACGGAATACCTGGTCGTGTGCTTAAAGCCTGTGCGGAGCAGCTAGCTGAGGTCTTCACGGACATTTTCAATCTGTCCCTGGCCCAAACATCTGTCCCCACTATCTTCAAAACCTCCACCATCGTACCAGTACCGAAACACTCCACTGCCTCGGCCCCTAACGACTTCCGTCCTGTTGCACTCACCCCCATCATTGCCAAGTGTTTTGAGAAACTGGTTGCATCCCACTTAAAATCCTGTCTCCCTGCTACACTAGACCCATTCCAATTTGCCTATCGCCACAATAGGTCAACAGAGGACGCCATCTCAACAGCACTTCACTCTGCCCTCACTCACCTGGACAGTCAAAACACACATGTGAGAATGCAGTTCATAGATTTCAGTTCTGCATTTAATACTGTAATCCCCTCCAAGCTGATCTCCAAGCTCAGCCAGCTTGGAATCAGCACACCCATCTGCAATTGGATTCTAGATTTTCTGACTAACAGACCTCAGTCCGTTAAGTTAGATAACCTCTCCTCCTCCATCACCCTGAACACCAGTGTGCCACAGGGCTGCGTACTGAGCCCTCTCCTGTACTCAGTCTTCACCCATGACTGTGTTTCTGTTTATGGCTCCAACACCATAATCAAATTTGCAGATGACACCACGGTGGTAGGTCTGATCAAGGATGACGATGAGTCAGCCTACAGGGATGAGGTGCAGCACCTGGCTGTGTGGTGTGCCACCAACAATCTAGAACTAAACACCCAGAAGACAAAGGAGATCATTGTGGACTTCAGGCGGAATAGGAGTCATGCACACACACCCATCTACATCAACGGATCTGTAGTGGAGCGTGTGTCGAGTTTCAAGTTCCTTGGCATCCACATCTCTGATGACCTCACCTGGTCCCATAACACCTCCACTCTGGTCAAAAAGGCACAGCCGCGCCTTTACTTCTTAAGGAGCCTTAAGAAAGTTCACCTGAATCCCAGGATCCTTGTGGAATTCTACCGCTGTACCATTGAGAGCATACTCACGAACTGCATCTCAGTATGGTACAGCAATTGCTCCGCATCTGACCGCAAAGCACTCCAGCGGGTGGTGAAAACTGCTCAATGGATCACCGGCACCCAGTTAACTTCCATTGAGAACATTCATCATAAGCGCTGTCTGGGCAGGGCAAGAAACATCATCAAGGATGCCTCTCACCCTAACCATGGACTTTTCACCCTCCTTCCATCCGGCAGGCGTTACAGGTGCCTACACTCTCGCACTAGTAGGCTCAGGAAGAGCTTCTTCCCCGAGGCTGTGACACTTCTGAACGCCACACCACCAATCTAACCTGCACCTACTTATTACTGCACTGGTCACAGTACTTTACACACATGCATTTGCACTACTCATATTTGGCACAGACTGCACATTGTCAAAGTTATTACACTATAAACTGTCTAAAGTTGTTACTGTACAAAGTGAAGTGAAGTGAAGTGAAGTGAAGTGAAGTGACATTCAGCCAAGTATGGTGACCCATACTCGGAATTCGTGCTCTGCATTTAACCCATCCAACGTGCACACACACAGCAGTGAACACACACACACACACACACAGCAGTCAACACACACACACCGTGAACATACACCCGGAGCAGTGGGCAGCCATTTTATGCTGCAGCGCCCGGGGAGCAGTTGGGGGTTCGGTGTCTTGCTCAAGGGCACCTCAGTCGTGGTATTGAGGGTGGAGAGAGCGCTGGACATTCACTCCCCCCACCTACAATCCCTGCCGGCCGGAGACTCGAACCCGCAACCTTTGGATTACAAGTCCGACTCTCTAACCATTAGGCCACGACTTCCCCAAAGCACAGTAAACTATTTCTTTAAATTATTGCACTACTGCTATTTTGCATAGAATACATTGCTTTATCAATACTTTGCACACTCATCCAGCTGTATTTATTACCACTGTTCTCACGTTTCTGCTGTTCATAATGTGTATATATAATCCTACATTGCTCTGTTCATAATGTACATACAATCCCTACATTGCATTCCTATTTATATTCTGTATATACTCTGCTCAATACTGTATATAGCAAAATATTCTCTGCTCAATACTGTATATAGCAATTCCACTGTACATTCTGTAAATCATATCTTCACTTACTATGCACTTATATGTATATAAAACACTATATTCTTGCACTTCTGGTTAGATGCTAACTGCATTTCATTAGCTCTGTACGTGTACTCTGCATAATGACAATAAAGTTGAATCTAATCTAATCTAAGTCATGTGTTCTGAGGAAAAATGAGTAATGCAACATGCCATATCTGACATGCACAAAGCAGAACTGTTTGAGTAATCTTATCTGTCTGGGTCTTATCTGAGTTTGATCAATATACTGTAAAATAATTTACACCTTTCCTAGGAAAGACCAGTGCTGAGGAAAGTTACATCACATGCCATAAAGGTACAGTACACACTGCTGTGTGTTTGCTCTGTAATTCTCCTGTTGGACAAGAGGTAACTTTTTTTTCTTGGTGGAAAGTAAAATGTGTGGCTGGAGTATTTGATTTAGATGATGTGGATACCAAATTAACTCTTCTTAAATAGAAGAGTTAGATTGAATTCTATTCTAATTTCTTCAAACAGTATTAGCTAATAGTAGTATTTTCTGTAAAGCTGCTTTAGAAAATGTATTGTGAAAATTGCAATACAAATAAACTTTTTATTGTCACAGACCAGCCAGGCACTCCACCCAGCCACTCAAAATGCCTGCTCTCATCATAATACTAATCACACACACCTGCGTGTAATCTTCCTCATTACCAGAACTGCTAGTTAAGGACACACCTCGCAAAAGTTTAATGTCTGGTCTTGTTTGTTTAAAGGTTCTCGGCTGTCCCAGACAAAAGAGTGGCCAATCAGAAATCACCACGATTGCTTAACGATGCCAGTCTTTCGTCTGGGACAGCCGAAAATCGTGCAGTGTGTTTCGGGCTTTAGGGATGGGAATTTTTTTCAAGCTATTAGCATTTCTTTTCTAACAACTCCGTGCCATGTTGTATCAATGAAAAATTCTGTCAACACATATTGAAACACTCAAAAAATAAAGTTATTTGTGTGAAAGCATATTGATGATTATTGCCATAATTCACTTCAGTTATTGGTGTTTGTTGTCACAGTTTCATTCATGGATCCTTTTTGTCAGATACAACTGACTGATCAATATTGACTAGCCTACAACTTGGATAAGATACCTAAAAGCAATAGATGCTATTTACAGTATGTTAAAATAGCAAGATTTTCTGCTATAACTACGTATTGCAAATAGTGGCAATTATCTGCACCTCAGTATATTATAAAACAGTACACAATAATAAGGTATTGAGAGTAAATTATAGTTTTAATTCAGATTATTAAATGGATGCCACTTTATTGGGACAATAAAGCCCTCCCTACCCCTACACTAACCCTTCCCGATACTTTTATTTTCAAATTTTTTATTATTTCCCTATTTTTTATTGAAAGTAAATGCCTTTCCGATGCAATATGAGATCTGAAAAGGGAGGGAAAAGTTTTCCAAAAGGTGGGCTCGTTGATGCGGAGGGGGAGGGCAGATATGTTCTACATGCCTACAGTATAAAGAATGAGTAAACCAGTCTTATAAACTCCTTGATTTCACTTAAGCAACTTTAAATATAATATGCATGCACAATAAACTATAGTAAAACTATTTACATCATTCGACAAAGCTTTGATAAAATGTAAATTAATAACAGTCATATAATAAGCATATTTCCAGTATGCGCCTCAGGCTTTAGAATCTTTGGTAATCCTCAGCAAACTTCGACAGTTGGTTGAAGCGGCTCATTTGCTTCTTTTTGAGTTGGACATGCTACTTCGGCTGTGCATCCTGCGTCATCAACCCGGAACTAAATTTCGATTCAGTTCGATTTGTGAAACGGCTCGACCGGTTACTTCCTGAGAACTGGCTCAAAAGAACAATTTAAACGCACAAAATGCATTATTTGGGAAACACTTTACAATAATTCACTAACACTTCAATTACACAGAAAAGCAAGCAGGTGCATTTGGCATGCCAGCCAATACAAATAATTAATAACCGTTTTCTTACCTAAATCTTGCGTATGGACCAGGCTTGTTTGCAGAATCACATCGCTGTGCTTCTGAAATTATCTTCATCTATATAGTGTAGTTAGCTATCTCTGTGTCGTACGTGGCCGCTTGTCAAGCATGATAAACAAGTTTTATTTAAATTCTGAATATATTATCGTATATAGCATGCAAAGAGCGCTCCCTTTAAATTTATTAAAAACTGTCACTCATTCATTGCGACCTTACAAAGTTCAGTTTTAACCAATGAATGTGACCACACAATGAAACTTTTTTTTTTTTTTATGAAGTTACGAGCATGATAGAACTCTGCGCTGGACAAAGAGTGGTGAGTGTGTGGATTACAACCTAAACACTTCTGATTGGCCATTGCGTTGTAGAAATCAACAAACGTGTCTGTGATTGGCTACTTTGCTCCCCTCTGGAAAATGCATTGTAAAATAATTTGACGCTTTCCAAAGCAGAAGATACTCTGGATTCTTTGCCAAATCTATTTTGTTATGCTATTATTATGAAGAAAACAAATCCTAGACTAGGAGTTATGGGCAGTTTTTCCATCTAAAAGCAATCAGGTAGACTATCTTACACTATGAGTTAGACTATTATACACGCTAAACTAAAGTCCGGCCGTCCCCCTCGCTTGCAGAGGGGGGGCACAGGGATTTCCGTGAGTCCCCCCCCCCCCCCCCCCCCCCCCCCCCCCCCCCTCTGGTGCTGGGCCTGGAAATGTTTATAACATACTTTGGTTCAAATGTCTCAATGGTAGTGTAAAAAACACCTTTTTTACCCTGTCAAAATCAGCTCCTCTCTTCTGTGGGGTGATGAACAGACTGTAAACTTCAGCCATGAAACTGGCTAACTGGCACATTATTAGGAAAGGCAACTTGCAAAGATTCATAAAAAAACAAACATACTCACTCCTTCTGTAGATGAAACTGGATCATGAATGATTCATGTGAACGTGGACACATTTAGGCAGATCGGGATCATCGCATTCCATTCAAAAACGAAAGTAACGTTAATCCTATGAGTTTTCAGCGGCTCAGATGTCGGGAGTAAATGAAGACTGCTATATTCATTATTACATCCAACATTAAAAACACCTCAATCGCTTAATCGGAGACATCTTGTCTTCCCCTGCACCGGAGTCGACACAGTAGAGGACAGCTCTCAGCTCACTCAGGGCGGGTCTAAGGTGTAAGAATTAGCTCTTATTTTATTATTTTATTTTTAGGAAATCGAATCGTAGGGATTCCATATTGATTTGATTAATTGATATTAATCAAAACGTCTAATTTATACTTTATCAACAATCGTCCAGCGAGCGTTAAAATCAGTATATCTTATACTGTACTTAGGGTCCTAACTTTTATTAGTAACCACGCTCTGCATGGTCAACTGTCACCTGTATGCTAATGCATGCGAATATGCGTTGCGCAGGCGATGTGTAATATTTATAATATAATCAGTATTTCATACAGTCGCCATGTGTGCTCTGCGCGTAATATGGGCACAATTAAAGGAACAAATGAATAGCAGCAGCGATTATTAATTGTCCTTTTGAAATACTTTATAAAAGTTTGGGGCATTTGTTCTGTCCAAAAAGGGGAAAAGAAAAGCGTTTCCTTTTGGAATGCGAGTTGAAACAGGAGGTCATGAGAATGTCACTTTGAGAGTGTCTGTAAAACTTCAAGCTCAGAGTCTCATAAAACTGCCTTTTTTTGTTGATAGCATCATTGAATTATGTGTTGACGGTCAGGAGATTCTGCGAGAGAGTCTGTCACTGGAACATTTCCAGATACAACGTTCTTTGTACTGTTGTTTATTCGACTTTATTTATGGTAAACCGGTCAGGAAAAGCATTGAAGGTTCTCTCTAATTTAGTCTCTATCTGCTTCTCTGTTTCTGCCACGGGGCTTGCATCTAGGAATCACACAAGCTTCTGTCTGGATCCAACACTTACAAAGTTCTGAGATGACCAAACATTTACAACTGATGAGTAGTTTACACTTTAGATTAGGGGATGCAGAAAGCTTTGTAAATGATTTATAATGTTTATTGAGCTAATAGTACAATGTTGACATTTCAATGATCTATAAGTGATTAATAATATATTAACTATTAACCATTAAGGATGTGTTTAATTATTTCATGATGCTATTTATAAAGATAACTTATGACAGATTTATAAATCATTAGCATATTACTTAATCATTTGTGAATGTATAGTTATGTTTTGTAAATGATTAGTTCATCATTAGCTAATTACTTGTAAATGACTTTTAAATGAATTAACAAAACATACACAAATTGTTAGCATATCACTTATTAATCGCTTATGAATGTTTTGTAAATGATTAGTTAATCATTAACTAATCACTTATAAATGACTTATAACTGAACGTTATTATAAAGTGTTACCTTCTAAAATATTCAACTTATTACATATCCACTTTCTCTGGTTTCAGACATCATTTACAACATTACCATTATTTCTGTGCAAGTTTGCATAGGCTAGGGAAGTTTTCTTCTTGGCTTTGTGTTTTTTTCTTCTAAAAGAGATGAGAAGTAATCAGATCTAGACGTTTTTAAGGCACACTAGCATTCTCGTTAATGCATCTCTTTCTGACAGAGACAGATCTAGATTCAGTGGGTCAAAGAAAATACAGAAGTGATCAGATAGTACTACATCCTTAATAACAATGGATGAAATGTTTAGACCACTTCTGATTGTGTGTGGGTCAACACAAAATGACAACAAACACATTCTCTCACACACACACACACACACACACACACACACAGTGTTAAGCATGCTATTTGTATTTAAAATTATTTTATTAATAAATAGACGATATAACTACCCCTAACTCC
The DNA here is from genome assembly GCF_936440315.1 of Barbus barbus. Lineage (NCBI taxonomy): Eukaryota > Metazoa > Chordata > Actinopteri > Cypriniformes > Cyprinidae > Barbus > Barbus barbus. The sequence goes on along the minus strand of NC_136731.1, from coordinate 229,326 downwards.
ATAGTTAATTTCTATTAAAGGAACAGTAGTTTAAAATAATTGCTGTAGTCTAATAAAAAAAGATTAACACCGACCGCATACTCACATTTTTAGACAGACTAGGTATCTGGTTCCATTCTTCCAGAACCTCCCACAACAGTCTTGCTTCTACCAATCTATTCAGATACATGAAGAGAGGATTCTAAGGTGTTTTTTTGTTGTTTATGTACTACATTGTATTTAGAATATGTTCTGATTTTCAGCCTAATTGTAATGATGTACTGAAGGATTTTACAATGTGGTGAGAAATAAATACTTTCATCGGTGTGCAACACTTGTCTCGTGTATTGTGTTTGGTCAATTCATGTTCTTTACAGTTTTTGCTTAGGCAAGATTTTAAAAACAAGGCTCATTTTGTCAAAACACTACACACAGTTCACACATCTACACACACAAGTAGCAGAACATCTCAGATCTTTTGCAAAATGAAACACTTCATTCAAAACTTTACAATAATTTAACAAAACCCAGTTTCAGTACCATATGATACACACATGGTTCATACAGTCCGATTCTGTTTGAACCACGTACACACTTACTCAATTTTAAACACTTTTTGCATTTCTACCTTTCTAATGATACAGTCTGGGTTTGATTTTTGATTTAAATTTTTTTGAGTCTATGCCCAGAACACTGGATTCAAGTTCCACCTCTTTGACAATATTGGTGCCATAGTCTGTTGTGATGGCGACCTGATGCTCCTCGTAGAGGTCCCACGCAGCCAGTGCCTCTCTCAAGCCCAAGGCTACGTTCTCTCCTGTGTGGACGTCCAGGAGATACGATGTTTGCAGGCAGTGGCTTTTCAGTTCAAACTCCTCGTAGACAAAGTGCACAGTCAAGCTAATATACGAGTCAGCGATATCTGTGCCCCACATCACATTTTCAAACAGATCAGTACTGTTGTAAAAGCATGCTATTTTCATCTGTAAACTTTCTAAAGTAAACCCCTTGTTATCACAGTGATTCAGGCTTTTGTAAAAACTCGTTTAGATTATTGTAATTCAATTTATAATGGTGTTTCTCAGTCCTCCCTCTCTTGTGTGTAAACATGCAGCTGCTGCTACTCTCTGGGTACTGCAAGTATGAGTCGGTAACTCCCTGCACTGGTTATCCATCAAATAGAGAACTAATGTTAAAATTCTATTATTGTTTATAAAGCCCTCAATAATTTGGCCCCTCAGTACCTGACAAACCTGTTCCGTCTGTACACACTGAGATCCAGTAATCTCTGTCTACTCATCGTGCCTAGATCTAGACTTAAACAACGAGGTAATTGTGCTTTTGCAGCTGCGGGTATTAAACTCTGGAACAGTCTGCCTCTTCACATTAGATTAGCTCCCTCTGTTTCTGCTTTAAGTTTGCTCCAAAGACATATCTATTCTCTCTAGCTTACAATACCTCTTGATCATTGGTTCAGTTACTGTTTTATTGTTGTGGGTTAAATTTGATAGTTTTATTTTATTTCTTATATTTCCAAGTTTTTATTATATTCTGCAGAGCACTTTGGTCAACTTTGGTTGTTTTTTAAATGTGCTTTATAAATAAATATTGTATTGTACTGTATTGAGAACACAAAGGCTTTTAATACACAGGAGAACACAGGGCTAATTAGCAACAGGTGAGTGTACAGAGGGGAAGCCTTGTGTATTTGTTTTTTTTATTTTTAAGACAAGATCAAAGTTCAGTTATAGACTCACATATTGGACATTTCACATGCAGAGTCATGTTTATTCTTAAGAGACAAGGGCAATTATGAAGGGATGACGGGTTATTTATGAGGTTGGTTGTCATGGTGCAATATTTTCCTAGGAAATTCAGGTCTGTTTAGACCTTGCACATTAGCAGCTGTGCGTGCGTGTGTGTGTGTGTAAATGATGTAAAGTCAAATTTATAATTCAGCAAATTGTTGCTAAGTGCACAGTATTTCTGAACATGTACATGGTCAATTTTGCTTTAAAATTCTTATTTGTGATTTTCTTACTTCAGCAGGTTTTTACCAAGACTTTACCAACAATCAAAACGTCACTTGTAAATTGATACAATATTTAAGTGTTGTCTGAGAGAAGTTAATTTAAATGCTAATTAGTTTATGACCTCAAGGTTAGACTATTGTAATGCTTTATTGGGAGGTTGTTCTGCACGCTTGATCAACAAACTACAGTTGGTCCAAAATGCAGCAGCTAGAGTTCTTACTAGAACCAGGAAGTATGACCATATTAGCCCGGTTCTGTCAACACTGCACTGGCTCCCTATCAAACATCGTATAGAGTTTAAAATCTTGTTAATTACTTATAAAGCCCTGAATGGCTTAGCTCCTCAGTACTTGAGCGAGCTCTTATCACATTATAGTCCTCCACGTCTGCTGCGTTCTCAAAACTCTGGCCATTTGATAATACCTAGAATATCAAAATCCACTGCGGGCGGCAGATCCTTTTCCTATTTAGCACCCAAACTCTGGAACAATCTACCTAACACTGTTCGGGAGGCAGACACACTCTGTCAGTTTAAATCTAGATTAAAGACACATCTCTTTAACCTGGCTTACACATAATACACTAATACACTTCTATTATTCAATGGCAATGGCAATGGCAAATTTATTTATATAGCACTGTTAATTACAACCCATGGTTGTCCAATGTGCTTTACAGCAAAGGAAAAATAGAAAAATAATAAAAACACAAAAACATACACAACGTGCAATAACAACAATAAAATGTAAGGCAAGAAAGTATCAATACACATTATAAGCCTTATCAAACAGATACATTTTTAGGCTAGACTTAAAAGCAGATACAGAGGGAGCAAGTCTGATTGTGACAGGTAATTCATTCCAGAGTCTGGGGGCAACTACAAAAAATGCACGGTCACCTCTACAATTATACTTCGACCTTGGAATGAACAACAGTCTCTGGTTAGACGACCGTAGTGATCTACTGGAAAAATGTTCAATCAATAGGTCAGAAAGATAAGATGGGGCCATTCCATTTAGAGATTTGTACACTATGAGTAATATTTTAAAATCAATTCTGTAGCGCACAGGCAACCAGTGAAGAGAGCGTAAAATTGGAGTGATGTGGTCCTGTTTTCGAGTACCTGTGAGCAGTCTGGCTTCTGCATTTTGAACTAACTGTAATTGGGAAAGAGGTGATTGGCTAATCCCAACATATAGAGAATTACAGTAATCCAGCCTGGAAGATATAAAGGCATGGATTACTTTTTCAAATTTTTTGAAGGAGAGAAATTACTTTACTTTTGATAGCATTCGCAACTGAAAAAAGCATGATTTCATGTCCATGTTTATCTGCTTATCAAATTTCAAAGACTCAAAGACAACACCCAGGTTTTTCACCAATGTCTTCACACAAGAAGACAGCCCACCAAGATTTGTTTTGGGATTATGAATTGAATCTGAAGAACCAAAAACTATTGTTTCCGTTTTACTTTCATTCAAATTCAGAAAGTTTAGAGACAACCAGGACTTTACATCTGACAAGCAAGCCATGAGAGTGTCCAAACCATCTGAATTACGTTTTAAGGGCAAATAAACTTGGGTGTCATCAGCGTAGCAATGGAATGACAGCCCATACTTCCTAAAAATAGAGCCAAGTGGGAGCATGTATATTGAAAAAAGAATGGGAGCCAAAATGGATCCCTGCGGAACCCCACATGATAAAAATGCTTCACTCGAAAAAAGATCTCCAAAATTTACTGAAAACCTTCGATTAGAAAAATAAGATTTAAATCAATTTAAAGCAGTAACCTTTATACCTGCGCATTGCTCCAACCGAGCAATAAGAACTTTGTGATCGACAAAGTAGTCACCATAGTTACCAGAATCACAGGTTACTAAAATATAATTTAAGACTTTCAACAATGCAGTCTCAACAATTCAGAGTGATGTTTTTTAAAACCAGATTGAAATATTTCAAAAATCATATTGTCATCTAGAAAACCTTGCAATTGCTGTAGGACAATTTTCTCCAAGATTTTAGCGATGAATGACAAATTTTTGACTGCTTTCTGGTATTGCAATAGCGAATCACTTAATATTTCAAAAGTTACCTGGAGTTTGTCTTTTTTCCATTTACGCTCTGCTCTTCTACAACACTTCCTGAGCGAGCGTATGCTCTCACCTCTCCAGGGCTCTGACCTAGGTTTTTGTGGTGAGGTTTTTAAAGGTGCCGCAGAGTCTAAGACATTAGCAGAGATAGAATTAAACCTGGATAGGAGCTCCTCAGCATTTCAAATCTGTTTGAGAATCATCCAGGGATAGAGTGGCTTCACAGAAAGCCATGGAAAAAGCATTTTTGGTAGTCGAAGTAATTAGCCAGGACTTGCGAGCAGATGAAGTACGATTAGAAACATTTAAAACACAAGGAATCATAAACATGACAGTCTTGTGGTCAGAGAAACCATTTTCACACACCTCAAGGTCACAGAGAGAAGAGCCATCGATAATATTAAGTCAAGTGTATGTCCGTGCTGATGGGTAGGGACATTGACCTGGAGAACTATATCAAAAGCACATATTAAATTGATGACATCCTTAGCTAAACGGTCATCAGTGCAGCAAATTTGAACATTGAAGTCTCCCAGAATTAAAATTTGATCATATTTTGGTATAAATTCCCCCAGTAAATCTGCAAAATCAGGTAAAAAGTCCTTGTTGTATTTTGGAGGACAGTAAATCACTGCTATGAGGAAAGGATCAGAAAGCTCCAGAACAAATAACTGCAACTCAAAACTGCTGTATTCATTAAAAGTGACAGAGTGACAGGAAAAACTGTCTTTATAGATGGAGGCCAAGCCTCCACCCTTGCCTGTAGTACGAGGAGAATTGAAGAATGAACAGTTTGTTGGTAGGAGTTCAGAAAATGGGCTCAAGTCCCTAGTCGTGAGCCAAGTTTCAGTAAGAAATACGAAATCCAAATCGCGGGAAGAGATAAAATCATTAATAATAAAAGTCTTGTTTACCACCGATCTGGTGTTGATCAAGGCCATCTTTAGCCGTAGGGGGTTATCGCTGGACTCCACTGACTGAATTGCCCGCAGTAACGCGTGGTGATGTCGGTGAAAACAGGGAGAGCAATAACCCGCGCATGAACCTGCGGCAGTCGGAAACAAAGGAATAATCCACTCCCGTACTGGTTCCAGAGAGCGCCGGTGAATGAAACGATTCCTGTATGAGCCTTCCGCATTGAGGCCCAGTGAAGTTTGAACCTCCTGCTGGTGCGCCAGGAAAAGCTTCAGCTTCAAATTTGTTAAAGGATTGTTAGGCTGCATTAATTAGATCAACCAGAACACTCCTCATAACACATGATGTACTCGTTACATTGTAAGAAGAATGGCATTTACGCTAATATTTGCTAATATTTTCTTTCTTATTCCGAGTTCACTGCAGCCACCCGGATCCAGTCTGTATCCAGATCAGATGGTGGATCAGCACCTAGAGATGACCTCTACAGCCCCGAACGCCAGCGGAGATCAAGACACCTAGATGAGCTCCAGAGACTGATCCCCAGTGAAGACCCTTTCTCCTTGACGGCCATCGAGACAAGACCACAGGAACCAGATGAGCCCTTACAATCTGACTGTGCTGCAGCTGGAACAAACTGCTGGTTCATTGGCCAGAGGAGAACTGACCCCCCCGAGGTTTTTTCCTCCATTCTGTCTCAGAGGGAGTTCTGGTTCCTTGGCGCTGTCGCCTCTGGTTTGCTCAGCTGGGGACACTTGATTTCTAGTGATTATCGTCAATCTGATTTCACAGATACTATTTAAACTAAACTGAGCTAGACAATGACATCTCTGAACTCAATAATGAAATGCCTTTAACTGAAAGTTGAGTGTTTAATCTTATTATTATTCATTACTGACACTCTATCCTCCAATCTGATACTGTTAAGTGCTCGACACAATCTGTATTATTAAAAGCGCTATATAAATAAAGCTGACTTGACTTCATTTTCCTGAAAGACACACTCTTAAACTTTACATGAAAAAACTTACCTTTATTATTTAAAGGACATCATGTCAAATTTATAAACTCTTTCCAATATTTTTATATTTAAAATAAAGTAATGGGGACGTTTTAGTGACTTTTTTCCTTTTTAGGTTATGATTTTGTAATTAGATTCTCATTATAAAACTTCATCAGAGTGTGATGTTATTCATCTGGCATTTTCCAGATGACAATGATACATTTGTAGAGAAACACTTTATGTTAAAGCAGAAATACAATAAGTTAAATGTTTAAAATGTAGTACTTAAAATTCATTTATCAAACACTGTGAAACAGAGTTGAATTTAAGTAAAAACTAAGTAAAAAAGTAGGAACATTACAGCATTCTACATAAGACACGGTAACACTTTAGAATACTGTTTCTTACTTACTGCATAACTAATAAGGAATTACTGAAGAACTAACAGGTAATGATTCATTAACACTTAGCGCACTACTCTTAACTACTAATACAATTGTATGATTGTGTTAAGTAACAGTTAGCTACACAATAACTAATGTATTCTGTCACACCTCCTGAAGAACTACTATTAATTATCTACTAGTTAAGGTTCAATAAAAATAACTATGAAATAACTGCTACTGAACAATTATACACAATCACATTGAGTTGTGACCCTCTCATATAAATGTTATTAGCAGTAGTAGCAGTATGAAAATGCAATATTAATAAATGCAATATATTTTACAGAGGTTTTGCCTGTATAATGAATTGTTTTGAGTTTGTTTTGTAAGAAATCAGCATCCGATAGGAACCCCACCACCTCTCCAGTGCCATGCTATAACTTACCTTAGTTTTTATATTTTATATACAGTACTGTATGTGTGCCTCCTCAGCATTTACCATATTACCATTAATTCAGTTCCTGTATGTAAGGCTGGGACTGAGCGAGAGTGAAAATACAGGTAACCCATTAGTAATTAATAAAGGATTATTAGATAATTCTTCAAGAATTACTTAGAACCTGAAACAGTATTCTAAAGTGAAAACATAGGGAGCCCATTAGTAATTAATAAATAATTATCAAATAATTATGCAGGACTTATTTTGAACCTGCAAGAGTAGGCCTATTCTAAAGTGAAACTATAGCGAAACCTTTAGTAATTAATAAGGAATTAATTACTTATACGGGAGCTGGGCTCAGGGAAACTGCCGTTAACTAGGCATTAACACAACACAAAAACTACCTAAGACTAAAAAACAAATATGACCCAACAGCTTCATCCCAGTGTTTCAGAAAATAAATTAATTAATTAATTGATTAATTAACAAACCACCATTTTACAGAGTGTACTGTATCTGTAGTAAGTTGGATAGTTATGGCAAGACAGTGGAGTTGCGGTTCCTTTCTGAAGCAGATTTCCTACAGAACAAGGAAATTATTTACCATACAGGCAAAAACATGAGGGGTGAGAACCAGAAAGGCTTAAGTGACATTTCACTAACTGTACAGGAGGGCCAAAACAAACACTTACCATAGGTTGATCTGACTTTGTGCTCTGATTTCAATCGTTTATAATAAACATTTGTATTCTCATAGATGACAGTATACTTTTGCCAGTATATATATATATATATATAAAATATATCCATTTCACCCAAAATGTCACTTACGCCCTTCTGGTTCTCACCCCTCGTTATGTACAATTATAGTAATGAGTCCTTTTGGGTGTGCAGCAAACAAAATGCATATTTAATTTCCATTATAGGCTAATAATAGTAGTAGTGGACTGTAACAAAGTTGGTACTATAGTGTCCTTTTACTCAAGTAATTTTAAAAATTAATAGGCCTACTTATAATTTTACTGGAGTAATATTTTATTGGGTATCTGTACTTTTGCTCAAGTACTTGATTTGTGGGCCACAACCTGATTATTATAGTGACTATTTGCGTATAATTGTTCACTAGCAGTTATTTCATAGTTATATTTATTGAACCTTAACTAGTAGATAATTAATAGTAGTTCTTCAGGAGGTGTGACAGAATACATTAGTTATTGTGTAGCTAACTGTTACTTAACACAATCATACAATTGTATTAGTAGTTCACAGTAGTGCGCTAAGTGTTAATGAATCATTACCTGTTAGTTCTTCAGTAATTCCTTATTAGTTATGCAGTAAGTAAGAAACAGTATTCTAAAGTGTTACCTAAGTAAGACACTAATAATAATCAAAGTGATTTGTTTGCCTTTGAAGAAAAGTTTGTGTCAAAATCATTTTTGTCTATAAATCACAATAACACAATTTATACAACAGTTCTTTCTGGTTCTGGAATCTGATTGGCTGATAGGAGCGTGACATTGGAGTCCAACAGAGCTCCTCGTCCTCTTCACCGTTTGTATCACTCCTCTTGCCGAAGTTGCCGTATTTCTCACATGAGAATGTGCTTGCTTGGACTTCAAATATGCGGTTTATTAATAAAGATAAGGTCTATATAAAACTTTTCTTCAACATTTTCAGAGACGGGAGATCCATCGGTTCAGTGGCCGTTCAGAGCTCATTACACCCACAGAGAGCGCCTGACTCTGGGTGTGTGTTCACTGCTGTGTGTGTGCACTTTGGATAAATGCAGAGCACAAATTCAGAGTATGTGTCACCACTCTGGGCCGTATGCCACGTGACGTCACTCACATCGCACGTCTACTTGTGTGATATTGCTCAGTACGTCTAGAATTGTTCATTGGAAAATGTTATTTATGGTGTAAGTCTGTTCCAAAGAACAAATAAAGATTTTTTGTAGATAAGTCATCAAATTATCTCTTTGTTAATTATTGGCAAACTGTTACCTTTACTCCTCCTTTAGCTAAATATATACTGGGGATGCTTGGCCCCATCTGAAGAGTTTCAACAAGACAAGACTCATTATAAGTATCCAGGTAAGTTCATTTAATTTCACATTGTATTTTCACCCATTCTATGGTCAAAATGTTTTTCCTGATGAGGACTAATGCTTTTGAATAAATTCCATGTCATTATTGATTTATAGACCTTCAGATGTATTTGCACATACAACGTCTGATACATGATGGATGATGATGCAGAAATTGCTGTTGTTGGCATTGGATGCCATTTTCCTGGAGGTAATTGTGAACAGTTACAGTGTTTGTTTGTTCTTTATGTTTATATTTAGCCAAAAACATTTGTAATTTTCAGAAGTTTTATGTTCGTGTATTTTCCCATCTGTTTTTTAAGGTGAGGGACTTGAAAACTTCTGGAGAGTCCTCCTTCATGGAGAGAATTGTGCGGTTCAGATACCAAACGAAAGGTTTGATCTCTCTCATTGGTATGATCCAGATGAGAGTAAGGCTGGAAAAACATACACAGCAAAGGCAGCACTTATCGATGGGTAAGATTTCATTTCTTTTGCCCTGATTTTTCTGGATTTCTGACCCATGTGATTTGTGTAGATCTAAGTTTTTTTTTGGGGGGGGGGGGGGGGGGGGGGTCTTTTAGATTGTTTTCTAAAAGATCATGGACTGAATGGTCCTGAGAGAGTGTGTATATATATATATATATATATATATATATACTGTATATAATCTGCCTTCTCAATGTACCAAAGTGATCATTTCCAATTTTCTTCATTCGATAATAAATCATAAATTGGTTAGTTTTGACTGGCAGCGCTGCACTATATGTATCGGGTCACATCTGTTCTGCGCCTCCGTCAAATGGTTTTGAACAACATCATTGACCTGTTCAGGGCTTCAAGTGCAGGTCAGCTTCATCTGTGAATACACTAGATAGTTTTGTCTTTATTAATGTAGATGAGTATTAAACTGCTAGTATCTGTTAGGCTCCATTATTATCAGCATTCAGAATACTGTGCTGAAGGACATCAATATCGATTGTAAAGTTACATTCATTTATTTTATAGATCTTCACATGGATTTATTGTACAGGGAGGGAGGGAGCTAAAGACAGCAACACAAAAATGTTTGTTGAGCAGTAAATCAGTATATTAGAATGATTTCTGAAGATCATGTGACACTTTGTAGCTGTATTATTTTTAATATTACTATTATTTTTGAGTAAGTGTAAAAAATACAATGATGATAAAAACAATAAATGGAATGTTTTCTGGTTGTTTTTTAGAGCTATGGCCATGAAATAATCAGCACTTCATATGTAAACTTCCAAAGCAATAACCCTATCATTTGCTTTTTTTATTTTGTGTAGTCTGAATCAGTTTGACCACAAGTTCTTTGGAATCACTGATGCTGAATCGATCAATATGGACCCTCAGCAAAAACTTTTGCTGCAGTGCACCTACAGGGCACTAGAGGATGCTGGGTTACCGATGGAGAAGGCCAGTGGAACAAGAACAGGAGTATTTTTGGGTAATATAAGCTGAACAATTATATTGTCAGTTGTTTGCTACTTTTTAATGTCTGGGATAAAATATATGCATGTTTAGTTTTATAAAATCATTAATTCCATGCTAAGTCCACTTGGAGCAATCTGTGGTTAAGATGTTTTGCTAAATACTGGATGATTTTTGTCCTGCAAGGACAAAGCTTTCACTTTATTGAGACTGTAAGAAATTTTGGATAAAACTCATCTGCTAAATTACCAAGTTTCTGATATAAAATTGCATGTCTTTCTATCTATTTCCTAACCCACAAACTACAGCAATATTTTGTCACTTTTAACTGAATTTCAAAAAGTTTTTTTCCGTCTTTTCTAATACAATGATTAAATATTGATTTTCATTAAATAATCATTTCAGTATTCATATTGATATGAATGTTTTGTCTCCTATTTTAATTCAGGCCTAATGAACAAAGACTTTGAGCTGGCAAGTGTGAGAACTAGTCCAAAATACATTGACCACTCATATGGTACTGGTGTAGCTATGAGCATAGCTGCCAACCGCATCTCATACATATTCAACTTCACTGGCCCCTCACTGGCCATTGACTGTGCCTGCTCCTCATCCCTTGTTGCCCTTCACATCGCTTGTCAAGCCATTAAACAAGGTAGTCTTCTAAAATGTATATGTAACCCAGTGTCGAGTGTAACGCATCACAAGTAATGTGAGTTGTGTAATCAGTTTACTTTTTCCAATTAACCATTAAAGTAATGTCACTTTTTAAATGTACAAAATATAACACCTGTTACTTCATTTAATGACTGACACCTCTCCTGTCCCCATGTTGAGAGAAGTGCAGAGGCGTTGTGTGCGCAGTTTAATCATTATGCTTACTGTAGCATTAGACTAAATGTGAAAATTTACTTGGACGAGAAAAAAAAACAGATTCAGTATTCCTCAAAATGAATAAAAAGAGTGAAAAAACCCCTGTAAGAATTCATGTTAAATAGCAAAACTTTTTATATATGTATTTAATACAATTTTTATTAACCAATGTCTTTGCTGCTGACCATACTAATAATACTAAAAATGACATTAATTTTTAAAAATGATTTTTTTTTTTTTACTGAATTTGAATTTATTTATTAGGAATAACCCCTTGAGATATACCATCTCGTTTTCGAGGGGGTCCCACAATGTATCACAATCACAAAATAATAGCAAACAAACAAAACAAAACACAAACATTAATTGGAAGAAAAAAGAGAGAGAGAGAAAAAAAAGAGAAAGCACCACAACATTAAAAATAACTAGTAGCAATTTGCTGAAGAGTGTTGGAACTTCTCCTGCAAGAAAAACATAAATAACATCGCTTTCTATAAAAAGTAATTAAGTAATACAATCAGTTACTTGTTTAGGGAATAACAATATTTTAATGCATTACTTTTAAATGTAACTTTCCCCAACCCTGGTAAAACCTGTGGATAAGCATACTTGTACAGTTGAAGATTCTACACATGTAGTAAATATGTACTAATATACAGTACTGTACCAAAAATATTAGATGCTTCACAGATGATCATTTACATGTTTTGCTTTAATGTGTCAATAGGAATAATCAGTTTTACATTTCCAAACATTACTAATACTACAGTGAGATTTTTGTTAATATTTATACAACAGCTGGCGTGATCCACACAGGTCTCTGATTTCACTGTCACTAAATTACTCCAGGTTAACAAGAAGAGTCAGAAGCAGATGAGACTAAAGCCTAAATCCATGGTAGAACTGTGGAAACTACTTGAAAATGCTTGGAACAGCTTACCTGCAAACAACCCTTAAAATTGTGTACAGGTGTACCTGGGAAAAAAATATTTAGATTTGATTTAGCTCATTCTATAATAGTTTACAGTTCTTGAAGATTGCTTCCACAATTCTATTCAGAACTCTGGCTCTTTAAGTAATCTTAGACAGACTTGATGATGGTGAAAGCAGAACTCTGTGTGGATCATTCCATCAGTTGGAATATATATATATATATATATGTGTGTGTGTATAGGATATTGATTACTTATACCACCTTACATGTAATTTGTGTCCTACAACAATTCATTAACTAACCCAAGATTTCTGCATTATTCTAAGTTTTGGAATGTGTGATTTTCTGTGTTCCACTCAACAGGAGATTGTGAAATGGCCATGTGTGGGGGTGTGAGCTGTATATTGGAGCCAACCATTTTTGTGGGTCTTTCCAAGGCAAAAATGATCTCCTCAGATGGCACCAGTAAGCCTTTCAGCAGAAAAGCAAATGGATATGGCAGAGGTGAAGGCTGTGGGGTCATTCTATTAAAGCCTCTGAAAAAAGTAAACAACAAGTTTATCACTTATAAAAACATCACTATGAAGTCAATGTACCTAATAATAACTACTGCAAGAAACAGCAATATGTTGTTTGAATTTTGACAGGCTCTCAAAGACCATGATCACATTTGGGGCATCATCAGCAAAACTGCAGTAAATCAAGATGGCCACAGCGTTAGTCCAATCACCAAACCGTCCATGGTACAGCAGATGGAGCTACTTAAAAAAATCTACTCAACAGAGACTGACCTGACTAATGTCCAGTACATTGAGGCTCATGGGACTGGGACTCCAGTTGGAGATCCGATAGAGGCAGGTAGTATCTCAAACATAATTGCTAAAGCAAGACCTCATAAGTCAGGACCACTCATCATTGGTTCTGTTAAGAGCAATATTGGACACACAGAATCTGCAGCAGGTGTTGCAGGGCTTATAAAGGTTCTTTTGATGATAAAGCATGAAACTATTGTACCATCATTGTTCTACTCTGTGGAAAACTCCAGCATTGATGTTGAATCTCTCAATATGAAAATCCCCACAATAGCTGAAAAATGGATCAATGACAGCAAATCAGGGAGGTCTGCAGGAATCAATAACTTTGGCTTTGGTGGAACAAATGCACATGCAGTTGTCAGACAATATGTGCAGTCAAAAATACCCAAAGCTCAGCCAAACAAATCAAATCGGTATTTTGTCGTTTCTGCAGCTTCAGAAAAATCCATGAAAAATACCATTGAAGACACAGCAAAACAGATAAGTGCAGGGAAAATACCAGATCTACAATCTTTACTGTACACATCTGCATGTAGAAGAAGTCACTTGAAACACAAATACAGGAGAATATTTCAAACATCCTCACTGACAGATCTGCAAGAGAAACTCACTGCTGCTGTGGATAAAAAGCTCATACCATCAAAGACAGACTCCAAGCTAGTTTTTGTGTTTTGTGGCAATGGCGTTACATATCAGGGTATGTGCAAACAGCTCCTAAAACAGGAGCCAGTTTTCAGAGAGGAAATCATTAAGATTGAAACTCTGTTGCAAAGCCATAGAAGTTTGAATCTGATAGAGATGTTGGAAACGGAATCTGACATAAGTAAAGAATTATCTGATCCACAAATTGTCCAGCCTCTTCTGTTTGCTATTCAGATCGCTGTTGTCAAACTTCTAAAACACTGGGGCATCAGTCCTGATGCTGTTTTTGGGCATTCTATTGGAGAAGTCGCTGCAGCTCATTGTTCTGGTTTGTTGTCACTTGAAGATGCAGTGAAAGTCATCTACTGTCGCAGTTCTTTGCAAAGCACTGTGACAGGGGGGAAAATGCTGGTTGTCAGTAATATGGCTGTTTCTGAAATCCTAAAAATGCTTCCATCTTATTCAGGAAGGGTTTGTCTAGCTGCTTACAACAGCCCACAGTCTTGCACCCTCTCAGGAGATGCAGATGCTATTGACAGGTTTCATCAGAATTTGAGCAAGTCAGCCAGTGGAAAGGATCTGTTCCTCCGCATGTTGGATGTACCTGCAGCATACCATAGTCACAAGATGGATCCCATTGTGTCCAAAGTGAAAGAGAGTATAGGCTCTTTACAGGCACATGATTTGGAAACAGAGTTGTTCTCAACAGTTACTGGTGAAAGTTTCTGTTCATCAAATTTTCTTACTGGTGACTATTGGGCAAGAAATATTCGGGAGCCTGTTCAATTTGAACAAGCTTTGAAGTCTGCAGTTAAAAACAAACGGAATGTGATATTTGTTGAAATTGCCCCAAAAAGATCTTTGCAGCGCTACATCACTGAGACTCTGGGAAATGACTTCACTGTGATTCCCTCAGTGCAGCCTGATAAAGATCACGAGACAATGCTTGCTGTTGTTTCTAAACTGTTTGAGCTTGGGGTCAAAGTGGACTGGGAAGTGTTCTATAAAGGTTTTGAGACCAAACCAATTCCCTACCCTAGATACCAGTTTGATGATGTGAAGAGAGTTGTCTTTGCTTCACGTTTGCAGTTGATCGGTCCCACTGGCAACCATCCAGTAGTGACACAAATGGGTACAGACAGTTCAGTGTTCAGCTGTGACTTATCCTCTGAATCAGTGGCCTTCCTTCAAGACCACAGGCACAATGGAGTTGCCATCATTCCTGGGGCATTTTATGCAGAGTTGGGCTTAGCAGCTACCGTAGCATATGCAAAGCCTAAGGTCCCACTCAGTTCTCTGCAGCTCAGCATAACCTTCCAGAGTCCGTTCATTTTCACCAAGAATGCCCCTGACATAAAAGTACAGCTGGATCCATCAGACAACTTGGAAGACAATACATGTCATTTCAAAATACAGTCTACTTCTGCAGTCTATGCATTTGGCACAGTAGAAGTAAAACTAGGTAGAATGCCTGAAGAAGAGTTCATTTCATTGGACTGTATTTCCAAAAGATGCACATTCCATTTAACTACTGAAGAACTCTACAAACATCTAAGTCAAACAGGATTTGAGTATGGGTCAGTCTTCAGAAATAAGGCAGATGTTTATCATGGCAAAGAATTTAGAGAGGCTATATCTGTTGTCAGGATCCCAAAGGAATTACTGCATCAATTACATGACTATCACCTTCACCCTGTGGTCTTGGATTATGTCATGCAACTTATTCCTGGAACTATGGTGCATGAGCTTTCAGCAAGACCCCAATTTCCTGCACAAATAGGTAGCCTGACTGTATTTGAACCATTGCAAGAGGAGATGGTTGTATATCTGAGAGCAATACATGTGGGTGAAGATGATTTTGATATTTGTGGCTGCTTAGCCAACAAACAGGGTAGGGTCTTGGTTGAGCTCAGGCATGTGAAGATTAGAATGCTAGGAACCCATTCACATGTAGTTGAGGAGTACTTCTTCCACAATGAGCTCAAAGTCATCTCTGAAGATGCCACATCTAGAACATCAATTAAAGCATTGGTCTTTTCTGATAAGGTTGGAATTTCTAAAGCTTTGCAACAGCACTTGGACCCAGCCTCTAGATACGTGTCCTCTTCAAACAGTAACATACTGTTGGAATATGGAGTTGACGCTCTTTTGTCTAAACTGAGAGTTTCCAGTGTAAAGACAAACTTCCAGGATATTTTGTTCTTGTGGAGTGATGCAGACCTAACTTCTCTCAAATCAGAGAATGTCTTGGACAACATGGCAGGGTGTTGTGAGATTTTCCGAAAGATTGTTGGATATCTTAAAACGATTGATTTCCCAGGCAATATCAGAGTAATAACCTATAGATCCTCTGAGAGCATTGTGGACCACATCAACCCTGGGTTTGTGCTGTCAGGCATGACAAGAGCGTGTGCAGCTGAATTGCCAGAACTGTCCTTTCAGCTGATCGATGTGGGCTCTGTCACTTTTGAAGACATCAAAGCTTTATTTCAGGTCATTAGTTCTTACCCCTGTCACAAATATCCAGAGGTAGTAGTGAAGGAGGGTAAAATTCTCGCTCCTGAAATCACCCACACACCATTGCCAACCATGACAAGCAATTCAAGAAATGTCCACATGTTGCACAATGAAGTCTTCAGCTTACAAACATCTGATCCATATATCATGACAAATCTATCAGCTTCTCAAATGGATAATTCCATTGAACTGATTCCAGGAAAGAATATTAAGGTTCACCTTAGTAAAATCTGTGTTCATACATCAGATTACTTTCCAGTCAGCATGACTGACCTCAGTTATGGACAGACATTGTATTGGAACAAGCACACAGCTGAAAACCATAAGCTCTTGGCCCTTGACTTCAGTGGCACTGTCACAGCTGTGGGTAAAGATGTCAGCAAATTTAAAGTTGGTGATCACGTTGTGTCTTGTTACCCTGTGGCTGCCACCTCTAAAGTAGTTCTCCCAGCGGCTGTTTGCTGCAAAGCAAAAAGGCTTTCATTCCTGAATGAAATCCCTTGTGTCTCTTATATGGTCTTAGCTTGGGAAATCTTACATAAAGCTTTACCCAAGGTTAAACAGCAAAGGAAATTGGGTATTTTTTCCACTGTTCCTGACTCAGCGTTGATGACTGTCTTAATTGCTATTGCGCAGAGAACAGGTTGGGATGTCAGAGTGAGCACACAGGCAGATCAGCTGTCTTGTGATTTTAGTGAGGTCGTGGGAGCTGTACTTATTCCACCTTATAATGGAAAAACAGCTGAAATAGCTAGCAGTGTTAGAAGTATCAAAGACATTGTTCTTGTCTATGAAAACCAGACAGAAATTCCATTCAATACTACAACATTCAAAAATGCAAATGAGGAAGTCCACTTGCATGTCCTTTTCTTGTCCCAAATTATGCTGAAAGGGTCTCTGCAAACACAAATGCCACAAATCTACCATTGGATGAAATCTATGCATCTAGACAGAAAGTCCTTGTCTTTGGACACAACAGCTGTTCAAAGAGTGAAATCTCAAGACATCGATCTTATGTCTGTAAAAGAATCTGAATCATACTTCACATGCCAGATTCTACCCATGATCACCCTGAACAGTGATGACAAGGACCACCTGTCTGACATTCCAGTAATGCCGAAACGCAGTCTATTCCATAAAAATTCTGTCTATATTGTCACAGGTGGTCTAACGGGCTTGGGCTTTGAGACAGTAAAGTTCATTGCTCAGAAAGGAGGAGGGAATGTTGTCATTCTGTCTAGGAGTAGCCCAAACCCTCAGATGCAACAAGAGATAAGTAAGCTCAGTACCCAATATGGTTCTGTCATTAAGTCTCTGCCATGTGATGTTTCTGTATCTGAGCAAGTAGACCAGATAATTGTCAATATTGGAAAACTTTTTCCATCCAGTCCCATCAAAGGGGTATTTCACAGTGCGGTTGTCCTGCATGATGGGCTGATTGAACGTCTTGATAAATCTCTTTATGAGAAAGTTATGAGGCCAAAAGTGAATGGAGTGTTGAACCTTCACTGTGCTACCATACAATGCAGTCTGGATTACTTTGTGTGCTATTCTTCCATTTCTGCCTTCATTGGCAATGCCTCTCAAACAAATTATGCTGCAGCTAATACATTCATGGACACTTTCTGTCAGTACCGCAGAAACCTTGGGCTTTCTGGACAGTCCATTAATTGGGGGGCTTTGAATCTTGGTCTTCTGTTAAACAAAGGTCATTTCCAAAGATTTCTGGAGGCAAAGGGAATCATGCTTTTGGAGATTCCAGAAATCCATGAAAGTCTTGAGCAGTGCCTCCTGATTGACAAACCTCAACAGGTCGTATGCAAATTTAATTTCAAAAACACCTGGAATAACATTCTTAGTCAAAACAAATCACTGAATGTACGGTTGTTCAAAATAGCACAGGAAGCCAATAGTAAAGCTGGAGTGAACATGTCTAAAGATGAGAAATCCATGACATCCTCCTCACCACGTGATTATCTGAGGCTCACGATTGGTGAGACGACTGGTGCTGAGATGGATGAGCTTAATGATGATGTGCATCTTTTTGACTTGGGCATTGACTCAATGTTAGCCATGACCCTGCAAAATCTTATCTTCAATGATAGAGGTGTCAGTGTCCCTCTAGTGACTCTGCTGGACCCAAATAGCACACTGTCAACTCTCATCACAATCCTGGAGGAGAGCTGTGCAGATGAATATCAGAGTGAAAATGAGATCAAATCCACATACTTGTAATGGTGATTTGCGCTCAAGTAGTCTTTTTTCAGCCTTAAAATGAAGAAGCACACAAGAGAGGCTATTTAGGAAACATGCTAAATTACAAAATTGATTTTTAGTATACTTAGTATTTTGAACTACATTGCTTGTTTAAACAATGCATTTCACTTCAGTTAATATTGCTGAATAAGTTAATTGGTAGATTGTAAAAAGACATTAAATAAGTATGTCTACAGACATAGTTCCGGTAGGTTGAAATCTTGATTCTTGCTTAGTTTCTCAGAGATCTGGACGATTGACTAGGGGGAACTTTGTTGTTTTGGGTGGCATATACCTGGTAGTTCTAAAGTCATCCTCTTTGTTAACGGGCCAAACCAAGTACCTGCAGATTTATTTATTTATTTTGTGTGTGTGATGATGATATTACATATTACGTTCAACATGTTTTATTTGTTGCTGTCATTGTTGATATTAAAAAGCTTCATGTATCTGTTTTTTAATTCACCAAACCTGTATTCACACACACACACACACACACACACACAAATCTTCTATAATCTTTCACTAGTTCTTACATCCCTTGCTGTTGTAACTTTTACTATTCTGAACAATGTTTGAAACTTTGTATTGCTAGCACTTTTCATGTTATTTTTTGCTTAAAATTAATCACTTGTTTTGCTCATTTGTAAGTCACTTTGGATAAGTTTCAGCAAAATGAATCAATTTAAATGTACAATGTAAATGTTAAATGAGGAGCACATTCTGACATGCTTATTTGTTCTTTCTTGATCACAACATCTTTTTTTCTCACTAAAGCTATGATAACTTTTACATTTTTATTTGTGACAACAAATTGCATAAAATCTGTAGTATTAAATGTTATTTGATGAATATAATCTAAAGTGTCAGTGAGAGTTGTGGTATTTTCAAAAAACATTATGGTTTGTATGCTGAACAAAGTTTAAAATACTGTATAAAATGACAATAAATCAAGAAACTGTACATTAGGGTGTCAAACTCATTTTCACTGAGGACTAGAGCCCTGCACGGGCCTAAAATGTAGGCCCTAGCCCGGCCCTGGCCCGAGACGCTCAGGCCCTAGCCCGGCCCACGTCCGACAATGCAGGGCTCTACTGAGGACCACTTCAACATTATGGTTACCCTCAAAGGGCCGGTTGTAACTGTAAGACTGTTCAAAAGTCACCACTAAATAACTGTCTCTTTATTTTATTATTACTTAAGTTACAAATATTGTATATGCATTGTCTGCACAGATGTAAAATATGTTATTGCTCAGTGTTATTTTAACATAAGTCTATTTAATTTATCGGGTTAAGAAATCCACATTACTCCAGAAAGCAAAATAAATAAATGACAAATATCATCAAGCACAAGTCATTACATCAACTTTGTTTAAAAATGTTTTGTAACTTTTGAGAAGGGCACAACTATGGTACAACAAATAATTGTGAGATATGCCATTTAAAAAAAATGAGAACATGTAGGCCTATGAACAGCACGATTTTCTGTTTCTATTTGGCATATGATTTAAATGCAGAAATTGACTTTGGCCTGCATATGATATGCAATCAGTGCTTGAAGTGGAAAAAAGAAGTGGCGGTTTTCAACCCCACAAATAAATAAGTACAAACTAAAGTACTGAAAAATACTTTTTCATTTTCATAATTAACAATGAATGTTTATAGTGCTACAATAAATAAATAAACAATTGTTTGCGATTGTTCACGTCTTTGTATTGTGCTTTTCAAGATAACGCACTTTTGAAACAAATACAAAATACAAAATATGAGTAACTGTATTTCATTATAATTACATTTTAAATAGGTGGTAATCAAATTACAGTTACATCTGAAAGTATTTTAGATTACCAAAGTGATTCATTTTAATGTAGTTTCTTAATTTAATATTTATGTAAATTTACAGTTTGGGGATCTTAACCAAGAATGCAACTGATTCTCCGTTGAAAGAAAAAACTGCGTGCAGCCGGCTGTTCTTTTAGCAACTCGTAGTGAGAATGCATACGCTCATCACGACACATAAATGGACGACACAACAGAAAGTTACTGGATAAAAGTTTTCAATTTGATCATATTTTGAGTGTTGAATCATTACCTTTAATATTTCTAAGAATTCAATTGAAAAATGACACAGAATTCTCCTAGATTTCACACTTTGCATTCAGTTAACAGATCCATACGAATCATGCATGAAATAAAAGTTTATAAAGCCAAACGATAGCTTTGTGTGCTTTACAGATGAACTTGAAGTCTTTATTCATTTGAAATGTTCTAGAATAGATCATCTTGGTTCGGTAATGCAAATTCATGATTCGATTCGTGCATAGATGTTTCTTTTGAGTCAATATTTTAAATTAATCATTTCTTTTGTTTAACGAAAACAATGTGAACGGATCACATTAAACCGGATAGATCTGGGGTATGTTTCACAAAAGTATCGTTCGCGAACTGTGGTTGTTAAAAAATACCTATCAAAGTGTCCATCCGATGCCGGAGCCTTTTATCTGCATCACAAACGCATCTCTTAATGTTAAGTTGTCCATAAAACAAAAAAAGAGAAAAACTTAAAAAAAACCCGGAAAAACAAACGCGGGGACACACCGCTTAACTTTTTCTGTTGGTCGGGTCATTTGTCACAATACGGTGTAGATGAACACTTAAACAGTCTTTAATAGTAAAATTATATTTAATAGTAAAATCTGTCAGTGATAAGAAAAATAATCTTGTTTTAAGTGTATTTTACTTAGCCCACTGGCAGATAATTTTACCTGTTTTTAGCAATTAATTATGCCCCCCCCAACAGCAAACAAGACTAAACAAGACTGGAGCAGGGGAGGCGATCTCTCAAGGCGTCATGCCCATTCAAAGGATTTTGAATGCAGCTTCCAAAAGACAAAAAAATAGCAGATTAATATTTCCTATATTTAAAACAATCACACAGGCGTGATTAGAACGTTCAGTGCGTCTATCATCAGCTGCTAAAATCAAATCTGCGTTCGCTGGCTAGAGCTGAGCCAGAGTCACACTGCAAAAAATGCTTTTCTTACTTCATTTTTTTTGTCTTGTTTCCAGCCAAAATATCTAGAAATTCTTAAATCAAGAAGGATTTTCTAGACAAGTAAAAATTATTGTCTTGTTCTCAGAAAAAAACAAGTCAAAATTAAGTGAGTTTTTTTAACAAACCAAGCCGAGGTTGGTTTGTTTCTTCTCAATCGGTGAGTAACATTGGTTTTGCTTTGTTTCACAGAACTAATCGTTGCCATACGTATGTGTAGGGCAGAGCTATCAAAATAGGGGCGAGACCCTTTTGATGATTTCAAATATCAACATTGGCTACCAGAAATCGCTTACCCCACCTTTAAAGGTTTAGTTCACTCAAAAAAGTCTGTCATCATTTACACGACCTCATATTGTTCCAAACCTGTTTGAGTTTCTTTCTTCAGTTGAACACAAAAGAAGGTATTTTGAAGGATGTTGTAGCCATTGGCTTCTACAGCATGGAAAAAATACTACTGTCCAATTTTCAGTGCAATGCTTGGACTTTTGTGACTCAAATGTTATGTAACTTGTCAAATCTTTTTTACTGCTTGATTAATGATGGATTTTTGCCAGATAAAGTCATGTTTTGAGAGGTCATGTCCATGTTTGTATTGAAGGGACTCAATGTAATGTCACTGTGATGCATATGGCTTAACATGCTAGGCCAAGCAGCTCATCTTCAGTAGTGCTTGAACATGCTGACTTGACCACTGATGCTAGGCCAAGTACTAAGTTTTTCTGCCATGGTATTCATGTTTTGTTTTTTTAAAATCTGGCTCTTCTTATGTATCCATAGCTCTGATCGCAAAAATATACCCTTCGAATGAAAAAAAGTATTCATATTTTTTATGGTCAACCTTCGCTTCTTTTTCAAAACCTTATAGTTTTTTATGAAGTTTCCTCTTCTAGCTACTCCCTCCAACTTCTTGAGCCTGCACGGAGACTAAGAGCCTTTGAGTCAAAGTCCTCAACCAATCGACTTTTTGAGTAGGAGCCGTTTATTAATGTCTTGATAGTTTTATCTTACGTTGCTACTTATTTTTTGTAACTTTCATGTTACGCATGATGTGGATTTGACTGTACTCTGAAACTTTTCTAGTCTAAAATGTCCAATTCATGTCAAGTTCAAGTACAAAATCCACCAAGTGCATCTGAGTCCAAGCTCATTCATAATTGCAGTCCGAGTCCAAGTCCCCCAAATCTATTTGCTATGTCAGCTTCCTCTTTCACATGGGTTTAGAAGAGCTGAGCTATTTTGAAATGAACCCTCTTTTTCAAAATATTATTCTACTTTTAATCCTTAATAAGTTGGTGTTCTGAATGTTAGTTTACCTTTAATTACCGTAATACTTATTTTCTGTACAGGCCCTGTCTTGGATGAGGTGGCCATTTTAGGTAGTATTATCTGTAAACATGACTAGCAATATGCTATTTTAGCTAACAGCTTTAAACTTCTTTTCCATTATATTATAAATCCATTTTAATTTCTGATTAACAGAAAAGTGCCTTGTGTAATGTATTATTCGTATGTACTAGTCCAGGATTCGGCTTTTGCTTTCTTCAGTTACCATTCATTGTGTCATTTTTGTATTAAAGCCCTGCGCTGGACTGTTTTCTGTTTTCTGCTCCCACAAACATTCTAATATTGCATATAATTTTTGCACATCAGAGAGCCGCTATCAATATGCAGAGTATTTCAGTCTCTTTTGAATGAGCTCTCGCTGTTCACATATTTTGAGTATTGATATTTGGGATATGGTCATTGCGCTACTTTGGGGGTACTTTAACTCTCCTCAAACCCATCCATCCACCTTCTCCATCTCCAGCAGCTGGCACCCCACATTAAGAAACACAACACCCAGATGCGACAAGTAGTGTGTGCACAGAAGAGAGTCGCAATTGCACTGTTCCTAAATTTCCCTCCACAGTAGAAGAGGCACAAGAGGTTGTAGATGGCTTCTACAGTAAATGGGGGTTAAATAGTAAATAGACAGCCCCGATGGCCAACAAAGTGGATCTTACTACAACAGCAAAGGATATTATTCCATTGTAATGCAAGCATTAGTTGACCACAAGGGGATCTTTACAGATGTTTGCCTTGGCTGGGCCGGAAGCTTCCATGATTTTGCCAATGCAGGGCTTTTTAGAAAGACAGGCGGCGGCACACTTTTCCCCTGTCCCAGTAAAATCCATTGAGGGGGTTAACATTCCTCTACTGATTCTGACAGATCCTGCCTATCCCCTCCTTTACTGGACCCAAAAGCCCTACAACGGACAACTAACAGATGCTCAGAGACAATTCAACTTCTAACTGAGCCAAACCAGAATGACTGTTGAGATGTGATACGAGGCACAACGATATAAGTTTCCATCAAACATATAAACCCGTCCAGCTCACTGTACATTTGTTGATATAATCACTAAGAAGGTTTACATTTGAAAAACTCATTTTAAACACACTTTTATCACTTTTTGTAAACACCATAAACAGGAGAGTAGAAAAACATGCTTACCCGCAGCAGTGTCAGCCATTTTCTGCTGAACTACGGTAGGCGCGCAAGAACAAAATAATGAATGTCTGCAATGTATTAACCACCAGGGGGCACTAATACACCATATGATTTAAGTTACCCTCTAATTTCATGTAATTCAACACCATGAATATCATTAGAATTAATGTTCTTTTTAACTCCGTTACATAGTCTTATTGAACCAAGACTCAAACAATTATAGAATCGTGCATACCAAAGAGGAAATTTAGACGCTAAATCTACATGGAAATCTAAATCTATTTATGGCATTTTTTTTTAAAACACCCTCGATGTACATTTCTCACAAGTGCATACTACTTTCCATAGTACTGTAGCTTTGTAGGAAGATTTCTCCAGGTGTCTCTGATGGTGAGATCAAGGCTGCGTTCCAATGGGTTTAGACACATACTCGTAGATGTCCCTAAGGACCTCCCCAGGGGGATTCTGAAGTGCCTTCCACTTCGTCAAGTGGATGAGGAAGTTTATATGGACAGACCCCTTGATTTCGACAGAGGGAGCGAGTCGTTTTTCTTCTTAATTTTGTTTTGAGTGATTAATCCTTTTAAACGTTTCAGGAGAAAGGTGATGCATGTGTTTTAACTTTCATCCAAAACGCTGATGAACGTCTCCTTCGTCTGACACACTATCTCAGTTCCTGGAGTCTTTAGTAATGTGCCAGCAAGTACTCCACTGCTATAACCAATACCGACGTCAGCTGACTTTGAGATTTTGTTGTTTTTAGGTTGTGTAATCAAAATGCAACATTAAGTCAACGTCGACGTCAACCCGATTTTCATGTTCAACCAAAATGCAACGTCTGTCCGACGTCATGTCCAACGTCAACCTGACTTTCAATAGACGTCTGGTGCCTGCTGGGACATAACACACTGCATGAAAGGAAATATTAGAAATGGCATAATAGGGGTATTTTAAATTTTATTTTAATGTGATGTAATGTAATGGGGTGGTGATGGCGCAGTGGATAAGACACATGCCTTTGGTGTGAGAGACCCGGGTTGAATCCACTGTGAGACACCAATGTGTCCCTGAGCAAGACACTTAACCCCTAGTTGCTCCAGAGGCGTGCGACCTCTGACATATATAGCAATTGTAAGTCGCTTTGAATAAAAGCGTCAGCTAAATGAATAAATGTAAATGTGTGATGACCCCAAAAAAGACAGGAAAATACCGCTATAACCAGTAGATGGCAGCAGAGGAGCACTTATTGGCTCATTAGTCATTTCCACCTCTCCCTAACATATTTCTTGTCTTTTTTTTCTAGTGATTTATTTTATTTGAATGGCTTACAATGTTTTTATATTTAATTATATAATCAAGCATAAATTATATTTTCCTTTTTGACTATAAAGTGCAACGCTCCCTCAAATTTCTGCTTAACTCACAAGGTGACCTTATTCCAGTCTAACCGGAGCTGAAGGCCTGAGGGTGCATGAGCCGTCCAAGCTCACGATTACTATCTGCTGAAACCCCACACGTTCTGCTTGTGACATTAAATGTTCGAGCTGTACGTGAGTGCAAACAGACTTTACATAATCGTAATAGTTTTTATACTGTACAAACTATGTTCTATCCCCCACACCAACCATATCCCGTATACAAAACGTCCTGCATTTTTAGATATTCACAAAAAAAAAAAAAAAGGAAGAAAACAACAACAACATTTGGTGTTTTTAAGTCATTTGAATAGGTTGTTTGCAATCACGTGATTCTGATGACGGGCGAAATGCAGCTGGAGGGCAGGAAGTGATGTTTCTCCATAGGAATCAGTAGCAGAAACTCAAAATGCCTGTGTTTTGCGTTGTTTATGCATGCTCAAATCAGTCAAACCAAGAAAACACAAAGAGCTTTTATAGTGTACGAAAATGTGTTGTTCATAAGGGAGGAAAAAGTGGCTTGTAAACCTGCGTCTGTGGTCGGGAGGAGCCGATCAGATAATGTTGCTGTCTATGGAGGGTCAGAGAGCTCTCAGATTTCATCAAAAATATCTTAATTTGTGTTCTGAAGATGAATTTATGGGTTTGGAACGACATGGGGGTGAGTAATTAATGACAGAATTTTCATGTTCGGGTGAACTATCACTTTAAACACCGTTTTTCTAACGAACCTTAGGTTGTCAAATGAAATAGTAATGTAAATGAACAAATTCAATTCAAGCTCTAAAACATTCAGCTTATATTCAGCCCTGAAAACCCTGCTGATAAACAACCCTGGAAGTTATGATGTGAAAAAGTACTACAGGGTTTTAAATGGGCACATACTTGATTGAATAAACACTTCCCCGATCTTTCACACCTTTATTGTCATTTATGAACATTAAATATAAAGTCCGCTTTGTTTAAATATGAACATGTATGTATGTGACATACAATAACAAAACGTTTTACTGCATTTAGAAAAAGGGAGCCTGATCAGGTACAGAAGGCAGCTGTCACCATCTTTGCTGTTAAGGAGGAAGAGGGAACATTGTCTTGAAACCCATTGGATGTTTTGTTTGTATTTGAAGATGATGACTGCCAAGTCTTGGGTCAGTGCACCGGTCCTTTTTTTGGAACCAAAGTATTCCCGTAGTTACAGTATACTAACTACTTAAAGTTTGTATATAAGTGCTGTTAATCTTGAGGAAAGCAGTGTTTTTGTTTTGTTTTTTACAGAAAAACTATTACAAAATAATTAAGTTATTCATTATTAGTATTATTATTATATTTAACATTTAAAATGGATTTTGTTAAACATTTCCTGGTTTGTGTGGTCGTGACTTATTTGGTGGAAGGTCTGATAAGATAGCTTAAATGTTATATTTTTGAATATAGAGCCCACTGATTTAGTTTTATGCTTGAAAACATTTATTCATTAAATACATGAGAAAACACTCCTGTCATGATTTCTTTGTACCAGTGTTTTTGCTTAGTCTTATGTAACTTTATTGCTTTGAGTTTGATGAACCGTTTAAGTAGCCAAGTTGTTAAGACTTGTTAGCATAACATGTTTAAGTTCAGTTTACTCTAATAATGGACTGAGCCAACACTAAAAAGATCATTTAATTTAACTCGATGTAAATGAGTCATAGTACTCATATGTATTAGTTTTAAAACTTAAATGGTTTAAGGCAATCGGTTTCCTCAAACGGTTTGAGTTACTTGTTGGGTTTTACAGTGTAGGTATATTATTTTTGCTTTACACTACAGTAGGGAAATTACAATCATTATTATATATGTGTCCCTGCAGCACAAAAGCAGTCATCAGTTGCACAGGTATATTTGTAGCAATAGCTTTTTTTCACTACAGGAGGTCTTTATTCACCCCTGGAGTCATGTGAAACGTGTTTTTATGGAAGCATATGGGTAGCATGATTCATTTTGAAATGTAATATGCAAAATGGCAATGTTTTTATGTATTGAAATTAAACATTGCACATATGGTGTGGGGAAATGTAAATGCAAAATGAAAATTCAATTATATGATTTACATTTGCCATTTTCTACACTAGTTTTGATATAAAGTTACAAAAAGCACACTAAAATAATCTACTGCACAAAACAATGTTTTAGTTAGAATACATACTGCACTTCTGTGAAAACTGATTTATTTATTCCTCTATAAACCTCTCTTCAAATATATCAGAACTTCTCTAACGTGTTTCTATAATTGATCTGCAGGTAGAACATTTCTGAACATTTTAACCCTCAGGAGTTATAAGGCACAGACACGACACACACACACACACAAATAATCCATCAAGAGGACATGAACAAATAACAGTGCTTCAGTCTCTTTAACACACACACACACACACACACTCACACACACACACACAGACAGATTCTCGTTACAGTAACATTATCTCTCTATATAAGGAGCTTATAAGGGCCTCTTCATAGCCAAGAACAAACTCATAAAAATAAAACAGCCATTTTTTAACCATGAAGTGTTTTTCAAATCTTCAGTAGTGTTTTAAACATCAATCTTTATGAATGCAGTACAAAACAGAGTCATCTATGGTGAACGGAGCTGATGAATCTGCACAAACACGACTGAGAGTTTCTTGCGATTAAAACCCTGATTCGTCTGATTTGACCTTCGAGTAATAAACATTGCACAGACAAATTACACAAAACTGATCAAATAAAAGGCACACTTACAAACACAAAAACATTTTTGCTTAAATTAATCTGTCACTCAAACATTTGACGAGGTACAGACGAACGACTTTTAATGTTGTGTAAGATAATAGTAGTTCAACCTACTCCAACATATTGGGGTTTGTGTCCAATGCTTTAAACAGAAACTCCAGAGTTTACCACATTCAAAGTTTAATAAAATAAGCTGCTCAAAATGAGGGTGTTATGAACTATTGAGTTCAGCTCGTCGATGACTCAACGAGCAAACCATATACCCGTGTTACAACAGAGTTTCTTTAGAAATAATGTTCATCCTGACGGGACTCACATTTCTGCTTCGCTGCCACTGACAGCATTTGAAGTTCAGCACACTCGTCTCGTGACGCGCTCACAATGTGTCTTTGGTGGGCAATGTTTTGTATTCATGGGCTGGAAATGCTTCTAATCCCTAAGAATTACATCTAGACGTCTGACAGAAGGTGATTGGACAGAAGAATCGTCTTCAGTTCTCTCATCTGTCCATTGTTTCAAAAATATTCCTGCAGTATCTGATTTAAAAGAGAGACCGCAGCCCTGCGATCGCTTATATTAAAGCTCGAGTTCAGCGGTTCATGTGTGTGTGTGTGTGTGTGTGTGTGTGTGTGTTGCAGTGCAGTCTGTGAGTTTTGATGCAGTCTGTGCGGTTTGGTCTGAAATGACAATGACATGAACAATAATAATAATAATTATACTGGCATGTGTGTTTTCAGTATTCTGAACGATATTAGACACTCTTCTGTCTCTGTTGACACTTGCACTGTGAATCAGGCTCAGCTTGAACTGAAACACCAGTCACGTTTCCCATCAAGACAAACCAGCACAGACTGTGTGTGTGTGTGTGATCGTACATCGCATGTGTGTTATTAGATGCTTCTGCAGCTCCTGTCTGATGAATGAGTTAGCGAATGCATGCCAGCTTCGCTCGGGTCCGACTCAATCGTACTCAACAGCACCTCCATCTGCTTCTCCAGCAGCGCCGCCAACTGCTGCTTCGTCAACCGCTCTCTCTTTGAGCTGCAGGTAGGGCACCAGATGCAGCACGCCGACGGAGTTTAGAATCATGCTGTAGCCCATGCCTGGGACAGACGTGAGCTCTGGGTGGGTGGGGCCAGTGTCTGAAGGGGGTGTGTCTTCCTCACAGTAGGAGGCGGGGCCGGGGTCTGGATGGGGTGTGTCTTCCTCACAGTAGGGGGCGGGGCCACGGCAGTAAGGTGTAGGAGTGCAGCTGGTCTGAATAGACTGCTGTCCGTTGGGGCAGGTGACGTACTGCATGATTGGCGTGATCGGTGCAATTGGAGTGATTGGCGTAATCGGCACATCCTCCTGTATAACATCAGACTGGACGCTGCTGGCCGTTGCAGCCGGACTCATGTCCACGCTCACCTGGTACCACGTCTCCGTGCAGTGCTGCGGCGACTTGTAGCCATGAAAACTAGAGAAATGCCGATTGATCTCGTCAATCTTCCCCTTCTGTTGGAACAAGAGAACAGAAGCTGAAGCTTCAAATTAAGTTCCTCACACGGTTCCGAATGAATCATTCAACAATGCTGTGCTAGTTGTCGTGATGTTGCTATGCAGTCGCTAAGATATTTTCTGATCTGAGCTGTTTGGCTGATCTAAACGCTACTAATAACGCAAACAGTGTAACTAGTGTGTGAGATGTGACGGGACTCTCAGACCTTCAGCAGAGCGGGTTCAAGCCCTAGGATGCGCGGTTTGGGAACAGCTGGCAGGAGGAACGATGTAATCCTGCTGGAAGAACACAAGCTGTGAAAAACAAGACAAAGATACAATAACACACAGACACATTAGCTAAACGAGGACCTTCCATAGACTTGTAAATTGTATTTATAAACAGTACACTGACCCTTACTGTTTTTTTGCTATGTGAAAATCTTTATTTATAGCACATCCCAGTAGAGTATTTTCAGTATTTTTATTCTCTACCGCACATAGAAACCTTTTTGCATGTTAACCTTTTCAGCTAAAAATGATTTAGCATATTTATTAATACATTTTCCCACAGTGTAGGAGGAGGTCTTTTTTTTATTGTATCCTACATTTGGTCAGTTAAAAGAGTTTGCAAAAGTTTGAAAAATAGATCATATTTAAATATAAATAATTTCTTTACTAAAGACTAGTTTCTATTTTTATGTATTATGATTTTCCTGACATATTGGGTTTTTGTAATGTACTAGGTTTTTTTTTTAATATTTTGATACATGTTTATGCACCTTTTGTTACTCAAATCTAAGCGTAGTACCACATTCATGACTCTAGGTGTCTGAACTGAACTGTTCTCATGAGAGCTAATGATGCAGATCTACAGATCGACATGAATTACATCTGTGTGATTCATGTCGACAGTCCGTCAATACTGAGACCAGAGCTACAAGCTTCACTGACCTCTTGCCTTGTGGGATGTTCCCCAAACTGATGATGAGGAAGACCATGATGGCGATGCTGGTCACCAGGATCAAGGCCAACATCCAATCTGAGAGACAGACAGACACTTAGAGTCGTGACAGACGTGTTGATGCATACGTAAGTGTGTGTGAGAGAGAGAGAGTACCGGACAGAGCTCTGCCGTTGATGGTGACGATGATGGACTCGCTCCATGCACTCCAGAGTTTGTTGCTGGTGGAGCGGCAGCGCACACTGAACTCATACGATCCCACCGGCAGATTCAAAAACTCCACATGAGGCTCGCGCAAACGCTCCATTACCTTCAGACAAATAGACAACAAAATGTTTGTCTCCATTCCTGTCTCTTCTACAGTTATCATAACAATGGAGACATGATAGACAGACTCTCTGTGCCTGTACCCTCCAGTTGTCTGCCTGAGCGAGGTTTCTGTAGCGCAGCTCGTAGAGCATGACCAATCCCTCCTGTACTTGTGGCTCAATCGGATGCAACCAGGACACCAAAATGCTGTGGCCGACTTCACCGATGCTCTCGTTAAGCATGATGTATGTCAGGTTAAGGGGTGGGTCGGTCTCCACTGGGGACAAAAGCACACGAGACTCATTAACACACATGATGAAACATCAGCGCTGATGAACATCTCCAGCAAACCTCAGGAGAAACCTAGAACAGGAGAGTTCACGAAGACAAACTAAGCCGTGAAAGCCTGAACGTTTATAACCGTGTGGAGGCTGTTGAGGCTGTACGTAGGTTCAGTATTTGGACAGTATGAAGAGAGAGCAGCAGTTTGATGAAAAACTCTCGTAGTGGTAGTTATATGCTATGAAGTATATTTCGTCCAATAGTAATGTTCCAAAGATGTTAAAGGTTTTTCATGGAAATGTCAATGCCAATAAAAAAAAATATATATATTTTTAAGAGTGTAGGGCAAGATTAACATACAGTCTAATTAATGTACCGTATTGACCCGAATATAAGATGACCCGGATTATAAGACGACCCCCCTTTTTCAAGATGTACCTTTTGGAAAAGGCTTTTTGAAAACTAAATCTTGTGTTTTATTAAGAAAATGTTTTCTTAAATTATTTTCACACTCACACTCTCTTTGTTTAAATCTAGATGAAAGACACATCTCTTTAGCCAAGCATTCATGTAATGCACAATGTAATCTCTTACTGCAGTTATATCTGCTCAAATCCACATTATTATTCTTTAGCTTGGGTTGAACAAATCATTGTTGCTTGGATGGAACAGCAGCTACGCTAATTACATCTCTATTTGTTTCTCTGTTTCTGCCACGGTTAACTAGGAATTACACAAGCTTCAGTCTGGATCCAAACCTTAAATGATCTGAGATGACCAAACACCTGAGAAAAGATGATGCCAACCCCTCAGAGGATGCCAACCCTAAGACAACATACAGAATTACAAAATTTTGCCATTAGTTAAATATATTAAGTTTCTACAATATATAAATATATTGTAGAAACTTAATTTCCTGTAAAACTGCTTTGCAACGATTTATAGCTTAAAAAGCACTATACAAATAAACTCAAATTGAATTGAATATATATAAAAAAAACTATTTTAATTTTAGTTTTGAAAGTATGGTAAATACTGGTAAAATGTACCAACAATCACATTTGAAATATACACTTTTTGATATACCATAAAAATAACAGGTAGCCCATCTGAATTATATAACAATTAGGCTATCCATCTCATAGTAGCCTAGAAAAATGCCATTATCAGTAGAAGTGAAATCTTATTGTAGTTTATCAGATCTGGGTGGGCTATTGTCTTACGGTTTAAAATCACTTAAAGAGGAAGTTTGTTCCCATCAGGCTAACATGACAGTCACGACTCATGCCGCTGTAAGCTTTTCTTTTTCTTTTGTTTTCCCATCGTGATCTTTACAACACACATTACATTACATATTTCATGGCACACTCGTTTTACGTGTATTTGGCACCACCTATTGTTGTGGGTGTATTACTGACATGTCAAAGTCTAGGCCCTGAATATAAGACGACCGCGTTTTTCAGATGTAGTTCAAGAAAAAAACATTGTCTTATATTCGGGTCAATACGATATATAACTGTATATTAAACTGTACATGTGAATGGTTGAATGTCATTATTTAATATTTAGCATAAAGCATCACCTATATCAACCACGTCCAAGCAGTGTCTCTGAGAGGTGATGGGTCCCATGCGCGTGTGTGCGGTCACGTTCATGCAGTACATCTCCCAGATCTGAGTGTGTTTGGCATCAAAGAAGCAGCTGTTGAAGCCGCCTCTCACGTAATCGGGACACTCCCGAGGAGCATGCTCACTGCGGGGCAACATGACGTCTGTTCACTATTCACAGCACTCTCACAAGGATCATTTCATCATCTAATCACCAGCGGTATTTACACTCTACATAACAAACACTAATCTGGTGAAAATGACGATAAATCAAAGCGATTGAATATTAAACAGATGCATGAAAGGCACGCTGTAAAGTGCGTTTGGTTCATGTCTCACCCCATGGTGTACAGGAGCGTGTAGGTGACGTTGTCCTGATTGGCAACTGGACGCCACCAGCAGGTGAAGATCTCCATGTTGGGTGAGCGGCAGTGGTAAATATACGGCCTTTTGTCATCTGCAATGTAAGAAACAAAGACTGAAGATCTCAGAGAAGAAGTTGATTGCAGTGTAGCAGTGACAAATTACATGAAGCATCTACAGTTGGAGTCAGAATGAACATCGAACATCCTAAACTCAAACTATTTTTTTTTTCAGTCAAGGCACATTCAACTATAATTACATCTACATTAACGTTCACAGGAATCCATGATAACGTTACGTTTATTATTAGTTCACGCTGTCAATGTTTTTAATTGTTCATTAGCTGGAAAAAAAAAAGTGAAAAATATATTCCAATGATATTCTTTATCTGGTTGTTATCGTTATAGTTGTTGTGTGGACTGCTGTTCTTTTACAGTTAAAGAGATTATTAAAACTTTACACTTGTCCAAACTCTTGTCATCTCAAGACTGGACTCCTTCACTGGTGGTTAGTATTGGTTAGTATTAATTTTGTCAGCTATTTTCAAATTTTATTCTTAGTCCCGTGCTAAATGTCCTTGTTAGTTTTTATAATATTTCTGTCATGACAACTCTTGGAGGGATTGCATGGTAATGTACATGACAATGTTAATGTATCTAAAGATCTGCTACGCTGCTGCTGCGGCAGAGCAAGTACCGAGACTTGCTACTGCCAATACATCCACAACATGCTGCTATGAGCATGTAAGAAATACTGCTGCTGCAAATAAAACATGTATGCTATGGGGGTTATATCATATATGATTCACCTCATAGTAGATCTATACAGGTGGAGCTGGGGAAGCTGGAGGGTTTCTGAAGCGCGCTGCGAAACTGCTACAACAAGCACTAGTCATATATTTGAATGTTGTGCAGAGAACTCATTGGCTACCGATACAGGAGAGAACCAATCAGCTGTGCCATGTGATAATGATGTCATTAGGTCAGATTGAGATAGACCTATCGGAATGCGCCATCGAGAGTTTCATGCCAGAACTCTGAATTTAGTCAACCTAATCCTATTTAGTTTTAGTCGACTAAAAGTCTCAACATTTTAGTTTAGTTTTAGTCAAAGAAAATCTGAAGCATTTTAATCTAGTTTTAGTCTATGAAAACTTGACATTTTTGCAAAAAGATTATTATTAATTAACCGTACAGCAGTATTAATTTTGGCAGCCATTTTTTATTTAGTCTTAAGGTCATTGCACACAGAGTCCGAAATTTTCGTATGCATTTTTTTACATTCGTTATCCTAAAAATTTGTCACACACTGAAACCTTGCACACTGAGTCTAATGCGTATTAATTAATCCATTGTGAAATAATTCACAAAACAGTTCTAAATGGAGTCTTCAAGCAGTGAGAATGATTTTATTGTGCTCTCTCTTCTTAAAAGGAGAAAAAGAAAGGAAACATTGTGTCCATCCAATCCTGAGAAATAAAGAGGAAGGAGAGTTCCTATGGAGTCAAAACAATGCCTCATATATTTGCAAGAGAATTGAAGTATTGCAAAAGAAAATAAAAAAATAAAGTTTTGCAAACGAGTATTGAGAAAAAATAATGCGCTTTTTTAAACAAAAATAGAGAATCGCAAAAGAAAATGAAGTATTGTGATATAAAAAGAAGTTTTGCAAATAAAAATAAAGAATTGCAAAATATAAATGCAATGCATATTTTCCATGGCCATATCTACTAATTTATTTGCAATGCTGCTTTTTTATTGCGTTTCAGTCATTCGTGTACAACAGGCCTGGGCATGCCTCCCTGGAAGTGACGTCATCATTTTAATGCTATAAAAGTGTGCACGTTGAGAGAAATAAACAGCAGATGTTCATATTAACAACTTCTTTAACTTGAGCAAATGTTGTTAATACACATATACAGGTCCTTCTCAAAAAATTGGCATATTGTGATAAAGTTCATTATTTTCTGTAATGTACTGATAAACATTAGACTTTCATATATTTTAGATTCATTACAACACAACTGAAGTAGTTCAAGCCTTTTATTGTTTTAATATTGATGATTTTGGCATACAGCTCATGAAAACCAAACCAAAATTCCTATCTCAAAAAATTAGCATATTTCATCCGACCAATAAAAGAAAAGTGTTTTTAATACAAAAAAAGTCAACCTTCAAATAATTATGTTCAGTTATGCACTCAATACTTGGTCGGGAATCCTTTTGCAGAAATGACTGCTTCAATGCGGCGTGGCATGGAGGCAATCAGCCTGTGGCACTGCTGAGGTGTTATGGAGGCCCAGGATGCTTCGATAGCGGCCTTAAGCTCATCCAGAGTGTTGGGTCTTGCGTCTCTCAACTTTCTCTTCACAATATCCCACAGATTCTCTATGGGGTTCAGGTCAGGAGAGTTGGCAGGCCAATTGAGCACAGTAATACCATGGTCAGTAAACCATTTACCAGTGGTTTTGGCACTGTGAGCAGGTGCCAGGTCGTGCTGAAAAATGAAATCTTCATCTCCATAAAGCTTTTCAGCAGATGGAAGCATGAAGTGCTCCAAAATCTCCTGATAGCTAGCTGCATTGACCCTGCCCTTGATAAAACACAGTGGACCAACACCAGCATCACTGACTGTGGGTACTTGACACTGGACTTCAGGCATTTTGGCATTTCCCTCTCCCCAGTCTTCCTCCAGACTCTGGCACCTTGATTTCCGAATGACATGCAAAATTTGCTTTCATCCGAAAAAAGTACTTTGGACCACTGAGCAACAGTCCAGTGCTGCTTCTCTGTTCAAAAGTGGCTTGACCTGGGGAATGCGGCACCTGTAGCCCATTTCCTGCACACGCCTGTACACGGTGGCTCTGGATGTTTCTACTCCAGACTCAGTCCACTGCTTCCGCAGGTCCCCCAAGGTCTGGAATCGGTCCTTCTCCACAATCTTCCTCAGGGTCCGGTCACCTCTTCTCGTTGTGCTGCGTTTTCTGCCACACTTTTTCCTTCCCACAGACTTCCCACTGAGGTGCCTTGATACAGCACTCTGGGAACAGCCTATTCGTTCAGAAATGTCTTTCTGTGTCTTACCCTCTTGCTTGAGGGTGTCAATGATGGCCTTCTGGACAGCAGTCAGGTCGGCAGTCTTACCCATGATTGCGGTTTTGAGTAATGAACCAGGCTGGCAGTTTTTAAAAGCCTCAGGAATCTTTTGCAGGTGTTTAGAGTTCATTAGTTGATTCAGATGATTAGGTTAATAGCTCGTTTAGAGAACCTTTTCATGATATGCTAATGTTTTGAGATAGGAATTTTGGGTTTTCATGAGCTGTATGCCAAAATCATCAATATTAAAACAATAAAAGGCTTGAACTACTTCAGTTGTGTTGTAATGAATCTAAAATATATGAAAGTCTAATGTTTATCAGTACATTACAGAAAATAATGAACTTTATCACAATATGCTAATTTTTTGAAAAGGACCTGTACATTTGTTAATACAATGAAAACATGCATGTTTGTTTTAAAGCTAGTGAATAAAAGGAAACGATCCACCCGCATGCCTCTGCTCAATGACTGGATCAGTTGTGATCTGTGTCTGGGGCCGATGACGTCACTTCCAGGGAGGCATGCCCAGGCCTGTTGGACACGCCCCCATCCCTTGACTCCGCCCCCATGTCAAAACAGTGCCACAAAGCGAGACGCACAGAAACGTGAAGCGCAAAGTTAAAAAACGGTATCGCAAGCTCAAACTTGACTGAAATGCAATAAAAAAGTAGCATTGCAAATAAATTAGTAGATATAGCCATGGAAAATTTGTATTGCAAAATTATTGCTTTTGCACCGTTTCATTTATATTTTGCAATTCTTTATTTTTATTTGAAAAAAATTATTTTTATCTCACAATACTTCATTTTCTTTTGCAATTCTTTATTTTTGTTTACAAAAAGCACATTATTTTTTCTCAATACTTTCATTTTCGTTTGCAAAACTTTATTTCTTTAACAATACTTCAATTCTCTTGCAAATATTTGAGGCATTGTTTTGACTCCATAAGTTCCCCCTCCTTATTAAGGAGCAGCGGGATTATCAGGGGTGATTCAAAGTTTACTTCAGGATGTCAGTGGCTCAGTTTGATGCTTTACTAACGATACTAGAGCCACATATTAAAAAGAAGACCATCAATTTCTGTGAACTCGGTGTGCAAGGATCTTTACAGTGCTTTGTGCTCCGAGACAAAGTGGATAAACTTGACATTTGCCATTCTGGATTTTGGCTTTCACTTGTAGGGTGGCTCTGAATTGTCAAAATATCTCTCAAAATGCATGCTACAGATGCGAAAAAACGCAGAGAATCGAACCCAGTCCAAAAAAATTTATGATGGACAAAAGTTTCAGAGGCAGTGTGTAAACATGATTGACACAACATGAGGTTGTTTTTATTTTTTAATGTGCGAAAATTTCGGATGAGAATTTTGGACTCTATGCGCAATAACCTTAAGTCTTACTCAAATGCACATTTTAGCTATCTTATTTAGTCAACCTTGTCCTGTTTTTGTTTAGTCAAGTTTGACTAAATAAGATAGCTAAAATGTGCATTTGAGTAAGACTTAAGGTTATTGCGCATAGTGTCCAAAATTCTCATCCGAAATCCATTTAAAAAATGGATATTTGTGTTCTTGTCTTCTGATTGGTCAATCCAGTGATCTAATAACAGCACACCAGTGATTGTAGTGCAAGTCACTCATCAGTGCGACGCACACTACACAGCATACTTAACTTCATGTTACTGGATAGTGGGCGGAGCAGAGCTCAATGTGAGCTTGATTGACAGTTACATTAAAGTATCCTGCCTGAACATGCAACTCTCATAGATTTACATTACTATACTGTTCTGACCTGCTGAATTAAATGTGCTAATCAGATCAAACGTGTGCTCATCAACTCACTTATATAGCTACAAGTTTAGTTGCTGAGAGCAAAACACTAAACACTCCATTAGGCAGGTTTCTCTGCTGTGCCTTCAGTGTGTTTGAGATTAGGACATGTGTGCTCATGCTAGCAGCTACACATTCCTACAAAACACAGACACAGAGAGAGCGTTGTGACCGAGAAATAAAGGTTCAGCAAAGTTTGAAGAGTTCATACAGGATCATCTGAGAAGCCATTGCCGGCGATTTGATATCTCAGATATACTCACTGTCAATTTTCACAGTAAAAACATAATATGAAAACATTTAATACATAATGCAGAGACACCTGAGAATATAAATCTGAATTAATGTCACCCTTTAGAAGCCAGTGTAACGGAGGCCAGCTAGTAGGTGCTGTGCAGGTAAACCTCACTCCCCTGATCTCAAGAGATGCACTAGCGAATGTCGGTAGTGGCTGCAGTCTTTAGTCTCCTTGTTAGCGTGTCCGTCTCCCACGCCTGAGAACGGGGTTCAAGTCCCCGTGTGGGACCCATTACACCAGCAAGACTGAACATGAACACTGATACACACACACACATATACATTTATTGTTTTTCTATGTTTTCTCTGCTCTTCCTCTCCGGTCTCATGACCTTTCACATGACAAACATATCTGAACCAGCCTGCAATTTCACAGCCAAACAAGCTCTTCATGTCACACAAGCAGCAGAAAAACACGAACAACACCTACAGAAATACCACGACACGTCTTCACCTGAACGCGCGAGTCAACCAGGTAACTGCGTTTGGCATCGAGCCACATTTCATCACACAGCCTTCAAAACCCCAGACGAATCTGAGCAAAACTCTGACAGTTCATTTGGTTGGTAAGACTTTAGAATAGGGATCACATATTCACTATTCACTACTCACAATCTCCTAATTAGCCGCTTATTAATAGTTAATAAGGTAGTTATTCATTTAGTTCATATGGGGTAGGTTTAAGGGATCTAGAATATGGACATACAGAATAAGGCATTAATATGTGCTTTATAAGTACTGTGGCGGGAGGAGCAAACGACAAACACAGTGGGTGTGACGTCAGGCCTCGGAGAGGTTTTTATTAAACAATAATAGTGTCCAAGGGGAAAAAGTGTCCAAAATAAACAGGGGATCTGTTGTCCTCGTCGTGCTGCGGGGTACGTGAAGGAGGGAAGGGTCCAGGGAAGGGGCGGAGTCTGGTGGCCGCACACGCTCCCCTCTCGGATCCGAGAGCGAGTGGCGGCGGCGGCTTCCTCCAGCGGCTACGTCCAACTCCTTGGCCCCCGAAGCCTCTGGGGGATTAAATGGCTCGGCATCCTGGCCCGTCAGCCGTAACCGGTGCGGCAGTCTTCCTTCTCGACGCTCTCCCTTCCTGGACCCGCGAGGACACCAGCGTGCATGCACGGGGAAGAGACCGGTCTCCTGAGGAGAGGCGCGCTCGGCATTTAAACGGCGGCGGTGATGAGGCTCTATTCACATCAGGTGCGCCTCATCACACGCCGCCAGCCCCTCCTCTCTCACACACCCACTCCCGTCGGGAGCCTGGTGAAGGGTGGCGAATACGGGACGGGGTGGTGATGATGATAATGGGGGAGGCAGTCGACTCGTCACAGTACTAATAAACAGCCAATATGCTAGTAATATGCATGCTAGTTAATGGTGAGAGTTGGTCCTTAAAATAACGTGTTGCCAAGGTTTGTGCCAAGACTCGATTCTGGTATCTGTTAAACAAAACTTGTACTGAAAACGATGTAGGAGACACTGAAGCTTGTCATTGCTGCATCTACACACAGAACAATGATTGACACATTTCCAAACACTTGTCAGTCAGTCAGGTAGCCCCTCCCCAAATTCAGGTTAAGTCAGAAGTTCCACGTTCTGCTGTTTGGGAGGAGAGATACACAAAACAAAAACTGTTTTTGTAAAATGAAGTTCCAAACATGGGTCTTATCTGTCAATCATCATTACGAGCCTATATAAGCAGCAGTCATTGCGCCATTCAATTTAATTACTTATTTATTTCTATATGCACACACACACACATTTACATCTATTCATTTAGCTGACGCTTTTATCCAAAGCGACTTACAATTGCTATATATGTCAGAGGTCGCACGCCTCTGGAGCAACTAGGGGTTAAGTGTCTTGCTCAGGGACACATTGGTGTCTCACAGTGGATTCAAACCCGGGTCTCTCACACCAAAGGCATGTGTCTTATCCACTGCGCCATCACCACCCACCACACACTCGATGTGCTATGATTTAGCGGGTGAGTGAAGGACTCCGATCTAATGGTTTAGTGTTTACTAACCGCTTTATTTACTTACAACAGCCTGTCATCATATGTTGACGTCACACGTGAAAGATAAACCTGAGGAAAGCTGAAAACCAGAGCCCCATGAAATATGATCATAACTTATTTTTCACACTACTAGCAATTTCTTTCACACCAAGGCACAAATGATTGTAAACAAGTTTGTGAAGAACAGTGTTGGGAAGGTTACTTTGGAAATGTAATAGGTTACAGAGTGTAACTATTTC
Source organism: Barbus barbus (assembly GCF_936440315.1). Taxonomy (NCBI): domain Eukaryota; kingdom Metazoa; phylum Chordata; class Actinopteri; order Cypriniformes; family Cyprinidae; genus Barbus; species Barbus barbus. Next base: position 188,694 of record NC_136731.1, on the reverse strand, counting down.
AATTGCTTAATGTAAATGATTACATTTGATTGCTTTTTAATTACTTTTCTAAATTTAAAATGAATAATTGAATAAATAATTTATTTAATTTAGTTCTAAACATTTTTTTCTCAGCGCCTGTAACAGATTACAGTTACATTTATTTTGTAATTAAATTACATATAACTAGTTACTCCCCAACACTGGCAAAGAAGGACTAAAATCATATTTTAAAAGTCTAAAGATGTTAACTAATTGATTTAGACCATGTATTTGTGCATCAGAGCTGATGTAAAGTCAGTCAGGGTCACACATCTGTGTCATTTTCCAGAAAAGAGATCGCCAGAGGGAATCCGTATGGAGCGATTTTTGTGGCAATATTCATCAAACTACTCCAGTGTTTTGCAAATAAACACAATCTGCTTTGCAAAGAAAAACTCGACTTTCAAACAAACTCAAAGTGATTTTCAAATACAAAACTCTATTTGAGAGAAAATGCAGAGGTATGGACAAATATATGTATTGTGTGTTACAACTGTGAGACTCATTTGCCTTTTTATGAGGAAACTTGGCTTGATTTTCTCACACGAGTGCGGGCAGATTTTCTCACAAATGCGACAGGCTGATTTTCTCACAAATGCGACAGGCTGATTTTCTCACAAATGCGACAGGCTGATTTTCTCACACGAGTGCAATTGAGCAACTTTCTTTTCCAAAAACAGCAGATGGCGCTGTTGGTCAATTTACGCTAGTCTCCCGAGACCTGAAACACCTCTTTACCTTTTCAGACCAATATGAGTGGGGAACAGGTGAGTTTCTGTCTCACTAGATCTATAATTAACCATTTAGATGTTTTCACAAAGCGACCCTACTACAGTGTCAGTGAAAATCACAACAAGTGCTGTAACGTTGTTAACATGATTGATTAGTTCAAAAATCAGGAGTGACATGGCTAAACATTTAACTAGGCAGTCTTTCCCTATAAAAACTGATCCATTCTCCGTACCTCTTATCCTCTGTTGGATCGCGGGATATAGAATATACACATATATATTGATACAATTGTACAACATTCAAAACAATGCAGGGGTATAACAATATATTGTGACACAATATATTGTAATACTAAAATGCAAATGTATAATGGATAGCGACAATATTGTGGCATCTAATAAATTCTATTAGAACTGTTTCTAATATTAAAATGTAGATTAGGATGTAAAATGTGCAATTTTAGACTTTTTATAGTACATCAACAAAGATTTGGTGCAATTATAATGCTTTTCATCCAGTGTGTGGAGTTCTGCAAACCCCACCCCGAACAGATAACTCATGTTTTCCACGATCACACATGTCCTTCACTCACCTTCCTTCAGGGCACCAGCAGCGGTGTGTGTAGATGACTGCAGCGCTACAGAGACCATCATCCAGTGGAGCGTCAGGAGCAGAAAGCACAGCATCATGTGTCTGCAACACAAACACACAGCACAGCTACCTCAGCAGATACACACACTTCACCGCATGAGCTGACAGTAAATAAACAGCATCATCCCTGACAGTTAGGGCTGGATTGGTAATCGGGCATACCGGGCATTTTCCTGCTGGGCCGACAGAATGTTTTTTTTGTTATTATTATTTGCCAAGGACAATCACGAAGAGACAGCGAGCAGCCAGTGGCCCATTGGTTTGTCTCCTGTACTGACAGCGTATACCACCCAATCACAATGCCAGTGCGCTATAGACAGAGCGATGAAGTATTCTGCTCCACCTAAAGAACACTTCACCACAACTTCTTCCTCGTTGGCTTTTCCCGGTGCGTGATGTGGGTCAAAGAGTCAGGCAGGAGAGCAGGAGAGCAGATGAATCGGTAAAGTGATTGATAGGGACTCGCAACGGAGGCAGGCATCTAACCTATCAGTGAGAGTAGAATACGCAAACACTTTTTAAGAAAACGTAAATTCATCCCCAGCAATTGTTTGGCCAAGTCAAGTCAAGTAGGCTATGTTCATGGAGGTTTCCATGGGCCATCTAGATTTAAATTAAAAAGACACGATATTGTCAAACCTGACGTTTTAGTGTTATCCAAAATGTGTTTGAACGGTAAGACTTTCAATGTTTTTAAAGAAGTCTCTTCTGCTCACCAAGCCTGCATTTATTTGATCCGAGATACAGCAAAAACAGTATTATTGTGAAATATTTTTACTATTTAAAATAACTGCTCTCTATTTGAATTTATTTTATACTGATCTGCTGTTCAAAAAACATTTATTATTATTATTATTATTAATATTATCAATAGTAATACTTAAAACAGTTGAGAACATTTTATTCAGGATTCTTTGGTGAATAGAAAAATCCAAAGATCAGTATTTATCTGAAATATAGTGTATGTAACACACTATACCATTCAAAAGCTTGGAGTCAGCATTTATAGAAATTAATACTTTTATTTAGCAAGGATGCTTTAAATCGATCAACAATGATGATAAAAACATTTATAATGTTACAAAAGATTTCTATTTCAGATAAATGAACTTTCTATTCATCAAAGAAACCTAAAATCAAATCTACTCAACATAACAATAATAAATGTTTTTTTGAGCAGCAAATCAGAATATTAGAATGATTTCTGAAGGATCATGTGACTGGAGCAATGATGCTGGTAATTCAGCTTTGAAATCACAGGAATAAATTACATTTTAAAATATATTCAAATAGAAAACAGTTATTTTAAATAGTAAAAATATTTCACAATATTACTGCTTTTGCTGTATTTTTTTTTTTTTTACTTTGGATCAAATAAATGCAAGCTTGGTGAGCAGTAGAGACTTTAAAAAACATAAAAAATCTTACTGTTCAAAATATTTTCACTGGTAGTGTAAATCATATATATATGTATAGAGAGAGAGAGAGAGAGAGAACCAAAATATGTCAGGGCTGATGCATATGCAGAACTTCAGAGGGCAGTTGTGGCCTATTGGATAGAGAGTTGGACTTGTAACCTGAAGGTCGTGGGTTTGAGTCTCAGGTCTGGCAGGGATTGTAGGTGGGGGGAGTGAATAAACAACACTCTCTCCACCCTCAATACCACGACTGAGGTGCCCTTGAGCAAGGCACCAGACCTCCAACTGCTCCCCGGGCGCCACAGCATAAATGGCTGCCCACTGCTCCGGGTGTGTGTTCACTACTGAGTGTACACTTGGATGGGTTAAATGCAGAGCACAAATTCAGAGTATGGGTCACATACTTGGCCACACACCTCTTTTTTTTTTTTTTTTTTATGTCTAAAAGCCCTGTGATCTGTTGACAAAGGCTGATGGGAACTGGAAATACTGGAACTGCCACACAGACTCATAGTGAGAGTAAAGCTTAACTTTTAAATGATGATGAAACCTCATGAGAAAATACTTTTATAAAATTGAATGCATGATTTCAGTGTTTGCTCATCATGGATGTGAAATCACACACACAGCAGAGAATAAAGCACTTTTATCAGAGTTTGATGATAAATTCTCACTTTAATTTAGCAGGTAAATCTAAATAGTCAACACTGCAAAACTTTCCCAAACTGTCTTTATACTTCGTTATTGATAATGTTTCCATTGCAAACCACCCAAAGGTTGAAAAAAGCAAGCTGAGCATTAACACTTGCTCTAACCTCCAAAACCTTGCTAATTAATAAAAAGCTCCATGAATTCAATATTCAGTCGCTCTCAACAGAGCATTTCACAGAGGATCGTTCACTCAGAAATGACAGTTCTGTCAGCATTTACTCGCCCTCATGTCCTCATTGCCTTGTTCTGCATGACTGTCTGAAGTCGTACAAGTTTGCAAAGAGATTCTCTCTCTCTCTCTCTGCATTATCAACGGCTCAAGCCTCCGTTACTAGGTTTAAAATAGAATGATGGAATTTTGGAATTAGCAACAGAGGCATTGTGGAAGAAATGAATCCTACTCACAACAGCGTTTTAAGTAGAAAAACCGGACAAATGCCTTGAAATGTATAAACTGATCGATGTCTTGAGGTGTGGTAAGCGGAATAATACTGGTTTGATTTCAGAAAACCTGCATGAAATAACTAAAGCGATATTTGACTATTAGTTAAGCAAATAACACACAGTTGACATTAGAGGCGAAGTTATTACGTTTTGATGATGAAGAACAAACATGATGAAACATGAGTTAAGAGAACATTAAAGACTCTTTCAAGCACCTCAGATCATGCTGACTGAAGAAACCCAGGATATTCACATGGTTAAGAAACTGGGTGAGTGACAGTAATCGCAGTTAATCTCTACACCGTTTCCTCAAACAAACAACGTTTGATCTAATTGTGTTGCACAAAAGCAGAGTGATGACATTGCTACATCCCTAGGATGTATGTATTTAAAAATTCATTGTTGAACTGTGTTTTCCAGCCCCTTTGGGTGTGGTTATGTTTCCCCTGTGTGCTCTCTCTGTCTCTCTCTCTTACTCTCTGTCTCTCTCAATTCAATTCAATATGTGCTTTATTGGCGAAACTCTCTGTCTCTCTCTCTGTCTCTCTCTCTCTCTCTGTCTCTCTCTCTCTGCTTGCTTGGCAGTTGCAAATTTCCCACAGGTGGTGATCATCAGAGTGTGCTGCTACAAAAGAGCAGACTGAACACTGCTGGGAGAGGTTCACTTCTTCTCTGCCCCAGACTTGTGTTGGGTGTTGTCTAAATCTTTGTCTGTTGAGTGTGGTGTAAACTTTGAACATTTGTCCTTTTGAGTAGCTTTTGATTGTTACAAGTATATTCCTGGGGTGTATTCCAGAAAGCAGGTTATGTGACGTACCCGGGTAAGTTTGAGGATAAGCAAGCTGATAAACTCGGCTTTCGGTTCCAATATCGGAGGTTACTTTTAGGGTATGTAAGTAACCATAGTAACTTGCTTTCTGAAGATAAGCTGCTCCGGAGTAGGTTATGTTCAGGGTTAGTTCACTTCAATGCTAACAGTGTATGCATGACATACTGAGCAGCATTCAGTGGGCCTGACAGATAGCGCACAACATTATATAATATAGCTATATATATATATATATATATATATATATATATATATATATATATATATATATATATATGTATGTATATGCGCTTTTTCTTAGTGTCCGTTTCCATAGTGACCATAGTGCTTTGTCGCTCTGTTGAGAATGTCTTGAGTCTTAACCAGGAACATACTCTGTGTTGAATGAACTTACTCCCGGACGCGTTTTTGGAACCACATACCTCGAGTAAGCAAGGTTTGGGGTTAATCAACCTGAAGTTCAGGGTTTAGCTGAAGGTAAGTTAACCGTGCTTTCTGGAATACACCCCTGTTGTTTAGCAGTGCTGGGCTGATACTAGACAGGTAGTGTGTCTACCTTTACTTCAGGGGTATGTTCCAGAAAGCACGGTTAATTTACCTTCAGCTAAACCCTGAACTTTGGGTTGATTTAACCTCTTCTCCAAAGCAGCGCAACATGGCCCCGTCCTGTGTTGCATGTTCCCGGGGACGGGGTTTATGTAAATTTCTGGATTTGTGATGTCACAAACCCAGGAAGTAACTCATTGTAGTCCATACCAGCCATAATTGTAGCCATTAAACTGCCATAATTTTAAAAGACAATATCTCCGTTTGCATTGAACTTTCAGTCTCGTAACTTTGCAGATATTGTTTATGCTTAAACAGCAACATTACACACTAACCAAAGTTGAAAAAAGTTAAATCACAATCAACCACCCCTCACAATGTCACAAGAGTGACATTACTACCTTCTTGTGAATTTCTCTCAAATTGTGGAGCAGTAATATTCTGAGTTGACAAATTTCTGTTTACGATACTTTTTCTCCACTTTGATCTTTTTTTAAACTCAGTCATGAAACAGATCACTCATGTCTTCTTCATGTTCCTGTGTAGCTTCACTTTGATCATATCTGCAAACTCACTCTAGCTGCTTTCATTTCTTAAGCTTCTCCAAATTTCATCATAGCCTCTTCTTCACAGCGTTTCTTCAAATTGCCAGTCCTGTTCCCTTAAAACTTCCAAAGTAGCTTCATTAGTAGTAACCTCAGCAGTGACTACAGAAAGAATTGAACACTTAGATGAAGCTCTTGACTTACTTTGAGACTGTGTAGGAGTCTTAGAGATCCCTGTGTTCACACTGGACTTGTCGATGTGGTGTCCTTTCCTTTCCATGAATGGTAAATCTCACCTTCTTTATTCCCCTCTAGACTACTCTTTGCCAGCTCCACCATTTTTCATGTGACTGCTTCACAGATGTTTACTCTACGATGTGTGTCATGGTCAGGAATTTGGTGCATTCCTGACCATGACACACGTCTTCATACATGTTGCCTAAACCTGCAGAGGCTTTCGTCAATCTTGCATAACCTATTGCAACAAATCATTAGAGGAGAATTCAGCCAACAATCGTTTACCTTCTTAAATCGTTTACCACTTCCACTTCTCATATCTTGCTCCGAGTCGTTGTTCACATCTTTTCACTTTCTTATCATTCAGTTTTGAGTCCTCTGGATTCTCCGTGGCTCATCTTAAGATGCCTCAGCAGCTACTGCTGCCTTACTCGTCACTGAAGGCTTTATATGCATGCTAGCCCACTTTAAATTTCAGTGACAATAAGCTATAATTCCATAAGTTATTCCTTAAGCCTTAACATTAAATAATTACAGTTTAGGGCAATATACGTTTGAAAGGCACTTATGTAAAAATCATAACTTTTTAAAATATGCGTTCACTCTTAGCTTCTTAATATACATACCCACCCAGACCAATAATGAATCACAATCAGCATATACATGATACGGCATATCTTTGAAAGTCACATTAAACAATACTCAATGACAGAACCTGTCTTGTAGCTGGTCTTGACTCTTGTGCTGCTCCTTAACTTGTGTCTCTGTTTTGAACCATCCATGGCCTTTCCTTCTTAAAGGTGCCATGGAATGCATTGATACATGTTCTCTGGTATCTACATAGAAGGTTTGTGGTTTAGGTAATGAATGAATGATGCATTTATATATATATAGGTAAGGGCAACAAATCTCCAGAAACCATTTTACATGTCCATTTACAACCCTAGGATTTGACTCTACAATGTAATGGTCTGTTATTGGCTTATTTGGAAGGGTCCTGAATAATAATCACAGTGCTGCTCAATGTTTAGCTCTTCTCTGATTGGCTGTTTCACAGTGCAGCTCATTTCACAGCAAGAAGGTAACAGGGAGGAAAATATATATTTAAATGCTTTCTCTCGCAGTTATATCGTCGGGTAATTATACTGTATATAAAATGCGGGCATGAGGGAGCCGCTATTAATATGCGAGGCATTGAAACTGCTTTTGAACGATCAGTTGACCGCGTTATAGTTTCACTTTCAAGATACGCAATTGCACGAACTGTGTTTATACCATGGAGCAGCAGTACTTACCACACATTTCACAAGATCAGATGCTTGTCAGTGGTGCTCAGGATCTGTTAATCATCCTCATCTCTCCTCACTCTGTTTATGTGGTAAGTGAAGTCTTATGTACTGTAATGTAACAGGCTACAGCTAGCAAGGAGCTAACCATGTCCCTTTAGTGGCTCGCGTTATTTGCTTTCCGTGCCTTTCTGAATTCAGACGCCAACCCATCCCTGCACAGCCTGGAACATGACATTTATTTCCATGATCTGCCATTTTCACTGTTGTCCTCGCTTGTTTCTTCACAATACCTGCAGAACGTCTGATGGTTCAGCTGGCGGCTGGCCTAGAACATGGGCGGGTTTATGCAAATGTTAGGGTCGTAGTGATTCTGCCTGTTGTGTAACAGTCGGTGTTATGTTCTGATTCGCCTCTATTTCAGTGGTCTTTTTTAATCACAAGATTTACATAAGGAGGAATCTATGGTGTTTGAGGCTCACGGTATGTCATTTCCATGTACAGAACTCTTATTATTTAATTATGCCAAGGTAAATACAGTTTTCCATAACTGTTGGCCGGATGGTCCTTCCTTTTCTGATCGTGATGAGTAGCGGATTCTTACTGTCACTCCCTCCAGTTACACGCTAGAAAGACTTGATTTCACTGATGTTAGGGATGCACCCATACGGTACTGTTATCGGGCCGAAACTGTGCTTCTGTACTATGACTGAATCACTGTGCAACTGTGTGTCTGTTTATGACTCCCAGTAAAAACATCATAATTGGTTATGACTTATGACCATGTTTAGAAACGCACTACACTACATCCACGGAGCTTGAGTATTCTTTAAACTTTAGCAGTGGATAGGTACTCTAAGTGTAAAAAAGGTGTAGATAAACACATAGCAACACATTGCATCTGTAAATGGCAAGATGCTGTTCACGAACGATATGATCTGCTGGTAGAAGTAACGGTAAGATATCTGAGCAGTCAGTGGGTGGAGTCAGTCAATCCATGGGAGGAGTCAGCCGATGTGTGGAGTCAGTCAGTGGGTGTGGTCAAACACTAGGAGGAGTCAGTCAGCATTGCATATTATGAATATTGTTGGCTCTTTGACAAATTGCTTTTGTTCCTCTTTTGTATGTTGCTTTTTAAGCATCTGCTAGATACATGTAAATGTAAGTGAATTTGGCTTGCATAACAGGGTTTGACCCTGCCACTCTAATCTCTATAAACAAGTGGAGTGTGAGGAGACGAGCGCCACTGATCCATGCTTTCCTTGATTTGAAAAAGCTCAGAAATTGTGGTTACAGCCATTAAATACGGAGAGAATCTCTGCTCATCATCAGTCCTCTACTGACACACCACATCACTAACCTAACAGCACGTCTGGGCTCTCACTGCAGCGACCAAACCAAGCATGCATCACAGTTTTCAGACGGTCAGATTTTGTAAAGATTCTTTATCACAGACAAGTTTGTACAACCGTCACACGCTGATGACAAGAACACAGGCAGCTATCATTGAACCAGATCTTCAGACGGAGCGACAGAATGAGTAAATAAGACAGACAGAGGCTGTGAACAGAAGTGATAATAGTGTGGACTTCAGCGTGGATTCAAAAAGCTTTAGAACCGCATATGTGTGTGTGAGAGCAAATGAGTCATTTACAGCTCCATATCTCTGAATGTGCTTCACACTGATTCAGGTAATGCTGGACGTGAACACTAAAGCCGCTTCTGATCTACTTTGCACCTACTGTCTGTGGCTTTGGGTTACTGGAGCAACATCTGACACGGCAATCTGCTGCTTCATTCAGGATCAAATGTCCTGTGGTGTGACAGGTGCTAATTACAACCTGTGAACGTGAGAAAAACACCCGACCGGATGCATCTGACACGTGAAAACATCTAGATGCTGAAGATCACAGGAGCCACATCTCTGACTGAATTTCTGACTGCTCATGTTGTTTGATTAAAGTGACCTGAGGGGGATTTTTAACGTGAGAACGCGCCCAGTGACTTGAAGCTGAAAACAAAACACTGATGGAATGAAGCTTTAGAGTCTCAACAAGTGGAGCAGAGCACAGAGTGTGAATATTTGCATGGGTGAATCTCACAAAAACAGGATTAAGTCACCCCAATAATAAAAAAAACTACCTAATTAATTAATTACAAAATGCATGTTGTGTAATTATCAGGAAGCCGATTTTTAAGGCCTGAGTGCCATGGTAGTTAAACACATTTTACATAAAATTCTCATTGCTGTAATGTGTGAATGATTTCCTTGAATGATTTTCTCATTTGGCCTTTTATTTTTATTTTTTTATTATTTTGCACATTTCAGTAATAAGAATGTATACGGGTGTTTAATTAAAAAGTAAATAATGCTTTTAAAAGTTTCATTAAGGCACACTTAATCGGTTATTTTCGTACCTTTATTGTGAGCTGGATGTGACGTTTTCGTGAGATTCACACCGACTGACCAGCAGGCTCGTTTCCAAATGCCATATGCATGCAGAAACTAAAAACACAACTGTAAATAATTTAGTCTGACAGTTTTCCAGCTCAAGGCTCACGTAACGGCAGAAGAAGGATGAAAGAGCAATAAGTATGTGTCTTTCTCTCTTTGGCTCACAAATGGAGCCTGATGTTCTTGAAAGCAACTATCTGGAAAATCAACTCATTGTCTTATGATCCACACCATCAGCAAGTAACACATTTGATGATAAACATCCTGCATGACGAATGAACAAGATTAGGTTTCATAATGTAAATGTGAGAATTATGTATCATCTGAATAAATAATCTTTCCATTGATGTATGGTTTGTTATGATAGGACAATATTTGTCTGAGATACAACTATTAGAAAATCTGGAATCTGAGGGAGCAAAAAAATCTAAATATTGAGAAAATCTCCTTTAAAGTTGTTCAAATGAAGTTCTTAGCAATGCATATTACTAATCAAAAATTAAGTTTTGATATATTTACGGTAGGAAATGTACTAAATATCTTCATGGAACATGATCTTAATATCCTAATGATTTCTGGTATAAAAGAGAAATGTATAATTTTGATCCATACAATGTATTGTTGGCTATTGCTACAAATATACCTGTGTTACTGATGACTGCTTCTGTGCTGCAGGGACACATTTATTATTTTCTTAATGTCATGTCAGCAGCAGGGTTATCTTCAAGGTGAAAACAAATGAAATAATACCTTTAACATAGACACAAGAATAAATTCTAAAACAAACAGTTAACAAAACGTGCCTATTTACGTGAAGGACTCTGCAGTGAAGTCCAGTAAAATGTGTTTAATAGCAATATATATAAACTGTGTGTGTATATATATATATATATATATATATATATATAAAGATTTGTAGAATATTCCAATAGCTACTGTTTTTTTTAAAGGGTAGACTTAGTCAATATCTGTTGTCTTTCTATGATTCAAGTTTTATTGAAACAGTTTTATCTTAGTCTGTTTTTGCTTCATAATGTGTTATATACTGTATGTCCCTGGAGCACAAAAGCAGTCATGAGTAGCACAGGTATATTTATAGCAATAGACAACAATACATTGTATGGATCAAAATTATACATTTCTCTTTTATGACAAAAATCATTAGGATATTAAGATCATGTTCCATGAAGATATTTAGTAAATGTCCTACTGTAAATATATCAAAACTTCATTTTTGATTAGTAATATGCATTACTAAGAACTTCATTTGAACAACTTTAAAGGAGATTTTCTCAATATTTAGATTTTTTTGCACCCTCAGATTTTCAAATAGTTGTATCGCAGCCAAATATTGTCTCATCCTAACAAACCATACATCAATGGAAAGACTGGTTTTGTGCTCCAGGGTCACATATGTGACGCACAAAAAAACTCAAACTGGGCGACATCCATCAGCCATATTAACACATGATATTAAAGATATAATGAGATGCTGTCAAGATATATTAGGTGTTTTATGTGCAAACAGGATCCATGACAGTGACAGATATGTTTGTTTTCAAGTACTTATACTTCAGTAAATTTACAGCAATTTACAATAAAGAAACACTAGCTGTTTGTCACAGAGCCAGCTATATTCAGAGAAGGTAATGGCAGGTTTATTAGAACGCTAGATTAGGAAGCAAGCCATAGCAGGAGAAATGCAGAAACTTTATGTAGAAAAGAAGCTTAACAGACCTTTAAGATCAGCAGGATTGAGTCCGATAAAAACCCAGAGTTCCCTTCAAGCGCTTCAGACAGAGTCCATGTTCAGTTCTCATGCCACCTGCCGCTTCAGCACAAACACACTTAACAGCTGAAGATCTCTACCTTGCTGAACCCGACTCGTCTCTTTCTCTTTCAGACGGCTCTCTGAAGGGACAAAGGTCTTGCTGCTTGTTCACTCTTCAGTCAGATGCAGTAAGATGTGTGTCTCGCACACACCTCATGAAGTAATGTGCTGCTTGTGTGTTCTTACAGATGAGATAATGGATCAATCCTGATACAGCATATCACATGACAACCGCTTACAAACAGTTCTGGAAACTCAGCACGTCCCTGTGAATGAGACTTAAAACCTGCCAAACCAGATTCACTCACACACGTCAGCACAAATTAATCACTCGATATTACACAAATTTGACAAAGCTCACCGCACATCTGTTTGTATTGTTTTATTTGTTGCATGATGATGTTCGTACAACTAAAGGTTATTTATGCAGAGATGTTTGTCCTGACAGAAGCTGAATAGAGCAGAAGTGCAACCATCACTGCAAACGCAGCAGGATTTGTCTTTATAAATCTCACAGAACAGCCATTTTAATGTGAAAATAGCCCAGTGTTCACTGTGTGTTATGATGAAGCTCTATGTAGGGTTCATCTGTCACATCTGTGTGTGAACAATGAGCCATTAAAGGTGATTTTACTCAGACTGGCTGAAAAATCACAAATTGGTTTTTGATATCTCATTATAATTATTGACCACAAGTCATCAAAATTTGCTTCAAAACTTTAAGTTTCAAAAGTTATTGGTATAAGCATTGAGTGCTATTTTTAACGCCAATGATTCCTATAGGTGCCTATGCACCTTTAATAAATAATAATAATAATAATTTTCATGGGATGTCTATTTAAACTAAGTGCAAAAAGCCCACCTTGACTGGGCTAGACAACATTAAAAAAGACACCAAGCAGCAGCAGTAGTACAGCAGAATTATGTACAATGCTTGCATGTTATTGGTCAAGCTACTTTTCAATCATTATCCTCAACAAGTGTGGAAACAAAGCCAAGACCACGATATTTTAGGCAATATAGACATCCTGGCCAGGACATGTCTGGGAAAAAGGGCATGTATGGTCACCCTAAATCTGCTCACCATCCAAGTCTGCTTAGATACAACAGATTTAAGACACTAAGATGTCTTTTAAAAGATACAAAGTCTTTGACCACCAAATAAAGCAGAACCTGTGCTGGTGATGCAATACAGACAGTAATCATGCAAAAACAATCACTTCCAGCTCTGAAGAGTTTGAGTTATGTCATGCAGGAAAACTCAAAAATCAATAGATTTCATCCACTTTTCACTGTCCATCGAGGCATGAGGATACATCAGCAGACACCTCACTATCATTCTATAATCCTGGATTTTTCTGAACCAGAAGACTGTGTGAGATGCATTAATTCATGGGAGGTAGAGTGATTTGACCAGCCCACAGAAGAAAACAAACTGACCTTTACTGTCCCGGTGGACACATGAACAACACAGACGACGGCTGTAATTGGACAAGCGTTAATGAAGATATCAGAAACATTGAGATGATGAAAAGTTCAGCCGCTCCAGTGGGACAAACAACCTTTTTCCTCTCAACACGAATCAACAGGCTGTGTTTCATTCATTTGCTTAAATGGCATCTGTTAACGTCATCCGCTTAACCTTAACCAGTTGGATTCTGGAAGTAAATATCTCATTCATGTTCTCCAGTGAACACCTATAAAGCTCTCTACAAGCTCTGAGGATGTTCAGAGATCATAACATTTTGCCACAAACTCTCAGTGAAGTCAAGAACCTTTGGTTCTGTAGTAGAATCAATCAATCAATCATAATCAATTATGGAAACAGACAGTTATGGAGAAAATCTCAATTCTGCTGTAAAGCAAATCTAAAAAGACAGAAGTCTCATTATTCAGCTCATGTCAGTTCAGTTTAGGCGTGTGTGTTGACAAAAAAATTACCTTTTTGTTTTGATAATGCTTATTAAATAAAACTGGCCCACGCCTGTAGCCAGATTATTTTGATAGCGGCTGGTTCTGAAATAGATTTGTCATGACAGCAACAGTTACTCTCAATCAGAGTATGGGAGCGGAGAGCGGTGTGATTCGGAGCGTCTTGGTTTTCATTCGCTCCACCACCGCTGCATCCCGAGTATATGCCAACAACCCATAATATAACCGCATATTTAGCAAGAATTCACATGTTAAACATATTTAGCTAGCTTGATAGAAAAGGATCTCTCAAATCAGAAAGAATGTGAAGGCAGTTCTCAATTAATAATTTTTTTCCTTTACTGAATATTTTCAGCTGAAGGCATGATTTAAACAAGTACTACAATACTTATTTAATCGTTCTCAATAATGCATTCAAACAAATGTAATCTTACAGTGCTACTTCATCTGTATCCGATTTCGAATGAGCAGAAATCTGTAAGAAATGCATCGATCCGTAGGTAAAATAACTTACGAAAACGTACTGTTATTTTCATCACAAACCAAATTTTCACTGCAAAAAGCAGCAATTATACCTTTTAAAGCTGACAACCATGTTATTAGCTTGTCATGTGGTTGGAAAAAAAGTTTGCACACTAGTGTTCCAATAAGCCATGTTGAAACTCTCCTGTTATTTATTTAATTTTTTTATATACGTTATAAACATAACTGATATTTCAAACCGACTGAAATACTTTTCACGAGATAGCGAAGGCAGAGCGGTATCAGTGAGCGAAGAGTAGAGTAGAGCAGGAGCGGGAAATGGTGAACCCGGAGCGGAGTGATTGTTAAATGCTCGGAGTGCGGAGGGAATATCATTGACGCTCCACTCCGCTCACATAGCCTACTCTGCCGGACACTGCCTCACAAATGTGGCTTTTTGTTAATGACTGTCCTACTACAGGATTTAACACAGAGTAACAGCTCACTACCAGTTACAGAAGACACTGTAACAGTCTGCCAGGCAATTGTAATTGTATTTTTTATCAATTAATTTCTTAAATGATCCTTTGACTATGTTCTGGCCTGCCATCTAGTGGCGAAAAAAGTTTTTGGGACAGATGTCAAACTTACTTGCAACCCCTGATCGATACTATCAGAGATAAAATTGTAACCGTGCAGCTGTCAGCCACAGTATCGCATCAGATTCACTATACTGTAGATTCCCTGAGGAACAATTCCACTCATTCTCTTCTATAGGAAAGGAACAGAATTTCCAGGATTTCCAGTCAGGATTTAGACCGTATCATAGTACTGAGACTGCTCTCATTAGAGTTACAAACGACCTGCTCTTATCATCTGATCTTAGTTGTATCTCTCTATTAGTGCTACTGGATCTTAGCGCTGTATTCGACACTATCGATCACAACATTCTTTTGAATAGACTAGAAATTATGTTGGCATTAGTGGAAGTGCATTGGCATGGTTCAAATCGTACTTATCTGACCGCCATCAATTCATAGCAGCGAATGAAGAGGTATCATATCGATCACAAGTGCAGTACGGAGTACCTCAAGGCTCAGTACTAGGGCCGTTACTTTTCACGCTTTACATGTTACCATTGGGAGATATCATTAGGAGACATGGTGTTAGCTTTCACTGTTATGCTGATGATACTCAGCTCTATATTTCTTCGCAGCCTGATGAAACATACCAATTTGCAAAACTAACAGAATGCATAGTTGATATAAAAAACTGGATGACTGGTAATATCTTACTGCTAAATTCTGAAAAAACAGAGGTGCTAATCATAGGACCCAAAAGCATGTAATAACCTAGATCACTGTCCAGGCACGTGCAGAGGGGGGTGCGGTGGGTGCTTAAGCACCTGCCCCTTTTCCCCTTGATGCCCAAAGTGCCCTTATGTCAAGGCAATTAAATTTTTTTTGTAATTAAACGCCCTTTTGTGAAGGCCTGCCCAATCTAACTATTAGTAAAATTAATTAATAATAGTTTAGCCGTAAATAAAATTATCCACGTGATGACCTTTCACCTGACGATCTCATCCGGGACGATCCCTCATGTTCAGACACCTTTAGGATGCCTTTAATACGTTATTGAAGGCATATAGTGGCTGCCGGTAAGTGGAGTGGTGTGCTTGTAAACTTATTGAATTATTATTATTTTACAAGAACGGCATGAAGAGATCATTCACAGCTGTTGTTTATATTGCTGTGTGTAGCCTGTGGAAACGAGGTTAGCTGCAGCAAGGGGCTGTAATATTTTTGTTCCTGTTTTCCTAATGACAATTTTATGATTGGTTTATAAAGGTTACTACGAACACCTTTTCCCCATTTTTATCACAGAATAATACAGGAAATATATTTTATAGTTTCTATACTAAATGATATGTCAGTCAGTACTGCATTTTTCATATAGTTTATGTATTTATTACCTGAAGATAACTTGAAAAACACACATAAACCATATATTTTTTTAATTTTACGAATTTACATAAAATATTAAAAATGCAGCTAACGTAGTTCTACACACAGCAATTAAAACAAAGGTGCTTGTTCTCTTTCGTTCTTGCTGTTTAATTGGGAAAAGCGCGTCAAGGTGTATTGTCTTTTTTATGTTATCTGACTAAAAACTATTCATACTTTGAACTATTATTATTACAGTATTTATTTAAAAAACGTAGAGTGCCTTAAAAATAATCATCACAACACTGGTAAAACAGGCTTATACTGATTTTATCGTCCTCTGAATTATACTTATCAATCCTGTTTTTATAATCATTATCATTGAAAAAAATTATAAATTCAGAACAGGATTTAAAATAGAATTCTCTTTAAATAAGTCAGGAATATTTTTTCTACAACAACAACAACAACAGTAGTGTTAACAACAGCAAAACCACCATACCCTGTAAACTAAACAACAACAATAATAATAATAATATCATTCCAGAGTAATTAAGAGGTGCAAAAAATGTCTTTAACATTTAAACTTAAAATGGTCTTTTCTGTTCTGTTTCTTTTTCAAACCTGCGTCATGACATTTGCTGCTGTATCGATACAGAAGCATCCATTTCGATACACGTATCAGCAAGGAGCACAGCCCTATTAAAAGCCGTGTTCCATGTGCCCCTTTTAAACTTTGAGCACCTGCCCCTCCAAAGGTGTCTGCACGGCCCTGTCACTATCTAACAGATGACGGCTGCTCTGTCAATTCTTCTTCATCAGTTAGGAACCTAGGTGTGCTGTCTGATAGCAATCTTTCATTTGAAAGCTACATTTCTAGCATCTGTTAAACTGCATTTTTCCATCTCAAAAACATATCTAAATTGCGACCTATGCTCTTAACGTCAAATGCAGAAATACTAATTCATGCGTTTTTGACCTCAAGGTTAGACTATTGTAATGCTTTATTGGGTCGTTGTTCTGCACGCTTGATCAACAAACTACAGATGGTCCAAAATGCAGCAGCTAGAGTCCTTACTAGAACCAGGAAGTATGACCATATTAGCCCGGTTCTGTCAACACTGCACTGGCTCCCCATCAAACATCGTATAGATTTTAAAATCTTGTTAATTACTTATAAAGCCCTGAATGGTTTAGCTCCTCAGTACTTGAGCGAGCTCTTATCACATTATAGTCCTCCACGTCTGCTGCGTTCTCAAAACTCTGGCCATTTGATAATACCTAGAATATCAAAATCAACTGCGGGCGGCAGATCGTTTTCCTATTTAGCACCCAAACTCTGTCAGCGCTTTCAGGCAAGCCCTATCCAACGCTGGCATCCATTTCTCACGAAGAAATTCAAAAGCGCAAGTTCATGATCTGCTCATGCGCTCTCACCAAAATACTCTGCCTCCGCTCTACCCCAAAGAAGCATCGAAGCAATCCACCACAAGAGCGATAAAGTTTGCCTCAAATTCGCCTCAGTCTCTGACCCCAATGTTGGCACGACAACTGACATGTAGCCGAATGTTCACCGTAATACCAGACGTGAGTGGTGCTCTCAGTCCTTGGTTTTGACGCATCAGTAATGAATAATGTTGTCTGGGTAACCAATCAGGGGGTTAATATTGTTGCCGCTCTTCACGCATACTGGCGACTGGATGTCAAGACCACTTGTTCAACACTGTCCTTGAACCCAGATGAGCTTGCAGAATCAGACCCAGAAGTAGCAGAGACCCTTCAGGCTGCCAGGACTTTAGTCCGATACCTAAAGCAATGTGGTCTGGCCAAACCAGGTACAGCCTTCCTGGTGCAGTTTCTGCACCCATTCTATGACGCACAGAGAGAGTTGGAGGGGGATAAATACCCAACACTGAACCTTGTCATGCCCTGGCTACACAAACTGAAACGCCATTGCCAACCAGATGTGTTGGACACTTCTTCCCAAGCAATTATCCGCCAACAACACCTTGAGTGGATAATGAAGAAAGTCCACCTCCAGCACTTCACAACTGGCCATATTCTTACGGCCGAAGTTCAGTCAATTAAGGATGTTCACTGACGCAGACAGGGACATCCATCAGCTGGCGAGATGTCAGATAGGCTGCAGCAGAAAGGGCTGATCAACTAGCCGGTGAGATTTTCTTTTGCATGTGTTTTTATTATTATGTCTCTAAATTAATGTATTAATCATAGCCTGATGGCCTTGGCCTAACCAATAATTCTAATTATGATTCATGCACCTGTTGCTGCTGGCCCCGCAGCAAAGAAGAGAGTTTGAGGAAGAGTGGGAGAACATTGTGGAGCAGGAGGAGGATACCGATTTTATTTCGTTTATTTAGTCATTTAGCAGACGCTTTTATCCAAAGCGACTTACAAATGAGGACATAAGAAGCAATCAAAACCAACAAAAGAGCAACAACGTGCAAGTGCTATTACAAGTCTTGGTTAGCCTAACGCAGTACAGATAGTACCGATGAAGTATAGATTTACCTGCGCCTCAGTCCCAACATGGAAGGTGATGGAAGAGATGTGCTGCATGTTTGTATTGTGGAGGCTCACACACTGAGTATTGTTATCAAAATGCATTAATTCTGTCCTTTAACACAGTCCTGAACTTGGATTACCGCTGCATTATACTGTCATCTAGTGGCCATTTTAGCATGGAACGCATATCAATACATCTTCCCTTCATTTCTTTTTTATTTTTAAAGTTAATACTTCATAACTTCATACACAAACAATATTTGTTCCTCCTTTACAAGATACAGATAACTCTTTGTATTTCACCATTTAGCAATTCTTAGTCATCTCCACAAAAATTTGAAACTTAAACAAAACTTTCTCCACTCAATCTCTGCTAACCCTGAAAACAAAAAAAACTTGTCTCTGATCTGGACACATCTTCACATTTCTTCTATCAGTCTTTTTGGTCTTCTTATTTGTCTCTTTGGACGTTCTGTCTGTGTCTCAACATCTTTTTCTTTATATGATCTGGAATTACTGCAATAAAATGTTTAAGTTCATGCCATTTCATACTAAACGTGTTTTTGAAAATGTAAAATTAAACTAGTAGATTGGAAAAAAGATTAGTAGCCATGATAATAATGAAACACTGAATTGACCTGAAGTGGAAGTGACAGAAAGACATCTGATGTTGCTGGAAAATCACACTGTAACATTTTCATTGTCAGCCATTTTCATTTCACTGCTCCGGGTGTGTATTCACGGTGTGTGTGTGTGTTCACGGTGTGTGTGTGTGTTCACTGCTGTGTGTGTGTGTGTGTGTGTGTGTGTGTTCACTGCTGTGTGTGTGTGTGTGCACGTTGGATGGGTTAAATGCAGAGCACGAATTCCGAGTATGGGTCACCATACTTGGCTGAATGTCACTTCACTTCACTTAACAGTGATACTATAAAACTGACCAAAAAAAAAAGTTCCCAATAAATGTTTTTTTTATTAATTTTGTTCTCATATCTCTTGTTAGTTTTTCTTTATTTTGTCTAAGATTAGCATTTTTCAATCATATATATCTCTGTGGTTGCGTTTGAAAACAGCGAGTGTTTGGTGTCACCGGAAAGCTCATTCTCTTTAGCATAATGATAGTCTGTCTATATTTGGTCATTTCCTATGTAGAGCTCACCAGTAGGGAAAAAATAAAGGCTGATCTAAACCAGGAGACAAATTCATTGGCTGAAGTCAATTTCTCGTGACCTAATTCGCCAAAAAGCATCACTAGCTAGCTCCAGTGTTGCCCTCCTAGTGACTTTGTTTTTCGCCAAAATGTCACTAGGTGGGCAACACTGGAGCTAGCGGAGCATGTCATGTGATGCATTTTGGCGAATTAGGTCACGAGAAATTGACTTCAGCCAATGAATTTGTCTCATTTTGAAAATGCTAGATTTAGCGCTTTTCAGACCCCTTTAGCAAATGTTTCCAAAAAAAGCGCCTAGCAACAAATCTAGCAATACCTTATTTAGTTTGTGAGACTCGTCGATACTGCCACAAGCCACAACACAGCCATTGCCTTTATCTTATATGTATTTGATATCATTAGACAACGTTGTGATTATAAATCAGCTGGTTATGTATGGGCCACATTTCAGTCACTACTTCATATTCATCCAGTTTTCTGACAACAGAAACTGAAAAATATATCAATGAAAACAGTTTTATTGAGAATTTGGCTGCAATATTGAGCTTTGTGAGCCCAGAGCAGCAAACAGATGTAAAAGGCAATATGATGCAATTACATTGTGAATATGCTAATTAGTGTATGATGTCATCTAGCAACTTTTCAAGCAGGCTTTAGATACTTTCAGTTGAAAGAAGTTGGCAACACTGGCTAGCAGTGCAGTGAAGATGGGGAAAACGCAGAAATTCTGTGCTAATGCGTCAAAAAAGATGTAAGCAGCTATCTACAGCTCGATTAACCCTCTGGGGTCTGAGGGGGTTTTAGGGTCCTGGAGAAGTTTTACATGCCCTGACATTTGTGTTTTTTCAGTTTCTTATTCAGTAACATATTAATGGCTAAAGTTTGATTACACTGTAATCACCACAAACTGGGCTACAGTAATATGTGAGCAACATTTTTTTTTTTTTTTTTTGAGAAAACAACGTTTATGCCTGGGTAGTGAAAAACTAAAAAAATTAAAGTCACTGAAATAAGGCCATAAAACACAGAACATTTGTTCAAGAGACTTGTGAGAACTGGATGTGGTAGACTAGAGTTTTTGCTACAAAATAGCAAGCTTCTCCGCAGCCTCAGCCCCAATGAAAAACTGAGCCCGCGAGTTCCCCGTCTTCTCTCGGCGAGCTCTTATTTGAAAAAATAAACCCTCTCGCCTCCTGTTTCACGGTTTGGGCAGCCATTCCGGAAGTGTCGAGTTGGGTCTTAAAATCAATTCGGCGAGGTTACTCGCTTCAGTTCTCTCGCAGACCACCTCTCTTCAGAGGCGTCAATCAAACATTTACATTACATTTATTCATTTAGCTGACGCTTTTATCCAAAGCGACTTACAATTGCTATATATGTCAGAGGTCGCATGCCTCTGGAGCAACTAGGGGTTTAGTGTCTTGCTCAGGGACACATTGGTGTCTCACAGTGGATTCGAACCCGGGTCTCTCACACCAAAGGCATGTGTCTTATCCCATCACTCCATCTCTACTGTAGCGCCAAACCTCTGTTCCGGACAATGAAGCGCTCGTTCTCCGACAGGAGGTGCAGACGCTGCTTGCAGAAGGCACTGTGGAAATAGTGCCCCCAGCAAACAGCGAGTCAGGCTTTTCAGCCGCTACTTCCTCATCCCAAAGAGAGATGGCGGGCCCAGACCCATTCTGGATCTCAGCCGTCTGAACCACTCGCTTATGCTCCGGTCGTTCAAGATGTTATCTATCAAACAGATCCTTGCGCACATTTGCCCCGAGGACTTGTTTTTGACTGTGGATCTGAAAGATGCATACGTTCACATCCACATAGCCCCCATCACCGACTGTTATTGAGATTGGTTCTTGATTTCTTATATTTTTTGTGTATTTTTAAACTTGCATGACTGTTAATTTATGTGTTTTGACTGAATGTGAAGTTTGCAAAGGCTGGTGTAACTGGGACTGCATGAGCAGACCAAGTTTGGAGGCAATTTTTATTTGTCCTGGATGTCATGGCCCTCAATAAATTGTTAGTGTAACTTATGTAAAACCTGTACTGTAAAAGGATTGCAAAATGTGAAATGCTGAGTTTAGTTAACATCAAGTAAGACTGTTACTAACCTATTAAGGACTGTGTCTTCCATGTCATCAAAGAGCTGGCGATATGTTCCATAAACAGCTTGAAAAACAAATGGGTTTAGGGTCCAAGGTTCAAAACCTGGAGCCCCACCAACCTGTTCACATCTGTGCATCACCTGCATGTCAGGAAGTAAAATTGATGATAAAATAACTACAAAAAGTTTTTATAAGAACTTGAGTATATTAACAGAGGGTTGATAAGATGGTAGTGGGTCTATAAACAATGTAATACATTTGATTCACTTTGTTTTATTTATATGTTATAAATAAATATATACAGTCATGGACAAAAATATTGGCACCCTTGGTAGTGTCACGAATCTGGTCTGTAGATTTCTGTTTACTCACCACCAGAGGTCACTCCTCCATCACATTGACTCTTGCACCACAGTACTGTTGCACTTCACCCACGAACTACAATTCCCATCATCACTGACGACACACATACAGCTGATTGCACTAATCACGCTCACACCTGAGAACTATCACACACTCTACTTAAACCATGGACATCCTCTTCCTCTCTGCCGAGTATTGTATAGCACATATCCTAGCGATAGTTACTCTACAGAGCCCACTCAATTGTTCTAAGTCTTGCCTTGCCTGTGTCCTTGTGTTTTGATATCTGCCTGTGTTTCCTGGATTAACCCTTTGCCTGACTGTCCGGACCCTGTTTGCACATTGTTTAGATTATTGCTTGTGTACCTGGATTATCTCTCTGCCTTGCCCTATTGGATATTGTTCGCCGATCGTCGACCCACGCTTGCCCTAGGATCTCTCTTGTGTCTTGCCCATGCCATACCTGTCTGCCTGTGTATTGACTGTTTATAAATAAAGGTTTGCACATGGATCCGCACGTCTCACGTCTTGTTCGCCCCGTTACAGGTAGACATGCTGTGAAAATTGATCTGCATTATTAATCCTTTTAATCTTTTATTTTAAAAATATATGCTTTCATTGGATAAGAATTTAAAATGGGGGGGAAATATCATTATGAAATAAATGTTTTTCTCTAATACACGTTGGACACAATTATTGGCACCCCTTGAAATTCTTATGAGTAAAATATCTCTGAAGTATATTCCCATTCATATTGTAGTATTTTTATACCGGTATGGGGGATTAAAACCTACTATTTACATCCATATTTCTCAAAACAGGTCCATAATAGACAATTCTATAATTACCTTCCTGTTGAATGGATATCAAATGAAGTTTCAGATCTCTCCTCCTGGTGTCCGTGCTAGTTCAGCCAAGTTCGGACCACTTGAAGCTCAAAATAAGGATTTATTCGGGTTCTCATAACTAGTTATTTAATAATTAATTACTCAGAGACTGGATTTAAAAGTTTAACGAATCACCAATACAATGGTTTCGTTTTATTTAAAAACAATAACTCATAAGCAAATAACAAAATAACAAACGAGAAGTCTTCACCACGGAAATGCTGGCCTCGTTCATCTCTTCTTCCAGCCTTTTATAGCCTTGCAAGTCATCTGTGTCATTCTCGCACACAACCTCTTTCCTCTCCCCCTGACTGTGTCTGCCCCGGCCTCTCGTGCAGACAGGAAGTGCAACCTTTACCATAGATGATTCTCAAGGCAGAGTTAAAAGTGGACCACACACCTCGTAACGCCTAGCAGGTGTGAACAACACCTTACGCTTTGGTTTTTAACTAGAAGTTCCATTTTGCATCTACAATGCAAAATGCATCCTCTGGTCAGTAACCGTTCTTTTACAAAGCAAGCATAATAACCACATAGCTAATAACTTCAAAGCAATTCATATCTGTGCTCTTTAAATACAGCACATACTTATAACATAACATTTTGACACTTACACTTCTGTGATAAAAGTTTGGAGTGCCATTGTTTCTAAATCATTTGTTAACATTTGTAACTCAGCTGAAAAACCATACAAATTAATCATCTCTCTCATCAACTTCATTATTCTTTTGTTCATCAACTCTTGCTTTCTCAATAACTTCAGAATCTCTTTTAGTTTGAAACAGATCTTTTGATCTTCCAGTTCTTTCTTTGGCCCGCTTGCGACGCTCCGTCTTCTGTTTCCTCTTGTCCGTCTTATTCTGGTAGCGTTGAAATCCCTGGTCTAAAATATTGTGAAAATCAATTTCTATTTTGTCTGACCGTTTTGTTCAGTTAGTAGAGGATTGATCAGGAAATTGCATATCATTAAAGCCAACTAATCCTTCAATATTCACAATTTTGAGCACTCAAGGGTGATTACGAACATGATATTATCCAGCAATGGCTTCCGGTTTCACAGAAATATAAATAAGAGGGAAAACAAAGCCCAAATTCCCTTAATCATCCATCACAATGAGAAAAAAACAAAGAATATATTTCTGATGTGCAGTAAAAGATAATTGAGCTTCACAAATTAGTGAAGTGACTTTAAGAAAAGAGCTAGAGCAGTGAAAATTCCCATTTCCACCATCAGGGCAATAATTAAGAATTTCCAATCAACAGAAAATGTTATGAATCTGCCTGGAAGAGGACATGTGTCTATATCATCCTAATGCACGGTGAGAAGGAGAGTTGAGTGGCTAAAGACTCTCCAAGGACCACATCTGGAGAATTGCAGAAAATACTTGAGTCTCGGGGTCAGAAAACCTTTAAAAAAATGGTCAAACAGCCCCTACATCAGCACGTGTTGTTTGGGAGGGTTTCAAGAAAAATTCTCCTATCTCGTCCAAAAACAATCTCCAGCATATTCAGTTATCAGACACGACTGGAACTTCAAATGGGACTGGCTTCTATGGTCAGATGAAACTAAACAATGAGCTTTTTAGCAGCAAACACTCAAGATGGGTTTGGTGAACACAGGGATAAAAAGTACCCCATGTGTACAATGAAATATACTGCTGTATTTGTGATGTTGTGGGCCTATATTTCTGCTGGAGGTCCTGGACATCTTGTTTAGACACATGACATCATGGATTCTATCAAATACCAACAGATAAAAAATCAATAAGTGACCGACTCTGTTAGAAATCTTATAATGGGCCATGTTTGGATCTTCCAACCGGACAATAATCCAAACACAAACCTCAAAAACAATACAAAAATGGGTGACTGAGCACAAAACCAAGCTTCTGCTGGCCATTCCAGTCCTCTGACCTGAACCCTGTAGAAAATGAGTGAGGTGAACTGAAGAGAAGAAGCTGTGAATCTGAAGGATCTGGAGTGATTCTGGATGAAGGAATGGTCTCTGATCTCTTGTGAGGTGTTCTCTAACCTCATCAGGTATTATAGGAGAACATTTAGAGCTGTTAAACTGAAAAATGGAGGTTTCAAAAAGTATTGAATAAAAGGGTGCCATTAATTCTGGCCAATGTGTATTAGAGAAAGGTCAAAAAAGGATCAAAAGGATTAACAATAAAGATCAATTTTTACAGCCTTCTTTGATCATATTTACCAAGGTATAAAATGTATAAACACCTACATATAATAAATAAAGTATTACTTTAACAATGTTGTTTTCATAATTCTTGGAAGCCAAACTCGAATTTGAAAATGAAATTGGATTAATCTCACAGACTGAAAACGCAAGAGAGATCTCACTTCTGGATTGCAAATAGCGAAAAACACATCATAAATGAATGTCTTGATATTATTGCATATAGAAACAGTTGGCTTGATAACATTTATATACCAATAATACATTTTAAGTTTATTTTCTTAGTTTCTCTGGTCCTGAAAACAGGTCCTGAACTGATAGCGTCAGATACTACAGTTTTATCGTAATTTAGCCCCAAGGCTTGTTTAATACCAGGTTCAGGTACCATCCCTACTTGAACAAAGCTACATGACAATATATCCTGTACCTGTTTTCTAAATACATCTTCAAAGAAGAAGAACAAGTGGTTTAAAAAAACAACAATGAAGAACAAACTAAAAATAAATCTTGCGTCTCTCAAAAGTGTTACAGTCTCCTCTTCAGCTGCCTGAATAAGAGCGGATACATTATAGACACAAATCCCATGTTTCTACAAGGAGAACTATTAAATGTTTGATCAACCACAAAATTATCTAACATGCATTTTGTTGAAAAAAATGTCTCCTATTATTTGCTGCTCCATCTATATTATTCAACCACTCTAAAGACTAAATCTGCTTGAAACTTTACAACTGTCAGTATTGTTACAGCTTTGTAAGCCTAATGTACCACAAACAGTCATTACCCTTACAGAAATTAACCCTGGTTTTATTGTAGTAAAAGTATGGCAACCATGTTTTATTTTGGTGTATTTATTAACATTTGTATAACCACAGTTTTACTAAACAATATCATGGCTAAACTATGGTTAGTGATGCAAAACCATAGTTAATTTGTGGTTACCATGGTTTAACTGTAGTAGCCATGTTTTTTGGTTTAATTTGTACTAAAATCTTGGTTAATTTCTGCAAGGGTAAAGTTGAATGAAGAATAAAGACCAACCTCCTTGTTCCTCGTGTTTTATTCTCCAGGTTTCTGGTTCCTCGTGTTTTATTCTCAAAGATTCTGGTTCCTCGTATTTTGTTCTCAAAGATTCTGGTTCCTCGTGTTTTGTTCTCAAAGATTCTGGTTCCTCCTGTTTTATTCTCCAGGTTTCTGTTTCCTCCTGTTTTGTTCTCAAAGATTCTAGTTCCTCGTGTTTTGTTCTCAAAGATTCTGGTTCCTCGTGTTTTGTTCTCCAGGTTTCTGTTTCCTCCTGTTTTGTTCTCAAAGATTCTAGTTCCTCGTGTTTTGTTCTCAAAGATTCTGGTTCCTCCTGTTTTATTCTCCAGGTTTCTGTTTCCTCCTGTTTTGTTCTCAAAGATTCTAGTTCCTCGTGTTTTGTTCTCAAAGATTCTGGTTCCTCCTGTTTTATTCTCAAAGATTCTGGTTCCTCCTGTTTTATTCTCAAAGATTCTGGTTCCTCCTGTTTTGTTCTCAAAGATTCTGGTTCCTCGTGTTTTGTTCTCCAGCTTTCTGGTTCCTCGTGTTTTATTCTCAAAGATTCTGGTTCCTCCTGTTTTATTCTCCAGGTTTCTGTTTCCTCCTGTTTTGTTCTCAAAGATTCTAGTTCCTCGTGTTTTATTCTCAAAGATTCTGGTTCCTCCTGTTTTATTCTCAAAGATTCTGGTTCCTCCTGTTTTGTTCTCAAAGATTCTGGTTCCTCGTGTTTTGTTCTCCAGCTTTCTGGTTCCTCGTGTTTTATTCTCAAAGATTCTGGTTCCTCCTGTTTTATTCTCCAGGTTTCTGTTTCCTCCTGTTTTGTTCTCAAAGATTCTAGTTCCTCGTGTTTTATTCTCAAAGATTCTGGTTCCTCCTGTTTTATTCTCCAGGTTTCTGTTTCCTCCTGTTTTGTTCTCAAAGATTCTAGTTCCTCGTGTTTTGTTCTCAAAGATTCTGGTTCCTCGTGTTTTGTTCTCAAAGATTCTGGTTCCTCCTGTTTTGTTCTCAAAGATTCTGGTTCCTCGTGTTTTGTTCTCAAAGATTCTGGTTCCTCCTGTTTTATTCTCAAAGATTCTGGTTCCTCCTGTTTTGTTCTCAAAGATTCTGGTTCCTCGTGTTTTGTTCTCCAGCTTTCTAGTTCCTCGTGTTTTATTCTCAAAGATTCTGGTTCCTCCTGTTTTATTCTCCAGGTTCCTGGTTCCTCCTGTTTTATTCTCCAGGTTTCAATATATTTCCAGTTACAATAATATGTTAGCAGCATTTACGTACATGATTGTGTTTTTAAGAAAGCAAGGTTTATGCGTGGTTAGTGAAAAACGAAAATTTTGAAGTTACTGAAATACGGCCATACAACCAACACATACAGAACGATTATTTACAAGACTTTTGAGAACTCGATCTTGTAGCCTAGAATATTTGCTTCAAAACTATATGAAAATCATCTTGTTTACTTGCTCACAGAAAATAATATATTGATTTAAATTTTTAAAGACATGTTTAGTGATTGAAAGCCTATATGCGAGGGAGTGGTAATGGGCTTGAATATGAAGTGATTCTCACCTGAGAGACAAAGGGCCCTCCCCTAATGGCCCCATAATGGCCCATCAGTGTGACTGTGACTGAGGCAGGTAAGAGAGAATGTGAGGAGATTGAAGAAAAATTAATTATTTGTATTTTATTTACAACACAGTATAATCAAAACATACATAATGAAAGTCAAAGACACATTATTGTGCACACTGATCTAACCACAGAGATGTGAACAGACTTTGACTCGTTCCTGCAACAGATTCTGTTCAACAAGTAAATCATACCTGATATATATGTGTGTTATTTAAGTGTTTCTGCTACTGTCCATGGATTCAAGAAGAAAAAAACATAACCAGTAGTCAAGGATCTTGTTTTACCATAGAATATCAGTGTAGTTGAACATCTGATGTTGGTGCAGCGCTCTCAGAGGAAAACAGTTTGAAGAGACTGAAAGTCATCAGGATTCATCTGTGGTATCGGATTCAATACAATACAAAGCATGTTTATATGGGGAAGTCGTGGCCTAATGGTTAGAGAGTCGGACTCGTAATCGAAAGGTTGCGGGTTCGAGTCCCCGGCCGGCAGGGATTGTAGGTGGGGGGAGTGAATGTCCAGCGCTCTCTCCACCCTCAATACCACGACTGAGGTGCCCTTGAGCAAGGCACCGAACCCCCAATTGCTCCCCGGGCGCCGCAGCATGGCTGCCCACTGCTCCGGGTGTGTGTTCACGGTGTGTGTGTGTGTGTGTGTGTGTGTGTGTGTGTGTGTGCATTTGTTCACTACTCACTGCTGTGTGTGTGCACTTGGATGGGTTAAACGCAGAGCACCAATTTCGAGTATGGGTCACCATACCTCGCGCATGCTTTGTACTACATTTAAAAAAAAGACATTTTATTTTTGAGAAAGTAATTATTATTGTTTAGCACGTTATTAAAATCTATTTTTGAACAGAGTAGGCTATTAATAATAAATATGTTCTAAACATACTTTCATCATGTAGCATTCATCATGTTACAGTGTACTCTCATATTACTTTTATTGTTTTATATAGAGCATGAAAACATCACTGCACCGTAAGAAATTTAAATACAATGAATTGTCCATCATATTCAAAATGTTTTACTGGATTTCAAACATTTTAGTCAGGAATTATAGTTTGGGAAAAACCCAACTATGATTTTGTAGTCATATAGCCATCCTGAACATCATGTATGATTTTATACTATAGAAGATATGATTCTGCAGCCATAGACTGCATGCTTTGTACTATAAAAGGATGTACTTAGTAATATAAAAAAAGGATATTTTATATCTGATAACTAATTGTTATCGTTTAGCACACTATTAACCTGTTAACCTTCACTGCCATTTGTGGCCTCGCAGGTGAAAATAACCTACCTAAATTAAAATGGTAACAGTTTGTGACAAAGTGTGCTTACACAAACAAATTAGGTATCTTTGGAAAGAAGAGACTCTGGGCTTTACTATCTATCATCCAGAGTTGATAATGCTCCAAAAGATAAAAAGTTATAGGCACTGACGTGCCTTGAAAAATATTTTTCCACACTGAATGTTTTTTTATTTCATATACAAATACATGAAATAAGTCCTGGAGCAATCCAGAAAAGTAATGGATCGAAAGCCACATGTCTCATGAGTTCATATTTCAAATTTGAAGAAGATACCATGAAAAATGAGATTCCTGCAATATTTGTTCTGAAACTATTTATAGTCCCCCCACCCCCCTGTTTGAGGAAAAATAACCACCAAATGGTGTCATTATACAAACATGTATAATGACTTCTATTTTAGTCATTATACATGTTCCTGCATAGTTTTTCAATTATAAAATAATAGACAGATTTATTTGAGCACTAAAAAATACAAAAATAATTATTTGAGTAATAAAAAGGAAAAAAAATTAGAAAAAAATGCTTTGTATATAGTATGTATACTGAAGTATTCTTCGTTATTCGTTATTACAATGATAAATATCACTGCCAGACGTGAAGTGATATTGCCAGACATGGTCATAGAGTCAGTAAACACACGCTGATGTGCTTCCATTCAGATTATAATCAAACAGATGGGCCATATAATCAATAATAGCTGATCAATGAATCACAATGATAGCTGTCATAGAGTCGCTAATAAACACGCTGATGTGCGTCCATACAGATGATGATCATACAGATGGGCCATATAATCAATAATAGCTGATCAATGAATCACAATGATAGCCGTCATAGAGTCGCTAATAAACACGCTGATGTGCGTCCATACATATTATAATCATGCAGACACGGCCACATTCCCCACACACACATATAAAAAATGTAGAAGAAAAAAAAAACAGTTTTTTTATGGATAAAGCAGATCGCTAAGTTACGCCCCGCTCAGATGACAGCGTGCGTGTCACAGTGTGCGTCAGAGCTGGCTGGAGGGAGCGCCAAATTCAAATAATCTATATTCCGCTTTTCTGAGACTTTTTTTTCCGTAGACGGTCTCATTATGTTTGTAAAACCGTATGCTGCAACATCGTTTTGTTTTTTTTACCACCAAGACGCTGTTTTTGAGCGTAATTTATTCCATAACGGACGCGAACAATAACTCTCTGAAGAAATGAAACGTAAACAAAGGAATATTCATCCTTATTACAGCGTTATTGTTTCGCTGGACTAAAAGTGCTCGCTGGGATGTTGTTCTGTGGAGCCTTACCTCTCTAACTAAACTGGGATTTCAGCAGTGGACGCGTTTGTGGCTCGTTATTACAATGATAAAGGTACGTACTGCTTTTTTACTCTGCGTGTTTGGATGTGTACTGCTTACACAAATGTAGCAAATTTGTGCCACTAATTCCTTATAAGCTTTCCATCGAAAAACAGCGATCTGTCGTCGATGCTTGAGGCTTAGACCCTCAGAATGATATATAGTTTGACAAGATTAACTTTGTCCCGTTTCATTTATTCTATTAAAAAACAATGACACATGCAAACAAAGAGCGTTCAGTGCGAGGTCGCTCTGGTGAACGCTAACAGGTTAAAATATTTGTGAACAGATTATTAATAATAAACATGGTCTAAACATTCTTAGATGCGTAGCATTCATCGTGTTGTAATTTGGGCACAACCCAACTAGATTTGCATTCAATTTTATGTCACAATAACACGTTAACTAATGCATAAAAGAAACATTACTTACTCATCAGATCGATCTTCTCTTCTGGATGAAATATTGTTCTTCTTTTGAGGGAAATCCAGCCTTTACTCAGTGCGTCTTCTTGCAGAAATGAACAGTAGCTGCGATGAACGACCTCATTACTCTTTGTTTATGTTGGGCGTTCACACGTGCGCGTGTGTCTCATGTGGTTATTTACATATGAACGGCGTAAACCGCGAGGGGGCGGGATCGCATTAGAGATAATGAGTTAGGCGGGAAAGACTGAACATCGTGTTGGTTTCATACGGATTACTTAATTACAGAATATTTGTTTTCGATACTTCATTTGAAAGTAGACACTTCAAGCTTTCTATAGAGATAACTCCCATGTCTGTGTGTTGAGTATTTGCTGAGTTACAGTTAATTTTAGTGATGCGTTTCTAAAAGCAGTTCGCAGAGACGGAGAAGGCAGAGAGCGCACCCTGTTTGTTTTCTTTATTCTTCAAAAGCACAAAGTTTAGTTGTTATTATGAGTGTATACAAATAAAAGTAGACCAGAGGGTTAAGTATTTCAAGTGTAGGCTCTTATATAGACACATGCATAGTTTTTTTTTTCTTTTGTCATTTTTGGGGGGTTTCTTAGCTTTTAGACTAGTCGACTAGTCGGATATAAAACTTCTGTTTAAACGACAGTCAAATTAGTCGTAGCACACATCCCTAGTTGAAATAGCTGCAGTATGTGGTTTTGCATTGTCCTGCTGAAATACACGTCATCTGGAGGGGAGCATATGTTGCTCTAAAACCTTTATATACCTTTCAGCATTCATAGTGCCTTCCAAAACATACAAGCTGCCCATATCGTATGCAATTATGCACCCCATACCATCAGAGATGCTGGCATTTGAACTGAACGCTAATAATATAAATCCAGATAAATTCAGAGGCACAAGTAAAAGACCGAAGATGCATTAAACCTTTGACCAGGCCGCCGGATTCCATTGTTTGGACTAGCGTGTGGATCCTTACAGTAGTCATGTCAAAGCAGTAACTAAATCAGCATACTATCATCTCAAAAACATTGCAAGAATTAGATGTTTTGTTTCCAGTCAAGACTTGGAGAAACTTGTTCATGCCTTTATCACCAGCAGGGTGGATTACTGTAATGGTCTCCTCACCGGCCTTCCCAAGAAGACCATTAGACAGCTGCAGCTCATCCTGAACATTTAAAACTTCTATGCAGGTGTTTCTCATAATAAATCTGTATGACTACATGATCCCATCCAAACCATTTCTGCATAACGACTTAATGTTCAAAATATTAAAACAGGACAAAATTTCATACAGTTGTATTCTAGGGCTACCGTAATGTGAAATAATTAAATCTAAACAATGACCTATGAGATCAAACTCTGGGAAAGATCAGGGAATCAGGCCACTACGTGATGACTGAATCATCAAATCAGTTTTTTCTTACAACTTTTGCAATAACAAATATGCTTCAGAAACACACAGTTACAGCAACCAGAGAAAAACTTAAACTAAAAAGTCAAGGGTCAAGAGCCCAACTAAAGCAAGTGCTTACCTCCATAACAGTGACTTCAAACTTGATTATTTTTTAATAAAACAGCGCTTAGGCTTCCTGGAGGTTAAGTGAAAGCTGCAGGGCCAGTGCTAAGGGGCCAACGTTTTGCCAATGAGCAAATTCTCAAGGGCCCTGCGCTGGCAGCCCTGTAAGGCTTGTTTGCAGGGATAGTTGGTATGCTCCATCTCAACTGAATTTTAGTCCTTTACTAACCTGATGCAGAAAATGTGGCTACAAGGATACAACGTAATCTACTTGAGAGAATAACTGATAAATTATTATTAAACATAATAATTTATCAGTCAGGTAAATATGTATTATGCCATTACATAGCCAATTCAGAGATATCAAATCAACAAATTCAAAACATCAAATTCTCAAAGATAATACTAAAAGTAAAAGATGCATACCTGACAAATACATGCATTAGAAAAACACATAGCATAGAGTGTGTGGACATGCTACGCTACGGGCTTCTGGCTACAGAATCGCCCTGATCTTCTTGCTGTCAGATGCATGTTCCTGTTGAGTTCCTGTTTTTCCTTATTTGGTTCTGTTCCTGTTCTCATTAGTTAATTATCATTCAGTCTTATCACCTGTGTTCAATTAATCATCTTGGTTGTTCCTTTGTCCCCTGTCTTTATAAGTCCTCAGTTCTCCCCTTGTCTTTGCCTTGGATTGATGGTTTTTTTTGTTTTATAAATGGAACTTAAACTTATAAATGACGTGTTGATGCTGATTAAAAACTCCTTTTGTTTACTCCTGCGTTGGGCGCTTGTTTCTGTAACCGTGACACTTGCAGCTTTCACTTAAATACCTCAGACCAAGACAAACATCCTCCAAAATGGAGATAGGATCTAACCATTAGAATTATCATTGATCAAGTCAAATTAACACCTTTTGGGACAGAAGGTAATTTGTATGAAAGACACTGGGAAATGACACACCCTCTACAGCAATCAACTTATCTCTAAACTCTTAGGATCTGTATTACCTTTTTCTAATCTTGATGGCTGTCTGTCCTATTGTTAAGAGAATGAGACCTTTTTACCAGACACACAGAGACCTTTCAAACAACATCAAACAGTTGCATTGTTATACACTCTGATTAAGAAAAGTGGTTTTGGTGATTTCTGTAGTGTCCTGTGTTTAGATGGAAATGTGGAGAGTGAGTAAAGGAAGTGGAAATGTGAGAAGGGACTTATCTCACATCTTCTCTCAGTGAGGTGTGGAAACAGATTTATGTATGTTAATGCACTGTGTGTGTGCGTGTGTGTTGTCTGTCTCAAATGATCAAAGTGTCTGAGGTTCTGTAAATCTTATGCATGTACTGTCGTTGCCATGATGAATATGGTTATCATTCAGTACTATGACACATATTAAAGAACAAGCATCACTGTACCATGATTTCAGTTTCAGTTATGTGGTCAAACCAGTTTGGAGACATGTTTTCATCTGGGCACTGAATCAAATATGTGCTGAATATTTCAGAATAGTTAATCTTTTGTATGGTTTGCGCAATCACAAGGGTTTATAAGGGTGAGGTGATTAACAGGAGGTTTTAAACAGGACCTTCACAATCTTCACTCGAGCACTGACTAGAAATGGCAGAACCAAGGCGGAGAAACCATGTCAGAAAGATGTATGGAAATTTTACTTTAGATCAGTCAACTGAGAGAGTAAGAGCTGTATTCAGAGAAGAGGTGCTTCGTCTCCATCCGGATGTTCTTTTCAAAATGTCTATCCCAATAAGTTCATCCACACAAAATAGTCGTCTAGCTCGTCTGGTCTTCAGACCCACTAATCCTGCTCCGTGGTTGACATTAATTGAAAACAACTATGCAGATATCATTTCTAGGCAGATTGATTACAGTGAGATTCAAGATCCAGCCCAAGAAGAGCCAGTTCAAGGTGATCCAGCCCAAGAAGAGCCAGTTCAAGGTGGACCAGCGCAAGAAGAGCCAGTTCAAGGTGGACCAGCGCAAGAAGAGCCAGTTCAAGGTGGACCAGCGCAAGAAGAGCCAGTTCAAGGTGGACCAGCGCAAGAAGAGCCAGTTCAAGGTGGACCAGCGCAAGAAGAGCCAGTTCAAGGTGGACCAGTGATTGAAATCAATGGAACTTCAGCTGCATTGAGAATATTTGCTGATAAATTTCACATCAATCTGCAGAGTATTCTGAATGTTGAACAAATGGGAGCACTTAATTTAGAACCATGACACAATTAAATAACGGTTACTAAAGATTGCCAAAAACATGAGGTAAGCAAATGTTGTACATGGTTATGTTATAAATTTATAGTACATTACATTTTGTGTATAGTATAAAATTAATTCAATATATTCATAAAAAACCCAGTTATTTCAGTGTTTGTTTGGTTTATCAGTTTCTTCCATCTTAAAAGTGACTTTAACAATGATGTTTAACTAACCCCAACATAACTTTAGTCATGAACTAAGAAAATGCAGGAAATATGTTTTGACATTGAATGTGTCTGCTTTTCAATCTTTCATTTGTATCTAGTTTTGTTGTAGTCAACAAATATATAAAAAACTGCCAAATAGCAAGTCTCTCTCACCAGAACTTTAGCTGAATAATCATTAAACATAAAATGAAGTGAGGAAGTTTTCGGACAATCCATTATTCCTAAAGTTGAATGAATCTGAAAACTCACATCATGTACCTTCATCAAGACAACCAATGCAAATAGTCACTATAAATACTAACATGAGTCAAACATCTCCGTATGAATATATACTATTTGAGTGCATGTAAGAATTGTGATTCATCATCTAACAGCTGTTCTGTTTTCATGAGAATTCGTTCATTATTACCTTATAATAATATGTGAGCATGAATAACAGCAGCTTATTTTGTCTTTTCCACACAGATGTCATGTTTGCAGCTGATGGGAACTTTCAAAGACATCAAGATCTGCATGTTTTGACCAGATTTAAATCAAACAAAATACGAATCTATTGTATTTCTCTTCTCTGTCACAATCAAGCCAGACATCTCTGATTATATCTGACACAAAGTTGTTACCCTTTTTACTATAGTTTATATTTCTCTGGGTGTGTTTATTGAAAGTCAGTTTCTGGATAAAGCTTGAATTTCTATATAGTTTCTAATTATCCCTTTCTATGTAAACCTTAAAATCTACACATATTCTCCTTTTGTGTAAATGTTGTCACAGTGTATGGGGTAATAAACTATTATAATGCATCCCTGTGTGTGTGTGTGTGTGTGCCAGTATTCCTTATGTTATGAGGACCAAATATCCCTACAAGTATAGTAATACCAGTAAATTTTGACCTTGTGGGGACATTTTTTGGTCCCCCATGAGGAAACAAGTTTAGAAAATATTTTTGTTTCTGAAGAAAAGTTTTCCCGAAATTATAAAAATGGCTGTAGTTTTGTGTGAGGGGTAGGTTTAGATGTAGGGTTAGGATAAGGGGATATTCACTGGAGAATAAAGTGAGACAGCTAAGCTGAGACGTAAGCTCTTGCATATCATTGCTGTTTTATGGATTTTGATTGCTTCCATTGTCCTCATTTGTAAGTCGCTTTGGATAAAAGCGTCTGCTAAATGTAAATGTAAACACACACACACACACACACACACACACACACACACACACACAGACACATACAAGTCTGGTTTGCTATCCTACTGGGGACTCTCCAGGCGTAGGGCCTAATGGTTTTTATTCTGTACAAACCGTATTTTCTATTGCTTTGCACCAACACTACACCTAAACCTGCCCCTCTCAGAAAACTTTCTGCATTCTACATTCTCAAAAAACTCATTCTGTATGATTTAAGACCTCAATTTAGGTCCTCACAGTGACATGAGTCCAAATAAGTCAGTGTGTATTCAGGTTTAATTCCCCACCGAAATAGATAAACAAGACCACACACACACACACACACACACACACACACATAATGGTTTTTATGGTTTAGCAGGACTTTGATGGCCAAACCAGTTGGATGGTGGTTTAAGGGGACACACCTTTCCCAATGTCCTACAGAAATGATACAACTATCAGAAATGTTGTTTTACTCTGCAGAACACAAATATCACTTTGGATTTTCTTTACACACAATAGAACGGATAATATGACAATATGATATTTTGGTGGTACACAAGGACAGCCATGTCCCTCCTAAAATGTTCCCGCCTATTACATAATTGGGATTTATAGGGTCTTATGGATTTATGAGGACACTCGTTTTACAATACACAAAACATGTCAGTTCTCTGGATTACAGGGACCAATGTGATTTACTGGTACATGACCATACACAACACACAAACGTGTTAATATGCTGCATTACTAAGACTGAGGTGGTTAAAGAGTACTGGATCTTAAACACAATACACAACACAACATACAACATTACAGGGACCAATGTGTTTTAGAAGTACTTTAATAACAACTTCAAATTGTGACAAAAACAAACAAAAACTTAAGTGAAATCCACCAACTTAAAAAAAAGTCAATAAATAGTGTAATCTTTCTATAAAAAGGGATGCCACACTCACAAAAAAAATAAAATAAATGAAATCCACCAACTTAAAAAAAATCCAAAAATCAAAAGGCATGCCAGGTGTTGTAAGTACCTCACTAAATGGATAGTAAACATGAGATAAACTCTCTTGAGGATGCAATAAATGCTGCAGATGTGTAGAGAGACTGATTTATCTTTGAGGGACAGGTCATCCACAAATCCACAAGAGATTGAGGAATTGACAGAATTGTCATTTTGTGACAAACTAACAGTTGAACTTTAAAACAGATTTTTACAGTGAAATATTAGTATGAACTGCTGCCATACCAATTTTGCATTATGGAAAATAACAATAAAAACAATCAAAGTTGTAATTCGTAGCTTACAGTGCTTTTCTGATTCTTGATTTCTGTGCATTTGATGCAGAGCTTTTGTGCTGGAGCAGGTGACCATGGTATTTGTGGGAAAAAAGGAAAAAAAAAAAGTAAGAAATAATTTTGTTACTTCTAATACAGAAATCAAATGACATTGTGCTGTTAAAATGACTGCTTGTGTATTATGTTTGTGCATCTTTGTATGATCTGAAATGTCTGCAGTGAGGATGGAGAAGTCCACAGCAACATCCTGGAAATGATCCAGTGCCATGAATGAGACGCTCCATCACTCCACCTGCCCTTACTGCCTCATCTGGACCGGATGCTGCTGTGGTCTCTTCATCCTCAGTGACCCCAGAGCCAGCGACAGCATCTAGAGAAAGACCAAAAGACACTGAGTATGTGATTTTGGTGAAGTTTGTCCTGCTGGTTTCTGTTCATACAACATCAGTCAATGGAGCACGAGTTTCAGAAGCTTCAAAAGCATCATCAAATTATTTCATGAAGAATCTGAAAGTTAGGCTCTGTAGTGGGTTTGTTTCTGCGTTGTGTGTGTTGTTAATAAAAGAGACCATACATCACTCATGCAATCTCTTCTAATTCAAATTTCAAAATAAATGCCCCGTAGATTAGTACCATTAATTAATAGTCATTTCAATAATCTAGTGTAACAACATTACACTTGCCACAGCTCCATTGACAGATATTGTATGAACATAAACCAGCAGGACAAACACACACACACACACACACACGGATTGAACAGTGTGGATGTGTGTAAATAACGACTGAATGTATATGTTTGGGTGAACTAACCCTTTAAAACCCCAAATAGAAATTGTATGAAATATATGTAAGCATTTATATTATAGTAGTACCTTGAAGAAATAAACTTTAAGAAACAAGCAGCTTTATTGAGCGTTTGTGCCCAAGGCACAAAAAAGCATTTACATTTTATTTATTTTTTTTACATTTAATGTTTTGTAAATGTACAATTATGCATTTGGCAGACACTTTTATCCGAAGTGACTTACAGCGCTCTTATTACAGGGTCCCCGATTCCCTTAGAGCAACCTGGAGTAAAAAGGCTTGCTGAAGGACACACTGGTGGTGACGACTGCAGAGATCGAACCAGCAACCTTCTGCTTACCAGTTCACTTCACCACAAGTAATGCAGCTATATCAAAACTTAGCATGTAATTGTAAACATATGAAATTAAATTAGGCAAAAAATGGAATGCTGACAACATGAGCTGTATTTTTTTTACTCTGTTTAATTGTTTTACAGGTAGTTGTTCTCATAGAGAGAAGGCACATAGATGTTTGGAGCAGACAGAGCGGCAGCTAGATTTTCCCACATGCGTTCTCCTGCTCTTGCTTCAAAATTGTGTGGTCTTCCTCATCCTCTCTGTGCACTCAGGCAACGATAGCCTCATCCATGATCAGATTCAGTCTGACTGCAGCAGTGAGGGACGTGATGGACGGCAGGTGAAGCTGGACACGGTGGTCTTCATCAGAATAAAGCTGCAGAACTGGCTCAGCTGTGTTGAGATGCAGTAGGATGTGGGTCACTGCCTGTAAATACATGATTGATAGAACAATTATGTTTGAATAAAGCTTTTTCATGTGTTGTTGACTTGTTTATTTATTGTCATGGTTACTTTTATTTACATTTTACTCATTTGTTCATGTTTCCTGTCGTCAGTAAATAAAATATAATTGTTTCATTAACATATGCATTAAAGAAATTAATCACATATTCAAAAGATAACGATTTTGGTTTTTCGTAATAAAAAATAATTTCTTTAAGGATGAAACTGTAGGGTTATATTAGTTGAGTTAAAAATATAAAAACTTAAATCAACCCAAAATGTGTTGGTTATACTACAATCATAAGGGCAGCTGTTTCTTCAACAAGACCAAAAATTAGCAAATTTCATCAGCATCAACATATTTACAGATAGATGAATTAAACCTGTCGCTCATATCTTTTGTTTTTGCACTTGTTATAACGTCATAGATTACATGATAACGTCAACATGGCGGATCTCATTCATACTCAACAAGAGTTGGCTGTAGAGTACGTACTCTTTTAGCACTCGTTCAGTAAGTACTTCTTGAAAATAAGTACGTACTCATTGAGTAGGCTGTTTCGGACGCAGCCTAAGACTAAGAAATTATGAAAGGCTCTGTAAGGTAGCTATCAGCAAGGACAGTGATAAGTGCTAGACAATACTCGGCGATCTGTGAAAGGAAGTCCATGGTTTAAGTAGGATGTGTGATTGTGTGATAGTGAAATGGCTGTGTGATCAGTGCATTCAGCTGTCTGTGTGTGTGTGTGTGTGTCATCGGTGCAATGGATGATGGGATATGCAGTCCAGTGTGATGTGTGGTGTGAGAGTCAATATGATAGAGAGGCGACCTCTTGTGGCACTCGGACGGAAGGCCACGAACCAGATTCGTGACAGACGTCTCTTGATTCTCTTATTAGTGTAGGATGAAGGTATACAGAACAAAGATTAGTAATAATCTACACTTAAAAAGCTATTATTTATCATTCTAGATTTGCTACTTCAAAATCACTTTGAGTCACATATGATACTCATGGTGTCCCATCTGTCTCAGTGCTGAAATCATTTATACAAAGTGTACATCTGTTTGGGGCGCATGCGCACACAGCGACCGGCAGCATAGTAGCGTGATGATTGTTTGTTTGTTGTTTGTATAAAGTTATCCGAGTGCTCTTTTCGTATCTGATTGTAAGTTTTTTATCACACATCTGCAACTTATGTGCATGATCAGCACTGCAGCCATCGCTTTTTCCTGACAATGAAATAGTCTGTTGGATGTACACTGCTGGTGGTGTTGTGGGAGATTTTCCATCTGGCGGAGGCCTGGTCTCGGTCTCACCTTTCAGTCTCGGATTTTATACAGCCGGGACCATTTGTTGAAGTTCGACCAACCAATGAACTCTATACCACCTCCAGATCTAACCTTCCCGAATATCGCTGACATCAAATGGCAGTATGGAAAGAATGGGAGCTCTACTAACGCACCTCGTTGGAGATCAAGGAAGCAGGGTAGGAGAGGTGGATTATGCGAGCAAGCAAAGCGGCCTCTGTCACGCGATCCTTTGCCCTCTATCATCCTTGCTAACATGCGGCCCCCCCGAAATAAGTCTGATGAAGTGCAAGCCCATGTCCGATACCAACATGAATTTAAAGAAGCATGTATCCTGGCCCTGACAGAAACATGGCTGGGAGAAGCAGACTTGGATGCTGGCATTGCATTGGATGGTTTCGGTGCTCCTTTTCGTATGGATCGGGTTGCAGCGACCACTAGCAAGTCGCAAGGGGGTGGGTGTGCCTGTACTGAGCTCTGGTGTAAAACAACGCTAGTGAGAGAAAAGTTGTGTACAAAAAACATTGAACTACTCTCAGTCTCCATGCACCCCTTTTATCTACCCAGGGAATTCCCGCAGATTTTTGTAACTGTTGTTTACATTCACCCAAAGGCTAACGAAAGCACTGCCCTAGAATTGATTTATAGCACTGTTCAGAAACTACAGGCAGTGTCCCCCGATGCCCCAAACTTAATTTTAGGTGATTTTAATCACTGTTCATTGGACAAAATTTTAAAATGTTTTTATAAATATGCGTCCTGCCCAACCAGAAATGGGAAGATTCTTGATCAGTGTTATGGCTCCATTAAAGGTGCCTATAAATCTGTCCCTCTCCCTCCCCTGGGTTCTGCCGATCACAATTGTGTGTATCCTATACCAGCGTATCGCACTTGCCTTCAGAGGGGGAAAGAGGATACCAGGCAAGTGAAGGTCGGGTCTGAAGAGGCTTCGCTGGTCCTGCAAGGCTGCTTGGACTGTACCTTGTGGGAGGAGTTTGTTCAATCTTCAAGTGACATAGATGGACTGACTGAAGTGGTCAGCTCATGGGTTGCATATTGTGAGGACACTGTAATTCCAAAAAAAGTTGTCAAAATATACCCCAATAACAAGCCATGGGTGAGAAAACAACTTCAAGACTTGTTGAAAAAGAAAAAGCTAGCATTCAGACAAAATAACCTTCAGGAATTACACAGTATTCAAAAGGAGATTAAACGTGAAATTAAAAAGGCTAAATGGGATTATAAACTTAAAGTGGAATACAAACTAAGTAACAATCTTCTAGGCTCAGCATGGGACAGTATTAAAACAATGATGGGTCTAAATTACAAAATAAAGAAAAAGGTGGCATTGGAAGGCTTCACCTCAGACGTATCTCTGGCCCAAGAACTAAATCAATTTTATTCATGATTTGACAAATATGATTTTAGCAACGAAATTGTTGGCCAAAAACAGTCTTTTCTGTCCCAGCCCCAATCAGCTGTATGTTTCTCTGCACAAAGTGTTATGAACACCTTTAAATATTGCACAGCCAAAACAAGTCCGGGCCCAGACAATATTAGCAGCCGTGTTCTTTCTTGTTGTGCAGAAACAGCTAGGCCCTACTTTTAATTATATTTTAATCAATCTATGTGCCAACAGAAGTTCCCTGACTTATGGAAATAGTCAATTATAGTCCCTGTTGCTAAGAATAGCCACCCTAAGACTTTAAATGATTACAGACCCATAGCCCTTACGTCACTTGTGATGAAGTCCTTTGAAAAGCTGATCAAGAGAGAATTGACATCTAGGACGAACTGCCTCCTCGACCCATTACAGTTTGCATATAGACTCAACAGAGGGGTCCAGGATGCAACTGTAACAGTACTCAACCTCATTCTTAATCACCTTCAGGGCAACAGAAACCATGCCAGACTACTGTTTGTGGATTTCTCGTCAGCCTTTAACACCATTCAGCCCCACTTGTTGGTTGAGAAGCTCTTGCATCAGTTCAAACCGGAGGCTAACCTTGTGGGTTGGATATTGGACTTCCTCACATATAGATCCCTGCGAGTGAGAGTAAATGGCCATCTTTCTGACTTGGCCCTCACACAAACTGGCTCACCGCAGGGGTGTGTTCTTTCCCCCCTTCTCTATATTCTGTACACTAATGATTGTCGCTCTGTAACTGAAAACTGACACTTTGTGAAGTTTGCTGATGATACAGTTATTGTCATCTTATTGAACAATGAGGAAACTTCACATGGTCCGGTCATTGATCACTTTGTAACATGGTGTCAGGATGCTTTTCTTGAGCTGAATGCCTCTAAGACCAAGGACATGTGTATTGATTTTAGGCGCAATGTCAGGGTTGAATCTATCCTGTCAGATAGTTCTCATCCCTTACAGGCTGAATTTCAGACGTTGCCATCGGGATTATGCTTTAAACTCCCAAAATTCAGAACTAATAGATATAAACACTCTTTTGTACCTGCTGCCATTCTGCTTCTCAATTCTATAAAGAACCATAGATAACTTATTGACTTACTATTATTGATTGTTTATTGGTTTTTATTGTTTTTAGCCATGCCTGTAAGGTAGGCAATCTTTGTATTGTGTGTGTGATTGTGTGTGATTTGTACTATACT
Organism: Barbus barbus; assembly: GCF_936440315.1. Taxonomy (NCBI): domain Eukaryota; kingdom Metazoa; phylum Chordata; class Actinopteri; order Cypriniformes; family Cyprinidae; genus Barbus; species Barbus barbus. Next base: position 145,702 of record NC_136731.1, on the reverse strand, counting down.
ATCTGTTGCACAACGAATTGCCCCATTGGGGACAAATAAAGTAATTTGAACTTGAACATTTATAGACAGCTCTGAATATATGAGTATAGTCTATTATACTGACTTTCATACAATCAACTATCATTATTATGGAAAAAATCTTGGAGCGCTACTTGCTGAAAGGACCTCCGTTTAATGATCCCAGAAGGTGCTCTTTGGTTGGGTACAAAAATATATCTATAGAAAAAACTGGATCCAAGGCACTTCTTCTGGTTCAAAAAATATAAAATTAAAATAAAATTTTATGTTTTTAGAGTGAACCATGTCTGAATAAAGGCCTTTTATATTTTTTTAACCAAAAGAAGTGCCTTGGATCCAGTTTTTCTATAGATATCATTAATATGGGTTCATATGTTAATGATTCTTCGTTATTTTCATCTTAAATCATATACTAAAGGGTCAGTTTTACTGGAATCACATTCTACAAAGCTCTTGTTATCTTAAGGGGAACAGAAGGTAACCACTGAAAGTGCTGTGGTTATTCTGGTTATCATATATCCATGCTCCAGACCAAAGTCTCAGATAGACTACATCTCCAACCTCCAGGATCAACACGACTCCATTTGAAGAATTTATATCATACTGATCCTGACGAGCATGTGCCATTACCACCTTCTCTCCGTTCTTCACAATGGAGACAGCTGATGGAATTGAGGGATTACCATGACCATAGACAGAGAAGCTGAACATGTACGCTCCTTTCTTTGGGGCTGTGAAAATACCTGAAGCAAATAACAAACATAAAGAGGAGAATCAGCTGTGCACAGCGTAATAGTTTAGAAACAACAGATCACACAACTGCAGAGAGGTTTGAATGGAGCAGAAGGATTCTCGTTACTATATCTGAGTTTTATCATTGATAATTACCTGTAATTATGTTGTAGGCGTTCCCTATATTTGTGAAGACGTTCCTGTAGGTTAGAGTGATTTCAGTGGTGAAAGGGCCGAGTTTGCGTTGTCTTCCTTCTGATCCCAGCATTTGGAAAGATTGAATGAACTTTATTTTTAAGTTTCAGACCACATCAGTAAGAACTCAGTTCTTTGTTCACTTTTTTTTACCTTGAATTCACTTACAAACAAGGCACAATTTGACGTGGGATTTTCAGGATTTTTCAGATCTAGCTGATGTTAGCTAGTTAATTAGCCATGTTATCTACCTTTGTAGCAAACCAACAGTTTTTAATCCACCAGTGCTAAACACAGCATTGCCTTGAATTTAGTGAAGAGTTGCGGGTGGTGCTCCTGTAGATGGCATATCATATTCAATGTGTTGTCTACTCAAGTCAAGGCACCTTTATTTAAATTTTAAATAGTGCTTTCAACAGTACAGATTGTGCCAAAGCACTTAACAGTATTAAATTGGAGGATAGAGTGTCAGTAATGTATAAAAATAAGATTAAACACTCAGTTTTCAGTTAAAGGCATTTCATTATTGAATTCAGAGATGTCATTGTCTAGCTCAGTTTAGTTTAAATAATATCTGTGAAATCAAATTGACGCTAATCACTAGAAATCAAGTGTCCCATCTGAGCAAGCCAGAGGCGACAGCGGCAAGGACACTCCAGCAGCCACTCAAACAATAGAAATTCATCCCAATTCATTGGCTACGCCTTTCGAAGTGCATATTTTGAAGGTAGATTGCATCACGTCGATGCAACAAAAGCTGTCACAATTCAAAGGCTGCATCCTACGAAGGCCTCATTTGAAAGCCGAGTGCATCACGGCAGCGTGGCGAAGACCATCCTAATTCCCAATGCAACAAATGTATCCTTTGCAGCCTACCTCATCCCAGAATTCATAGTGTGCCAGTGACGACAGGACTTTTATTCAAACAAAATAGCAGGTGATGGCTCTGTGGCAGCCGACGAATAGATTTATAAATGTAATTATTGCATTTTAATTTACTCAAATAGCTAGCGAAACAAATGTTAAAAGCCAGGGGTCTTAAAAAATGTGAACTTAAACTAACAATAGCACTGCACAGATTCATTTGTTAGGTGGTCTGAGGCATAAGTTCTAAATTGATGGCTGAATATGAGAATTCCTTTACTGGGGACAAAAACTCTGCCAGCCCCAAACAATAAGACAAGAAGTAGATAAGGCTACTTAATAATTAGATAAGTCTTTCACTTGTATTTTTATTTATTTATTTATTTATTTTATTGTAGCGCTGTCATGCAAGATATGTCCACAAATGTTTTAGGCAAATTAGATGATCCAACCTTAAGATTGCATCATTTGTAAATTACAGAAATTCTTCTGAACATTTTCATTTTTTCTTCTAAATAACATTTCTATATGAAAATAAATTGTTGTATACTAAATGTACTTTTTTACTACTAATTACAAAATAACTTCAATTCAACATCAGGAAAACAACAACAATTCTATTAACAATACATAAAACTCACACTGGAAAAAGAAAAAAATTGTATGTACATTTTCATTCATCTGAGCAGGGAAACCCTGGTGGTGCTGCTGGACCTGGATGGGCTGTCACAATAGAGAGCCAAGTTGTGTACAGCTATGACAAAGTAATTGGTGGAAAAAATATTGAGTTACTTTAATAAAATATGCACTATTGTACATAGTTGTATCTCAAGCAAATATTGTCCTATCCTTACATCAATAGAAACATATTTTTTCAGCTTTCAGATGATGTATAAATCTCAATTTCAAAAACATACTTTCAGTAACACATTGAGCACATTGAGAAAATATTGCACACATTTAAAACCTTAATTACATCACTTCCTGTTTGTGTTTTGAGTTTGAGCTCTTTATCATCTATCTTAAATTAAATTCTATACACCATCATTTTCGTTTCTATAACGTGTGAATGTATCCCCTATAGTATTCTACATTTACATTTATTCATTTAGCTGACGCTTTTATCCAAAGCGGCTTATATGTCAGAGGTCGCACGCCTCTGGAGCAACTAGGGGTTAAGTGTCTTGCTCAGGGACACATTGGTGTCTCACAGTGGATTCGAACCCGGGTCTCTCACACCAAAGGCATGTGTCTTATCCACTGCGCCATCACCACCCCCTTATTCTACAACAAAAACAATCAGAATGCCTTTGTTATCACTAGTAAAAGTATTATCTTGCTTACTGTAATGTACTTAAGGTATGAAGAGTAAAAGTAAAGGTTTGTATTCTGCAAAAAAAAAACGTATATGATATATATGGTCTTGCGTTAACATTGCTGCTGGACTACTGTGTATCGCATCCGTTCAAGGCATATTGTAAAAGACCATGTTTACTTAGTGTTGCAGTCCTGTGAGGAAATGAAAAAACATTTGTATGTGGATGCTTAAGGAATGTATTTCTGTTTGTTTCTGTTTTATTATTATTATTTCGTTACACTCCACCACTTTGTTATTTTGCAAATGAAATGAATAAAGTTTATTGCTAGAATATTAGCAAATACTTGCTAATTACAACTGCGTCCCATGTCAAAGGCTGCTTCCGAAGGACTCGGACCGGTCTAGCCTATGGAGAACTGTTCTTGTTGCCTAGCAACTGTGACAGCTGCCGTTGATGAGCGGCAGTAACGTTTGTAAGTGGACTTATTATATTTAGCTGCATAAAACTAAACAGGGTTGAAAACCTGTTTAAATATACGTGCTGAAGTCATGTTTGGTCTCGTATACCTTGTCAGCGTCGTGCGCTTGCTTGGCCCCTTTGTTGTGATTAACAGTGAAGTATGTTCAGCTGATTTCAATTTCAGTTTTATCAGACGGGTATAAAAAAGGTATAGCCTACTGTATACTGTGGCAGTGGTCGCGGCAGCCCTCGTGTGAAGCCCTCCTTGCATGAAGACTGAAGAGTGTAAAGACCGTCGACTCTACTGTACGACTCCACTGGCCAGGGACACCGGCAAGGGACATAAGTATTGCTTTTGATTCATCCTCTTTTCTACTCCTTGCTCTTTTTCAGTTTTTGTGACCAACTCTTACTATGTGTTTCCATATCCTTACCATTATTTCCACTTGCAAACCATGCATCCCACACTATAGGCAGCACAATCCTAACAACCTGCACACTTTGCCTATGCATTACATGATTTCATTACATCTATTGCTAGTCATTCAAGGCTAAACCTCATGGCCCTGACAGAGATGTGGATCAAACCAGAGGACACTGCTACTCCTGGAGCACTCAGTTTTCCCACACTCCCCATCTGACTGGAAGAGGTGAAGGTACTGGTCTGCTTATCTCTAATGATCGGAAATTTATTCCTTTCCCTTCTCTGGGTATTAACAACTCCTTTGAATCACATTCAGTCACTATTACCTAGGGTGACCATACTTCCTCTTTTTCCCGGACATGTCCTCTTTTTGGACCTACAAAAATGCGTCCGGCTGGGATTTCTTAATCACCCAAAATGTCTGGGATTCGGCTGTTTTCTGACCATTGCCGACTGCTCCCGCAACATGTTTCTCGGTCCCGCGATTTTCGTGTCCACTCCTTTAAACATTCTTGTATTGTATGTAATTTTCGCGCATCAGGGAGCCGCTATCTGTATGTGGTGGATTTAAATATTTTTAATCGTGCGATCACACGCACTCTGTGTAAAGGGAGCACATCTTACAAGATCAGATATTTGTCAATGAACTCAGGATCTGTTGAGCAGCAAATACTCAAGCATGGTCTTGTCAGTCAACTACTGGATCTCCTATCAACCCTATTGGCAAAGGGCATTTCAGGAGCCGCACTCGAGTGGTTTGAGTCTTATCTCTCAGATAGGTCCTTAAAGGTATCTTGGAGAGGTGGGGTGTCCAAGTCGCAGCATCTAACTATTTGGTGCCTCAGGGTTCAGTTCTTGGATCACTTCTCTTCTCTGTCTATATGGCATCACTAGGTTCTGTCATTCAGAAACATGGCTTTTCATATCACTGGTATTCTGATGATACTCAACTCTACCTCTCATTCCATCCTGATGATCCAACGATAGCTGCTCGCATCTCAGCTTGTCTAACAGACATTTCTTGCTGGATGAAGGACCATCACCTTCAACTCAACCTTACCAAGACAGAGCTGCTTGTGGTTCCATCAAACCCATCGTTTCATCACAATTTCACCATCCAGTTAGGCACATCAGCCATAACTCCTTCAAAAACAGCCAGAAACCCTGGAGTTATGATTAATGATCAGCTGACTTTCTTAGACCACATTGCTAAAACTGCTCGGTCCTGCAGATTTGCTTTATTCAACATCAAGAAGATCAGGCCCTTTCTTTCATGCTTCACAACTCCTCGTTCAAGCTCTTGTTCTGTCCAGGCTGGACTATTGCAATGCTCTCGTTACAGGTCTTCCAGCCAGTTCTATCAAACCTTTACAATTAATCCAGAATGCAGCAAGATTCATTTTTAATGAGCCAAAAGAAAGCACATCACACCTCTATTTTTCAGTTTGCACTGTCTACCAATAGCTGCTCGCATAAAATTCAAGGCATTAATGTTTGCCTACTGTTATGGCCTAAGCCTTGTGGGATTAGTGTTTATTATTTGTTTTATTTTTTTGGTTCTAATTTGGTTTGTCTTTCCTTTGTAGCTTTTTTTTTAAGCTCCGCCACTGCGCACCTGCAACGTGTTTCTGTGCTGACGTGAGATGCTGAAATGAGACGAGGAGCATGGACGCTGGGCTGAAGTGGTGTGTTGCTGCCAGTCACGTGATCGTTACGGTCACTCTTTAATCTCTGGAGAGTGGTGTGCATTTGACGAGGGGCTCTGTGTGTATTTCGCTGTCTCTCCAGCAAAGAAGCTCTGTGCATGTTCTGATATCCAGTAGGGATGGGCGATATCTTATCGTTTGCGATATACTGTTAAATTTCTCTTCATGATAGAAATCTCCTCGCGATAACAATGAGAAGCCTACTTGATGGTGTGGTTACGTGCGCGACCCATTCACCGCTCACATGTGGAGTGATAACAAGCATGGCGGAAGGTGGACATGAGGCTGAGGAGCTAGTTACTAACCGAGGAGCTACGTCCACAATTTGGAACTGGTTTGGTTATAGAAAATCAGATGCTGAACAAAGGACCGTAATATGCAAGGTTTGCAGAAAAACAGTGGTTTTTGTGGTCAGTGGTCCAATTTGTTCCACCATCTCAAACACAAACCAGAGTACAATATGTAAGGTGACAGAGACACCAATTACAAGTAGACCTAAGGCTAAGAAAATTCCTACTCAGACAAAAATTGGCAGTGCATTTGCTAATTGCGTTCCTTATGATAAGAATTGACGGAGGCAATGACGTTTCGTTTGGCAAAAGACGTGTTGCCATTCCAAACTGTCGAAAAAAAGAAGGATTCAAGCGAATGATCCATAAACTGGACCCAAGATACAATATGCCTTCAGGAAGTATTTTTCTGAAACTGCTCTGACAGCGATGTATGAAGAGTGTCGTGGTAGGGTACAAACAATACTGTGTACGGCAGATTTTTATGCATCAACTACACACATTTGGAGTAGCCGAGCTACTGAGCCATACATTAGCCTTACCGTCCATTACAAAACGAATGACTGGAGTTTGAACAGCTGTTGCATCCAGACAAGTTTTTTTCCAGATGACCACACGGGTGAAAACATCTCATGACACGTCTTCTTCTTCTTGCTTTACAGCAGATTACAGACTTATAAGTGTCTCAAATGGACCATTGACACTCTATCTACAATCTCAATTAGGAGAGTCAATGGTCCATTTGAGAGATAGGTGGTGGCAATGCACTTATAAGTCTGCGATCTGCCATAAAGCAAGAAGACGCGTCACGCACCAGTTGGTGTGAAGGCACTAAGGACAGTTTGACAGTGGTCAATCGGAGGTAAAAAAACAAACAAATAAAAAACGATATAAATCCTTTTCAATTTCTTGCACAGACCCAGGTTTAATTTGGTTTTGTGTATGTTTTTTTGACTCTCAAAGCCACGGGCATTGGCTTCCATTATATAACTGACAGACTGCAATGGTTTGAGTTAAAAATCTTCGTTTGTGTTCTACTGATGAAACAAAGTCACCTACATCTTGGATGCCCTGGGGATAAACAGATAAACATAATTTTTTCATTTTTGGGTGAACTATCCCTTTAATACTTACTGCATTTGTTGTGTATTTCTTTCTGCATTAGTAATGTAACTGCATGCGGTATTTTGAACAGTAATTCATTACATTTGGCAATATGTTTATATTATGTGCATTTAAATTTAATTTAAATTAATTTTTTAGTTGAAGTATTATTTTAATTTTAACTGAACTCTTATTCTTTTTTGTATTTATTTTATTCTTGTGCAAAATAAATGAATAAATAATCGTTTTACTGTTGTTTTGCAGAGAGAAGGATGAGGGATACCAGTTTTGACAGAGCTGTGAGCTGCATTTTCCTCAAAATTCTACAAACAATACTCCATAATGACAATGGTTCCCAAAAGGCACCTGAAGGACTCCCAGACCATGAGAAACAAAATTCTCTCGTCTGATGAAACAAAGATTGAACTCTTTGCCCTGAATGGCAAGCATCATGTCTGGAGGAGACCAAGCAGCACTCATCACCTGGCCAATACCATCCTTACGGTGAAGCGTGGTGGTGGCAGCATCATGCTGTGGAGATGTTTTTCAGCGGCAGGAACTGAAAGACTGAGAGAGTATAAGAAAAAGCTCAGTGCACCAAAATATTGAGACATCTGTGATGAAAACCCAGTCCAGAGAATTCAGTACCTCAGACTGGACAGACGGTTCACCTTCCATCAGGACAACGACCCATTTTGGAATAAGGCTGTAAGTAACAACAAATTGTGTAAAAAGTGAAGCGCTGTGACTTTCTGGATGGACTGTATGTGTTCATCCTGCTTGTGTGAGAGACAAATGGGGCCTCATGTACAAAGAGTTGCGTTGAATTTATACCTAAACATTGCATACGGACAAAGCTGTAAATGTGCCTACAGACAAAAGAAATCAGATTTATGAAACTCTGCGTACGTAGGATCCCACACATATCGTCTTTGTACGTCCCAATTAACGTGAAATTGAGCATACATGCACGAGCACAACACCCCACCCTGTCTCCTCCCTCAATTAAATTAATTTCAATATGGTAATGACTCCACTTTGGCAAAAGCAAGCAGCAAGAAACGAAACTTGACAGAAAGTGAATGGGAGGTGAAAAAAAAATGAGTGGGACAGTTTGGCTGATGTCACAATGCGGTGGGATCTGAACATTGCACTGTAAATTAACTTTTTTTAAAAATTGTCTGAGATTAAGGTGGAAGTTAATCGGAGAACTGCTGTGCACCGACAAAGTGTGGGCAGAACAGGCAGTGGGACAGGGGTCGATGAACTTACACCCTTTGAGCAGAGAGTTGCCTCTATTTGTTGGCAACACTTTACTCTCTGGAATAGTATCTGTTGCTGTGGAAGACTTGGATATACTACAAGACTGCCACGAAGGTAACTATTTTCTCATTTATTTGTTACACAGCTTACCAGCCTGCATTTAATTTTCAAACGCATGCAATGTAGCTGACCAAAAGTACACCAGAGATTTTACGTATCCATTGCATTTATGGAAAAATGCTTGAACCCATTAATTAGGAACAGACTCAAAATACAGTTAACACGTGATTGTTTATTTGGATTTAGTGCAACAGCAGGAACATCCACTGGCACGCACTCGGCGTCCGCCCCTCCTGAGCAGCCAGAGCCTATTGTGTCTCCGGTGTTTCCAGTGCTGAGGCCCGTCCGTCTGGCCGCTTCTTGACGCATGCTGTTCTGGAGTCGCAACAGCAAATCGTTAGTGCCATCAGAGAAATTAACAGTCACCTGAAAAATATCAGTGTCACACTCACAGACATAAGCCACTCATTAAAGGAATTGGTCAAAAAATGAACTTTGTCTCTGATTACCAGTTATATTGCCGCAATCACACGTTGACAGGCCTGAGTGGCTTGTTGGTTGGGCTGCACATACACTGGTCCTGGGTCGGTGTCATCTGGCGGTGCCACCCCGTCACCAAGCAGCACACCACAGGCCAGCACAATGGGTCCCCCGGTCCTATCAAGGCAGCACCACCGACATTTCAGCTGCCCTATCGCCCTCTCTACAACTGACCGAGTTCGAGAATGGGCATCATTGTATCTGCACTCTCAGTTTGTGGGTTGGTGAGGGGGGTTAACAGCCACGTCTTTAGTGGATAACTGTGGTCTCCTGACGGGCAGTTGAATAATTACACGCGCAAAAAAACAAACATAAAATTTAGATAGAATCACAACTTTAAATGCACCTCTCACCAAGAAGCCACCCATCGCACACCCTGCCAGCTTGGAGCCTCAAGAATGGATTCATACATGGGTTGACCCAGGCCACCTTGCCACAATATTTGTTAGGCGCGTTTGTGCATCATATATTTGTGATTTACAGTAGAGTTTTATTTCTCAAATATTACAAGCACACACAAACATTTGTTTTCATGACACACATAGAGACCACACTCTGACATCTGCACCAACACACCCACACAATTATAGCTGCATTATTTATCCAATCGGCTCTATAATACGCAGAAGCAGAAAACAGGAATAAAGTGAGTATTTGCTAAAAAAATTCATTTTGAAGCCTTGTCAACAGAATGAAAGCATATTAACAAAAATTGCATCATCCAGTTAAACGGCACTGCAATTAAAAATAGCAGTTTTAATGGGTTTCAATGGGGACATTTTTGTCCAAAAGGTGCTGAGAGTGTAAAATAGAGTTATTAAAGGAAATGAGGGTGGAATATTAAAATCCCAATAAAAATACACACCTGAGCCAAAGTGTATGTAGTTAGCATTAACACAGGCAAAATTATCAAAAGAACAATAAAAACTAACTAAAATGGACAAAAATGTCCATAAGGTTGCACAAGGGTTAAGATTAAATCTGTTGAAACAAATCTGTTTTAGGTTAAATTTATATTATTTAAATTGAAATAATACTGATAATTAGGCTATGTAAGTAATACCTAGTTATGATTACATTCACATTTCATCTTAAATGTTTGATCATACAGTAAGCTGGCCAATGAGAGCTCTGTATGAAAGCTGTTGATTATGACTGAGCTGGTTTGAGAAGGGCAGAGAGGACTTTTATTTTGCTCTGGCGGAGTGACGTCATAAGGCTGCGCGAGCTCCCGCGTCTGTTGTGATTCTGCTCAAGAAAGGTCTGTGTTTTAAAATATTTAAACTGATAGAAACTGTTCAGTCAGTTGTACAGTTTTTAAGCGACGCAAGGTTAATGATTTGCTATTGAATTTATGGTTGGAATGCTTTGTCTAACAATAATAAGCGTTGTTTTGTGAGAGTAAACGCACGCGCACACGAGTAACAGAAAAGGCGCGTCTCATTTCGCTCCCTGTGTCCTGAATCAGTTTATCAGCAACACAATTTAGCTCACTACTTAGTAGTTACGGAGTAACGGAGCTTTTTGAGACTCGATTAAATCAGTTGCTTCTAAAAATGATTCAGTGACTCGATTGAACCGGTTACTTCTCAGATGATTCAGTGACTCGATTGAACCGGTTACTTCTCAGGTGATTCTATTGAATCGGTTACTTCTCAAATTATTCAGTGACTCGATTTAATCGGTTACTTCTAAAATGATTCAGTAATTCTATTGAATCGGTTACTTCTAAAATGATTCAGTAATTCTATTGAATCGGTTACTTCTCAAATGATTCAGTGATTCTATTGAATCGGTTACTTCTCAAATGATTCAGTGATTCTATTGAATCGGTTACTTCTTGGATGATTCAGTAACTCGATTGAATCGGTTATTTCTCAAATGATTCAGTGACTCGATTGAATTGGTTGCTTCTCAGATGTTTCAGTGACTCGATTGAATCAGTTACTTCTCGGATGCAGTGTTAATTTTGGCAGGCATTTTTTATTTAGTCTTAGTCTTTATCTTGAGACAAAAATGCTTAATAGTCTTAAGTCACATTTTAGTCATTTGAGTCTTTCATAGTTTTAGTCTAGTTTTAGTCGATGAAAAGTCATTGCATTTTTGTCAACTTTTAGCCATTACTTTTAGTCAAACTGCAGTTGCCAACATTTATTTTGGTAGCTATTTTATATGTAGTATTCAAACAAAAATAGTCATCAATACTTCTCTCTTTAGACCAAATCAATTAAGCTTAGTTATGAGAAATTTGAATCAAGGATTGAATTTGGAAAAACTGGAATAAATTTGAATTTTTTGGTAGAGATATAAATTAAACTAATTTTTCAGATACAGTAGGTTTACTTAACAAGTATACATTTATTTAACATCTTTTGTTGGTTAACATTAATGACAGATAATTAGGAATGCTGTCCATTTAAGACGGAAGGTATGCATGTAATATATGGCATACATTCAGTTTTCTCCCACCTGTTTAAGCTCACTTAAACCATAACGGACTGTATTTCCGTGAGATGCTCTACATGAGAGACATGTGGACTGCTGTGTGTGTGTTTGAGCACTGAGAACTGATCGCGCGCTGTATGAGAACTGAAGAAGTGGAGCGTGCGCGAGAGAGAGCACTTCTATCAGCGCGTTTCCGCCTATCTATTAACGAAGATGTGGCATAAATTTCGTCATAGTTTTTATCATCAGATATTAGTTTTAGCTCGTCAACGTCTCGTCTTAGTCACAGAAAAAAGGTTCGTTGACGAATATTTTTCGTCGTCGTCTTTGTCAACGAAATGAACACTGCTCGGATGATTCAGTGACTCGACTGAATCGGTTGATTCTCAGATGATTCGAATCTCCACTCGCTGATCTCCTGCTGGTCTAAACTGTGCAAATGCAGCGAGAACAACAAACATAAACACAACTGTTTCAAACCAGCTGGAAATGTTCTCATGCTAGTGTGATTTAGTTATATAATCTAAACATTCTGATTTACGGTATATACATCACAACTAAATATGAACTGTCTGTGCAGTTTGTGCTCTTTTATGAATGTGCAGCGCTAGTTTTGAGTGTTTTTGTCTAATCAGGTGACTCCCTTAGTAGTGTGCTGACTACTGAACTAGGGAGCTGATGGAGAGATTTAGTTTGGGTTTATTTAGCTCTCTGTTCATTGTTCTCTTCAGAAAAACTCCTGCTGAAGTGACTGAGATCCACTGTTATAAAGATGGCCATTATTAAAGAAGAGAGTGAAGACTTCAGGATTGAAGAAGTGTTTAGTCTGAAACAAGAAGACACTGAGGAACAAACAGGTTGGTTTCATTCTCAGAGCTCAACTCATCTGAAATGTCCAGCGCTACAGAAATGAATGATGTTTCAGAAGAATAGGGTCATTCTGTATCAACTCAACCAGAGGTCCTCGGCTAACATCTTTGATTTTGCTAATATTTATTCTTAAAGGGTTGCATCATTGCATTTGATCTGTTTTCTTGTATTCTAATAAATAAGTAGATTGACACAGAATGAGCCATCTTTGTTTCCATTCGGACTGATTCTGGCTTGAGAAAGCCTGGCCAGAAGTTTGGACATGGATTGACAAGAAAGTGTAGTAATTAGTGAAGTGAAGTGAAGTGACATTCAGCCAAGTATGGTGACCCATACTCGGAATTCGTGCTCTGCATTTAACCCATCCAACGTGCACACACACAGCAGTGAACACACACACACACACACAGCAGTGAACACACACACAGCAGTGAACACACACCCGGAGCAGTGGGCAGCATTTATGCTGCGGCGCCCGGGGAGCAGTTGGGGGTTCGGTGTCTTGCTCAAGGGCACCTCAGTCGTGGTATTGAGGGTGGAGAGAGTGCTGGACATTCACTCCCCCCATCTACAATTCCTGCCGGCCGGAGACTCGAACCTGCAACCTTCGGATTACAAGTCCGACTCTCTAACCATTAGGCCACGACTTCCCCCAAACTTCCACTGATTACTAATTACACTATAAATGCATATAACTAAAGTCTTAGTGTTTCGCTGTCAACACATAGGCTATGGCTTTTTGGCTAGGTTTAGAGGAAAAGAGCATTTTTAGCTGAACAAAGCAATAATAGATGGCACTCGTGGAGGTATAGAAAAAAGTTCTTTATGAACCGCAGCATTGCTTGTAATAAAGATTTAAAGGCAGTAGAGCCCACTGTTTTCTGACAGTGGAAGTTTGAGTTTAGAATGCTTGTGATAATGTAAAAAGTAAAAAACTAGTTTATATACAACTTAATATATAAATCTAGATGTAAATGCAAAAGAAAAAAGCATTGAATAATGTGTTATATTTGTTTAAACGCATCTATTAAAGATTGTATTACTGTACTGTGTAAAAAAACTAATCACAATGCTGAAAAAGCATTTTCAGTAACAATGTTTGGATTTGAAATCAAAATAATGGATAAATGTGTTTGTGGTAAACAGCCAGGGATCAGCTGCAGAACCTGTACCACATGGACTGCATACACACTGCAAACGGAGGATGTGTGAACCAGGTGTGAAAGGCATATATTCAAGCTCTGCATAAATGTCTAAACATCCTCATAAATAAAGCTCCCATCAGTCAAGCCACTCCATCACATTGAATGTAGAATGGATGGAACTGTAATGTGCAAAACCCTGGCAGAGTCAGAGCCAGTCATGCACAAGCTGCTGAAGTGTGACCCAAATTACATGCCTTCTGAAAAACCTGCCACTTACTAACGAGAGGAAAATGTACCTCGAATAGAAATTTGGGAATTTGTGTCAGAAAGGTACAGAGATCTGGTATGCCCTAATCCAGCTCTGCAGAACAATGTTGTGTGTGCAGAGATTCAAACCCGTGGTGTAGGAAGACCAAAAAAGACACCATGTGGTCTTGCCAAAGGAATTAAACTGGCTTAGAACATTGGCTCTTAGCTGCTGGTGCACAAACTCTGATGACAATCACTTAGCTGTGAGCAAATATTACATTTCTGATTTTTTTAATACCAAAATTGACAAACTATATTTGTGAATATAATCCCTCAAATTATAAAATATGTACCTAGAAAATTGTAGAATATGTGATTGTGTGTGTACAAAGTTTGAGATATTCCTGTTAATGGTAGGACTTTTTTTTCACATCGTCACCAGATTTATTCCAAATGTCACATAACCCAGAAAGAGATTGAGATATTTACATTTTATATATTTATCAATTTATTTATTGATTTTACAAATAAAGCTGTTGTGGTACCACCAGCAATTGTTTCATTGATTTTTTTTTTAATGCTTTTTGGACATTTACATAAAAGAGACCTGTTTTGCAAAAAATTAAGAATTTTCCCATAAATGCGAGCAAGATAATTTAAGACTATTGATAGTTTTCACATGACGTCACAACCTTATAGGAACACCGGGCAAAACGAAGCTTTGCTCCACTCACAGCCAGCTATTTTTACGCAGACTGCATCAAGTAGTAATGTAGTAAAATGCAGATATTAAAAGGCGAGATTCAGTGGACACCTTACTGATGATATATATTTTGTACAGGAAAGAGGATGAAGCCAGAATATAAATGCAATGTGCAAAGTTTCAAACTAAATGGCTTCCCATAGAAAACCATTAGAAGGAAAACACTTGAACCGTTAAGCAGAAATATTCAATTTCAATTCAATTCAAGTTTATTTGTATAGCACTTTTTACGATACAAATCGTTGCAAAGCAGCTCTACAGGAATTTAAGTTTCCACAATATATTTATATATTGCAGAACCTTAATATATTTAACTTATGGCAAAATTTGGTAATTCTGTATGTTGTCTGAGCGTTGGCATCCTCTGAGGTCCTCTGAGGGGTTGGCATTATCTCTTCTCAGGTGTTCGGTCATCTCAGATCATTTAAGGGTTGGATCCAGACTGAAGCTTCTGTAATTCCTAGTTACCACGGGATGTTAATCAACAGAGAAACAAATAGAGACATAATTAGTGTAGCTGCTGTTCCATCTAAGCAAAAATGATTTGTTCAACCCAAGCTAAAGAATAATAATAATGTACATTTGATCAGATATAACTGCAGTACAAGATTATAAGATGCATTATGTGAATGCTTGGCTAAAGAGATGTGTCTTTAATCTAGATTTAAACAGAGAGAGTGTGTCTGAACCCCGAACGTTATCAGGAAGGCTATTCCAGAGTTTGGGAGCCAAATGCGAAAAAGCTCTACCTCCTTTAGTGGACTTTGCTATCCTAGGTACTACCAACAGTCCAGAGTTTTGCGACCTTAGGGAGCGGGTTGGATTGTAGCGTGGTAGAAGACAAGTTAGGTACGCAGGAGCTAAACCATTTAGGGCCTTATAGGCAAGTAATAATATTTTGTAAATGATACGGAACTGAATAGGTAGCCAATGCAGAGACTGTAAAATTTGGGTAATATGATCATATTTTCTTGACCTGGTAAGAACTCTAGCCGCTGCATTTTGGACTATCTGTAGCTTGTTTATTGAAGATGCAGGACAACCAGCTAGCAGTGCATTACAGAATCAGAATCAGAAAGAGCTTTATTGCCAAGTGTGTTTGCACACACAAGGAATTTGTCTTGGTGTTATGAGCTTCCAGTACAGAAAGTACAAACATAGTGCAGACAACATATAATTAAGGTGATAAAGAACACTAATGAAGAGAATATACAATAATTAAGAATAACAATAGTAATAAAAATATACAGAAAAGAGACATGACCATAGACAGAACTGTGAATGTGCATGTGTCCTATGTACAGATGAAGGTTTGATGAGTTATTTACAGATGTACAGTACCGGGGTGTGTTATGTGTTGTTCAGGTGGGATACGGCCTGGGGGAAAAAACTGTTCTTGTTTCTGGCTGTTCTGGTGCTCAGTGATCTGTAGCGCCGGCCAGAGGGCAACAGTACAAAGAGAGAGTGAGCTGGGTGTGAGGGGTCCAGAGTGACTTTCTTAGCCCTTTTCCTCACTCTGGAGGTGTAAAGTTCTTGGAGGCTGGGCAGAGGGGCACCGATAATTCTCTCAGCAGTCCTAACTGTCCGTTGTAGTCTTCTGATGTCTGTTTTGGTAGCTGAACCAAACCAAACAGTTATAGAAGAACATAGGACAGACTCGATGATTGCAGAGTAGAACTGTTTCAGCAGCTCCTGAGGCAGGTTGAACTTCCTTAGCTGGCGGAGGAAATACAGCCTCTGCTGGGCCTTTTTCGCAATAGAGTCAATGTGATTGTCCCACTTCAGGTCCTGAGAGATGGTGGTGCCCAGGAATCTGAATGACTCTACTGAAGTCACAGTGCTGTTCATGATGGTGAGTGGGGGGAGAGCAGGGGGGTTTCTCCTGAAGTCCACTATCATCTCCACAGTTTTGAGCGTGTTCAGCTCCAGGTTGTTAAGACTGCACCAGACAGCCAGCTGCTCAACTTCCTGTCTGTAAGCAGACTCGTCACCGTCCTTGATGAGGCCTATGACTGTAATGTCGTCCGCAAACTTCAGGAGCTTGACAGAGGGGTCCTTTGATGTGCAGTCATTCGTGTAGAGGGAGAAGAGCAGTGGGGAGAGAACGCAACCCTGAGGGGCGCCAGTGCTGATGGTGAGAGTCCTGGATGTGAGTTTGCCCAGCCTCACTAGCTGCTGCCTGTCTGTCAGGAAGCTGGTGATCCACTGACAGATGGAGGAGGGCACAGAGAGCTGTCTCAGTTTGTCTGAGAGAAGGTCAGGTATGATGGTATTGAAGGCCGAGCTGAAGTCCACAAATAAGATCCTTGCATAATTCCCAGGTTTGTCGAGGTGTTGCAGGATGTAATGCAGACCCATATTGACAGCGTCATCCACAGACCTGTTTGCTCTATAGGCAAACTGAAGAGGATCCAGCAAGGGTCTAGTGATGTCCTTCAGGTAGGCCAGGACCAGTCTCTCAAGTGACTTCATGACCACAGACGTGAGTGCGACAGGTCTGTAGTCATTAAGTCCAGTGATTTTGGGCTTTTTGGGGACGGGAATGATGGTGGAGCGTTTGAAGAAGCAGGGAACTTCACACAGCTCCAGAGATCTGTTGAAGATTTGTGTAAAGATGGGGGCCAATTGGTCAGCACAGACTTTTAGACAGGCAGGTGAAATACCGTCTGGTCCTGAAGCTTTCCTAGATTTCTTTTTTCTGAAGACCCGGTTCACATCCTCTACACAGACTTTAAACGCAGGTAGAATGGTGGGGGAGGGAGTAAGGGGGGTTGCAGGGGGGGGAAGGTGAATGTGTGAAGTGCAGATCAGAGCGGGTGCTGGGTGTCAATCTGGCCTTTTCAAATCTGCAGTAAAACACATTGAGATCGTCAGCCAGTTGTTGATTCTCCACAGACTGTGGGGGTGGTGTCTTGTACATGGTGATGTTCCTCAGACCAGTCCATACCGACGCCGGATCGTTGTCTGAAAGTTCTTTTTTCAACTTCTCAGAGTAGTTCTTTTTATCCACTCTGATCTCCTTTGTTGGTCTGTTCCTGGCCTGGTTATACAAGATTTTATCCCCACTTCTGTAAGCGTCCTCTTTGGCCTGACGAAGCTGTTTGAGTTTCCCAGTAAACCACGGTTTATCATTATTGAATGATAAGAATGTCCTGGTGGGGATGCATATATCCTCACAGAAACTGATATATGATGTTACAGTCTCTGTGAGTTCATCCAGATCGGTGGCAGCGGCTTCAAAAACACTCCAATCAGTGAGGTCAAAACAAGCTTTTAAATCTTGCTCTGCTTCATTAGTCCATCTCTTAACGGTTCTTAATACAGGCTTAGAAGATTTGAGTTTTTGCCTATAGGTCGGTATGAGATGAACCAAACAGTGATCAGAGAGCCCCAGAGCTGCCCGTGGGACAGAGTGATATGCATCTTTAATTATTGTGTAACAATGATCCAATATATTACTGTCTCTGGTGGGACATGTAACGTGCTGTCTGTATTTTGGCAGTTCGCGGGAGAGATTTGCTTTATTAAAATCTCCAAGAATGATTAAAAAAGAGTCCGGGTACCGTTGCTCTGTTTCAGATATTTGTTCGGCCAGCTGTTGCATCGCGGCGCTCACGCACGCGTCCGGAGGCACATACACATTCACGAGAATGAAGGAGGAAAACTCTCGGGGTGAATAGAACGGCTTACGGTTTATGAAGAAGGCCTCCAAATTAGGAGAACACATCTTCTTCAGAGTTGTTACATCTGAACACCAACCTTCATTTATGTAGAAACGTAGTCCACCACCTCTCGTTTTCCCCGTTAACTCCGTGATGCGGTCTGATCTGAACAGCTGATATCCCGGCAAATGAAGCATGTTATCCGGGATGTTTTCACTCAGCCAGGTTTCAGTGAAGCACAATGCAGCAGAGTTTGAAAAGTCCTTATTTGTGTGGGTGAGGAGAAGTAGTTCATCCATTTTGTTAGGAAGGGATCGGAGATTCGCTAGATGAATGCTTGGGAGCGCAGTTCGGAAGCCGCGTTCGCGGAGTTTAACCAGCGCGCCGGCGCGCTTCCCTCTTTTCCGTCTGAGCGCGCGTTTGACTAGGACCGCTGCCCCTCCGACCAAAACATCCAACAAAGCGTCTGAATAATCAAAAACCGGACAAAAATTGTCCGGTGTGTGTTGCCTTATGTCCAGTAGTTCGTCTCTGGTAAAACTGACAGTAAGAGAATGACTAAACACAGAACAAACAAACAAAAACAACAAAAGTACGGGAGCGTTCCACACCACAGCAGCCATACTCGGCGCCATCTTGAGTGACTTTCATCCAGTAGTCAATAGCCCAGTCTAGAGGTCATGAATGCATGAACTAGCTTTTCTGCATCAGAAACAGGTAGCATGTTTTGAAGCTTAGCAATGTTCCTGAGATGGAAGAATGCTGTTTTTGTAACATGGGAAATATGATTTTCAAAGGACAAGTTGCTGTCTAATACGTATAACACCCAGATTTTTGACTTTAGAGGACGTGACAGTACATCCGTCTAGTTGCAAATTGTAATCCAAGAGATTCTGTGTACTGTTTTTTTTGGTCCAATAAGTAATATCTCTTTCTTATCTGAATTTAATGGGAAGAAATTATTGGTCATCCAATCTTTTACATTTTTTACACAATCTATTAGCTTAGATAGTTTAGAAGTTTCATCTGGTCTTGTTGAGATATATAGTTGAGTATCATCAGCATACCAATGAAAACTAATCCCGTATTTTCTAATAATATTACCAAGGGGCAGCATGTATATTTAAGATATCAGAGGACCTAGGACAGACCTAGTGACCTAAAGATAACGATGAGTTAATAATATTGAGAAGCGGTTCTTCTGCTACAGGTAACAACTCTTTCAGTAGTTTAGTGGGTACAGGATCTAATAAACACGTTGTTGGTTTAGATGCACTGATAAGTTTATTTAGCTCTTCCTGTCCTATAGTTGTAAAGCACTGCAGTTTTTCTTTGGGTGCGATGAATGAAGCTGAAATACTAGACGCAGTAGAATCTACATTTGATATTGTATTTCTGATGTTATCTATTTTATCAGTAAAGAAATTCATAAAATCATTACTATTAAACTGTGGGGGAATATTTAGATCGGGTGGTGTCTGTTTATTTGTTAATCTAGCCACTGTGCTAAATAAGAACCTTGGGTTGTTTTGGTTATTATCTATGAGTTTGTGGATATGCTCTACCCTGCAGCTTTTAGAGCCTGTCTATAGCTGGACGTACTGTTTTTCCACGCAATTCTAAAAACTTCCAAGTTAGTTTTTCTCCATTTGCGCTCAAGATTACGAGTTTCTTTCTTGAGAGAATGGGTATAACTGTTGTACCATGGCGCAGTACGGTTTTCTCTAACCTTTTTCAATTTGAGGGGGGCAACAGCTTCTAATGTATTAGAGAAGATAGTGCCCATGTTGCTAGTCATTTCGTCTAGTTCATGCGTATTTATGGGTACACAGAGCAGTTGAGATAAATCAGGCAGGTTATTTGTGAATCTGTCTTTGGTGGCTGGAACAATAGTTCTGCCCGGACGATAACGCGGAGCCATATAACTAATATCAGTAATACGCAGCATGCACTAGTGTTGTCACGATACTGGAATTTCTAACTTCGATACGATACCTTTAAAAATATCGATACTCGATACCATTTTCGATACCACGGTGAAAAAAACTGCCACAATATTAAGGGGGTAATTTTTTTAATTTAAAGATAAATGTAACAAGTCGAGAACATGCGGTATATTTTACATGAACAAAAAAATGTCTTGAGGTACTGCATTTGTTGATTTATTTATTAATCTTTTATTAATCTTAGTTAAATGTTAATTGAAACTAACGTTTACTAATACATGTACTAATTAAAGTCCAAAGTTCTATTTGTTGATATTCTCATTTGCTTCATAACCAAAATATTTCCAGATATAGGGCCCTATGAAATCCGTTTTATTTTTCCCCAAATTCCATTTAATTTTTTTCTACATTCAATTTTTTCCATTTTAATTTGTCTGGATTCCGTTTTTTTCCGTTTGAATTTTTCTGGACTCTTTTTTTTTTTAATGGTCAAATTAAATGCTATTAATCTAAAAGCATGTCTAATTCATTAAAATCATGAAAATTATACAATTTAACATTTCATTTATTAAAAGTGTAACAAAAATGACACGTTTAGGGCTGTATGAAATGTTTTATTTTTTTCTCACCTTATGTTTCATTGTTACCAAATTCTGTGTTTTAGAATGTCTATTAGGCTATTTGAATGCATACAAACATTTTTTATTTATTCTTACAGTAGCCTTATGAAATGTTTTCCCCCTCAGAAATTCTGTGTTGTGTATTTACATTTTACTGGATATCAGATGAAGGCATAAAACAATTTTAATTCATTTTTATTTGAATTAATGAAAATTAAACATTTAAATTTTTGACAAATGAAGGGGATTTACTATTAAAATTAAAATATTTTGTGATTATTGCTTTAAAAAAATTAACAGTAGTAGTAAGTAGTAGTATTATGTACATTCTACTAAATAATAGTAATATAGTTAAACCGAACTTTTATTTTGACGGGTTGCCGTGAATACTTCTAAAGTTCTGTGTGTGTATGATATGATGCTAGTTTTACTCAAATTAAATGGTAAAATGCTGGTAAAGTGCTTTCAGATCAGTTCTGGAGATATTGTTGATGTATTTATGTCCTCATTGAGACGGCAGACGCTGAAATCACCGCGAGCGCCACATTAGTAAACACAACCGCACGTGCAGCACATTCACACAGAGACGCGCAGAACATGCAGGATTCATATTTAAATCGACTTTTGCAGCTTAATATTTACAGATACTAGTCCATATCGCGATTTGATTTAAGTGTAATGACCTACTTTTGATTAATTCATCCAAACTTTGACAAATTCCGTGACATTCCGTGTTAAACTGTAGATTCCGTTTTTATGACTGGATTCCGCGATTCTGTGCGCGTTCTCTGCATCGCGGAGATCATAGATCCCTACAGATAGCGCTCCTGCTGTGTTCTTTAACAACCAGAGCAGTCATCTTTCTATTCACTTCACTTTTGCTATTTAACCAGAGCGAAGGAGACGAGTGCGGTCACGTGTGGTGCTTGTCCACGCGCCTTTGGAGAGAAGTGAAAGTGACAGCTCGCCTAGTATCGGTGTATCGATACTTCGGGAAATTAATATTGGTACCGTTCAGATATTTCAGTATCTATTTATCGAAATATCGATATTTTTGACAACACTAGCATGCACGATACAAGGAAATGACACACAGAGCAGTTGAGATAAATCAGGCAGGTTATTTGTGAATTTGTCTTTGGTGGCTGGAACAATAGTTCTGCCCGGACGATAACGCGGAGCCATATAACTAATATCAGTAATAGGCAGCATGCACGATACAAGGAAATGATCAGTAACATCATCACTTTGAGGTTCGATATCTATGTCGGTAAGATCAATTCCATGCGATATAATTAAATCTAGTGTATGATTAAAACGATGAGTGGGCCCAGTGATGTTTTGCTTGACTCCAACAGAGTTTATTAGGTCAGTAAACGCAAGTCCTAACGCATCATTTGTATTATCAACGTGAATGTTAAAATCTCAGACAATTAGCAGTTTATCAACATTAACTAATAGATCTGAGAGGAAATCTGCAAATTCTTTTAGGAAATCTGTATATGGCCCTGGCGGTCTATACACAGTAGCCAGAGCAAGAGATAAGAGAGATTTCTTCTGCATATCTAACAGTGTAACATTAAGCAGAAGTATTTAGAATGAGTTAAACCTCCTGTATCCTGTTTTCTGAGTAACATTGAGAATATCACTATATATTGTTGCCACACCTCCACCACGACCAGTCTGATGGGGCTCATGTTTATAACAGTAGCTCGGTGGAGTAGACCCATTTAGACCAAAATATTCATTTGGTTTCAGCCAGGTTTCAGTCAGGCAGAGTACATCAAAATGATTATCTGTGATCATTTCATTTACAATAACTGCTTTGGGTGCGAGTGATCTAATGTTAGCCTGGAGCGCTTGTATAGGAACACAGCTCCTCCGACTAAAATGTCCATTTCTGTTACAAACCGAGACCGAGCAAAACCTGAAGCTATTCGTTAAACCTAGACCCAACCTGAAACCCGAGAGTATTTCGGGACCCGTCAGGTTCGGGTCGGGTAGCAGACCTCCATGTCGGTGGCAGTTTGCCCAATCCAACATGTTGAATCAGCATCAGCTCCATCAGTAAGAGTGATAACTGATTGTATGTTCAGTTTAGCGAACGAGTCAGTTCTCGAAAATCAAATCGAAAGTGATGAAAACTAGTAAGTAAATGAAGGTGACAGAGACAGAAAGCTGTTCTAATATTTTGAGATCTTATCCAAGCATTCCAATATGTGAATATTTTCATAATAACAAAGTGCTGATTATGAATGAATTATCAACATAACTGATATTCACAATAGTTAGCAAGCGCTGCTTTGTTTACATTTTGTATAGCTGCTTTTATATCCTTGTTTCAGTTTCTCCTTTTGAATGACAAATATATACTATTGTTAGCTGCTGATATAGACTGCTAATTCCTCTCACACAGGTGCAGAACGCACGTGTTGGTTTGTAGTCGGTTGCAGTTTGTGTAGTGTGCTCAAGCAGCGTTTTGGTCCAGACGCTGCCGACGTAAGGAGACAACACGGTTGGGCTTTTGTAGCTGCTAGTTCTTTGAAGTTGGCTTGGTGTGTCCTGGCCTTAAAAGCTTTCATGTTGGTTTTCACACCGTTTGCTTTGTGGCTTCAAACAGTGGTTAACTTGTATTTGTCTTTTTTTTTTTTTTTTTGCTTTAGGCCTGCTGGTGCTAAAAGAGGAAAATCAAGATCTGAATGAAATGGAACAGACAGATCAGTATGAGAATCACCCTGATTTAATAAGTGGTGAAAAAGCTACAAAGACTAAAACAACTTCTACGCGAAAAAGAGCTCAGAAAACCAAATCCAACAGCCGTTTCTCCTGCCGTCAGTGTGGGAGGAGTTTCAATGAAAAACGAAAACTTCAATTGCACATGAGAGTTCACACTGGAGAGAGGCCCTATCCCTGCCAACAGTGTGGAAAGAGCTTCACTCAACATGGAGCCCTCAAAAGGCATGTGAGAACTCACTCGGGAGAGAAGCCCTACACCTGCGAACAGTGTGGAAAGAGCTTCGCTCAAAAAGGACACCTTCAAAATCACATGACAACTCACACGGGAGAAAAGCCTTTCACCTGCCTGCAGTGTGGAAAGAGTTTCACTCAAAAAGCACACCTTCAAAGACACATGAGAAGTCACTCGGGAGAGAAGCCTTTCACTTGCCGTCAATGTGGAAATAGATTTACACAGAAAAACAGCCTTAAATCTCACATGAACAGTCACACTGGAGAGAAGCCTTATACATGCGAGCAGTGTGGAAAGAGTTTCTCGGCAAAGCAAAAGCTTAAAGTCCACATGAGAGTTCATACTGGAGAGAAGCCTTACATTTGCAAGTATTGTGGGAAGAGTTTCACACATACATGCAGCCGTAATAACCACATGAGAATTCACACTGGAAAGCAGCTGTTCACATGTGATCGTTGTGGAAAGAGTCTCTCAACAGAATTTAGCCTCAAGTGTCACAAGATCTGGCACACTGGAAAGAAACCCTTCAAATGTGATCAGTGTGGAAGGCGTTTCATACAAAAGGTAAGCCTTAATTACCATATGAAGACGCATCTGCCAGAGAAATGCTGTAAATGTGATCAGTGTGGAAAGAGCTTCAGTCATCAAGGCAGCCTTCATGCTCACATTAAGAAACAACACCCTCGAGAGAAGCCTGTGGGAAGAGCTTCTCACAAATAGAAAATCTTAAGATTCACATGAAATATGTGTGGAATCATGTGAAGAAACCCACATGAGATTTCATTCAGGGGCAAGCTATTTTATATTCCATTATTTTGCAAAGCGTTTCACAGTTCCAAAGGAAACCTGAAGACTCACATAGGAGTTCTCACTGAAGAGAGAGGTCTTTCAAGATCATTCTGGAAAAAAAGTGTGACTGTGACAAAGTTTACCAAAAGAAGCTATTTTAAAAATCACCAAAATATTCACTTTGGAGGAAGGCCCATTAACTGTGGTCAACAAAAAATGGGCATGGGGGCAACAAAGGGCTAAAAAAGCAAGAAATATTGAAAAGAGAACATCTAGCAACTAAGTTTAGTTAATTAGTTGGGCAGTTTTTGTTCGTTGGCCAACTAAGTTTTTTCAGTGTGTTCCGTGCCGTCGGATGGTGTGTCAGGGCAACTTTGGACCTAGATGCTGCCGATGTGAGCCGACTCCGCAGTCTGCTTTCGTCACCACTAGTGCGTCGGCTTGGTGTGTACCGGGCTTAACATAAAAGGGATGACTTAGAGAGGCAGAGTCTCTCAAGTACAGATGGTCAGAGGCTCTCCAATCTGTGAAAGAGTGTGTAAAAAGGTTGTGGAATACTTTAAAAGCAACGTTCCTCAACGTCAAATTGCAAAGGCTTTACAAATTTCTTTATATAAAGTGCATAACATCAGAAGATTCCAAGAAACTGGAGAAATCTCAGCATAAGGGACAAGGCCGAAGACCTTTGTTGGATAGTAAACACAATCCATATTGCCATCAAATTCCAACACCAAAAGTCCAGAAACTCATAACCTCGATGCCCAGACGTCATCAAACGGTTTTGAAAAGAAGATGAGATGCTACACCATGATAAACATGCCCCCGTCCCAACTATTTTCAGACCTGTAGCAGGTATCAAATTTGAAATGAGCTCATTTTGTGCATAAAAATTTTAAAATTTCTCAGTTTAAACATTTATGTTATCTATGTTCTATTGTGAATAAAATATTGGCTCATGTGATTTGAAAGTCTTTTAGTTTTCATTTTATTAAAATTTAAAAAAAGGCCCAACATTTCCGGAATTCAGGTTGTATTACATATAAATGACTAACCTCTGCTTTTGAAGAAATTAACTAGTTTCCTGCAATCTATTGGTGAAAGGAAGTCCTTGAGGTCAACTGATGTTACGTATTGGAGGTCATCGTCTGTTTTCACACCAATTCTTGTCAATTCTGCTATCAAGTCATTCAGTTGATCATTATCCAGCATTGAGAGGGCACTTCTGATGACAGCTTCCATCTTTTACCTTCTTACCTAAGACAGAGTGGTGAAGTGCAACGAAATTAGCGTTAAAGTATTTATACACTAGCAGATGGTAATAGTCAGCTAGATTGTCGCAGACCGTGTAGACCCAGATGCATCCTTACAGTTGAATGCAGGTAAACTCACTGAAAAACTCATCTGCTTCACCTACTTGCACATTTGGAGGAAAGCTGGAGCCAGCAATCAAATAGGTTTGCATTAGTTGATGTCTTTCAGGTAACGTATTAGGTTTTTGAAAGTTCACAGTTTTCTAGTGCACTTTAAAATCTGTGTTGGAGCTAAATCTAATACCTTAAGCTACTGGGTTGTTTAATCCTGCAGTAATTAGGTTGACATGCTTTCTTACTTTGATGTTACCTTGTTTACTTCCTCGTTGCATCTCTCTATAAGGAACAATAAGACCATTCTTCTGTTGCATCACCATACAGTTTATGAATGTGCATTATGTCCAATTTAATATCCATTACATGCACACCAGGGCCCGTATTCATGAAGAATTTTAGTGCTAAGAGTTGCTCCTAGTAACAAAATCTTTCCTCTTAAAATGAAAGAAAAGATCCTAGTAAAGAAAAAAGTAATTCAGAAAGCATCTTAACCCTTAAAAGCGGTCTTAAGGTCCAAAATTGTTAGGAGTATGGACGAGGACTTTTAAGGGGCTTACGAGTTTCTTTAGCAGTGGAGAAAATGGACGAAACATGAAGAGGGAGAAGAAATGTGTTGCACACAATGCATGACAGTGAGTTAATTATAAGCTACACATTATATCGTGCAGGGATCATGTTTGTGACCGATCTTATTAAAGACATGCTAACATCTCAGACACCGCACTGAAATGCCGTAGCGCCAGAAATGGACGTAATCACAACATTAACATATTTGGCAACTGGAAAAATGCAACTATGCAGCAGTGATGATTTGGGTCTGTTACAGCACTTATTAGGCTATGTTTCTGTTCATTTCCTATAAAACACGGTGAGTATGCAGGGCCGTGCCCCCCCCAAACGAGTTACTGTGCCCCCCCCACTTTCCATCCTCTCCCCTCCTTGCTGAACACGATCGATTTTGAAAGCGAAAGTACCGATAAAACAGCGCACATAAAGCGATTGCACGCTTTAGCGAGCGTCAGCAACTGCACGTGATCACAGATGGATGCCCTCCTCCCCCCCGACACACACACACACACAACGTGATTTGTGCCCCCTCTAGAAATTTAAATGCCCCCCCGATGGAGGTGCCCTGGCGCCGGCTCTGTAAGTATGACAGCATGGTAAATAAAAAATAAAGAATATATATACATATATAATGTGTGTGTGTGTGTGTGAGAGAGAGAAAGAGCGAGAGGAAAAATTACGCCTGTAATTTCAAAGTGAAGGCTAATAATAAACCCTACTCTTAAATGTGCTCTTTTATTTCCTTCTTGACAACCAACCAATCACAGTCTTCAAAAGACTGTGTCATTCCTAGCAACGGGGTCAGCCCCGCCTCCTCACTAAGATAAAACTTTTTGTCTTTTCCTCGCTCAGAGTTGCTCTCAGATTGGTTCTGAATCACTTTTAAACTAAGACTCCTAGATAGAAATTTTTAAGCTAAAATAGGAGCTCTCTGAGAGGATTCTTAGAATCTTTATGAATATGGGCCCAGGAAGCTTACAATGTCCATCAGTTTCCTGCTGATGCGGTCAAAAACCTTTTGCCCTTCTGGGTCAAACGCCTACCTACAGCAGTAGAAAGGCTACCTATATACTAAATCACTGTAATGTTCACAGTGCCACTCAATGTCAAAATGAGAATAACACATCACCTGTTCAACACATTTTAGCTCCTAAAACATGTTTGCTTACTCTTAAATCGTAAACTCCATAGTCAAGCAGATCTCATTTACATTTAAAGCAACATGCTACAAAACGAGTTGATGTCTGCAGAGCTGTTTTTTGACACGGTAAAATGGGTGTTGTTTTACATTACCATTGAGAAATTTCAACCGAATTATGTTATAGACTTTTTCATTAAGACCCTAAAGAATCATATCACATGCCCGATGAAAATTCAGATGACCCGTTTAAGTGCACACCTTCTTTAGTCAGCCATTTCATATAGGCTATTTGATCATGATGGATTTTCGATTATCATTTCAACAAGTTCCCTTAACTTCAAGCATAACTGATAAATTTCATCATCAAGTGAATTTTTGGTAACACTTTACAATTCGGTGACACTAATATGCATTAATTCATGCTTAACAAATGCACAGAAAATCATGAGTTAGGCCGTGTTCACACTTGGCGTCTTTTTCGAAGCTGCCGGCGTCTGTTTTACATTATAATCCTATGGAGTAAACCGTGTTTTCAAAAAAGTCCTGAGCGCTTTTTAAAACGCCACAGCCGACGTCTTTTTCTGCAGCTCAGGGGGTTTTTTTCGAGTTGAAAAAAGTTAAACTTTTCTGAAAAAAACGCCCTACGTCAAGCGCCTTTTTGACAGCTGACCAATGACAAGCGAGTAGCGAGATCTGTCGTTTCCATAACAAGAAGAAGAAAAATGGAGAAGGTGCCGGTAGATAGACTGATCGTACTAGTTTCGGAGCACAAGGAGCTGTATGATATGAGCACAAAACTCTATCATAATATACATCATAAAGAGGCTGTGTGGGCGCAGATTGGACGGATCCTCTTTTGTTCAGGTAAGTGTATCATCTACTACTTGTCAAAATGATCACGTTAGCTACTGTAGCATTAATAACGGTCTCTCAGCAACATGTTATCGAATTGAATGAGATAAACAAAATTTAGGTACAGTAAGAAGTTCACAACTTAACCATGGAAGTGATCGAGGCGGAACGTAAGTAGATCAGAGAGATAAGGGGGAGCAATTGAGTGATTTAAAAGTAAGCAGAAGAATTTTATAAGTAATGCGGGATGATACAGGGAGCCAATGGAGTTTAAATAAGATTGAGGTAATGTGAGCAGATCGCTTAGTATGGGTTAATATTCTTGCAGCAGAGTTTTGAATATATTGTAAACGAGAGATAGAGTGCAATGGTAATCCGGCAAAAAGAGCATTGCAGTAGTTGAGGCGTGATGTAATAAAAGCATGCACTATTGATTCAGCATCTTTTGGAGAAACATATGATCGAAGTTGTGCTAACCGACGAAGCTGGAAAAATGCAGCTTTGGATAGTTTACGAATGTAAGCATCCAGAGTCAGTGCAGGATCAAGAGTAATGCCTAAATTTCTGACAGTAGCAGATGGAAAAACTGTTGTAGTGTCAAGGTTGAAACTGAAAGCATTTACTATATTTTTTGTTAGTGAAGGGGGGCCAGTAATTAAAATTTCTGTTTTGTTTAAATTCAAACTGAGAAAATTAGAACTGAGCCAGGCTTTTAGCTCATTAACACAGGTAGATAGTGATGTGGTCTGGTGAATGGAGTCAGGTCTGCAGGCAGTATAAATCTGAATATCATCAGCATAACAGTGATAATGAAATCCATGACGACGGATAATATGTCCAAGCGGCATTATGTAAGTAATAAATAGTAATGGCCCGAGAACAGAGCCCTGGGGAACACCCTGACTGAGTAACGTAGTGGGAGATTTATAATTATGCATAGCGATATAGTATTGTCTATCAGTGAGATAGGAAGAGAACCAGGATAGTGCAGCACCTGAGACACCTATCTCAGAAAGGCGGGAAAGTAATAACTTGTGACAGACAGTATCAAATGCTGAGCTGAGGTCAAGCAGCAGGAGAATGGAGAGATTACCTGAGTCACCAGAGAGTAACAGATGATTGACAACCTTAACTAAAGCAGTTTCAGTGCTGTGATGAAAGCGAAAACCAGATTGAAATGCATCGAACTGATCACTGAGAGCTAGAAAAAACTGTAGCTGATTGGCAACAACTTTTTCCATAATTTTCAAAGTAAATGGTAAATTGGAGATTGGACGATAATTGGTGAAATCTGCTGGGTCCAGGTTTGGTTTTTTAAGAATAGGAGTAACGGCAGCAGTTTTCAGTGAAATTGGAACAGTGGCAGAGATAAGGGACATATTTACTAAGTGAGAGATAGGAGCAGAAATGACAGAAGTACAGTTTTTCAGAAGGAATGTGGTGCAGGATCTAACTGGCATGAAGAAGAATTAGAGTTCTGTATTATCACAGCAATTAAAGTTTGAGTTATCGAGGTAAAATTATTTAACCGTTGAATAGATTGAGCTTGCTCACAAGTAGAAGTGGTTGGTTCAGTTCCAAGAGACCCACATAGAGTGTCCAGTTTTGTAATAAATGGAGCAAGACTTGACTGCAGTGCTGAATAAAATCAACATCACTATGATCAGATGCTTCCACAAATACTGTTTATTTTGTTATTGAAAGGAAATACATATTCCTCTAAACACCACTTGGGATGTGCCAAGCCTGCTGCTCAGGTATTTTGAACTTTTTAACCCTTAAGTAAAGAATAAATTGCACTGGAGAGAAGCCTTCTTAGTTTTCATGTGGTCTTTCAAGGTTTGACGTTGAGTGAAACTTTTTACACGCTGTTGGCAGGTGTAAGGCTTCTCTCCAGTGGGAGTACTCATGTCTCTTTTCAAGATTTATTTTTTAAGTGAAACACTTTCCACACTGAGGGCAGGAGTAAGTGTTCTATTCAGGGTGAATTTTCATGTGGACTCTAAAGTTTCCATGTTGAGTAAAACTCTCTAAACATTGAGGGCAGATTCTATTCAGTGTGAATACTTGTATGCCTGTTAAAGTTTCCTTTTGGATTGGAACATCTACACTTTGTTGGCAGGTGTAACAATTTTCTCCAGTGTGAATTCTCATGTCCCTGTTAAGGTGTCCTTTATGATTGAAAATATTTCCACACTGTTAGCAGGTGAAGGGTCTCTTTTAAGTGTGAACTCTCATGTGGGCGTTAAGGTTTCCAAGTTGAGCAAAACTCTTTCCACACTTTTGGCATGTGTAAGGCTTCTCTCCAGTGTGAATTCTCATGTGCCTGTCAATACTATCTTTACGAGTGAAACATTTTCCACACTGTTGACAGGTGAAAGGGCTCTCCCCAGTGTGCGTTATCACATGGCCTTTAAGGCTTCCATGTTGAGCAAAACTCTTTCCACACTCAGGGCAAGTGTAAGGCTTTTCTCCAGTGTGAACAGTCATGTGCAAGTTAAGGTGTCCTTTTCGAGTGAAACTCTTTCCACACTGTTGGTAAGTATAAGGCTTCTCCCCAGTGTGAATTCTCATGTGGACATTAAAGCTTCCTTTAAGAGTGAAACTTTTTCAACATTGTTGGCAGGTGAAGGGACCCTCTGCATTGTGCATTATCATGTGGACTTTAAGGATTCCATGTTGAGCAAAACCTTTTCCACACTGTTGGCAGGTGAAAGGCTCCTCTACAGTGTGGACTTTAAGGTTTCCTTGATGATTGAAAGTGAAATAACTTCTTTGAGCTTTTTTTCATGTGGAAGTCTTTTCAGTATGCAAATGTCTAAAATATTTTTTTCCAGTTGTGAAATCATGAAGATTCTCATATTGATCTTTCTCTGCAATTCCACTGTTTGTGGGGTTTTTTCACCCTAATAGCAGCAAAAGTGGAGAAAGAAGTACTCAAATAAAATTTATCCCCAGTTTAATGGCACAATTCAACAGACAACTTAAAAATTTTAAGGTACTGTATTACATCAAAACCAACAACATGTATGCTAGACCCTGTACCAGAAATGTCCAAACCTGCTCTGGAGGCCACTGTCCTACTTGCTCCAAAACACCTGCTGGAAGTTCTCAGCTCTGGCACTTGAAACCCCCTTTCCTTCAGAGTTTAGCTCCAACCCTAATCAAACACACCTGTACTTACTAATCAAGGTCTTCTGTAATATTTGAAAGCTAAAGGTAGGTGAGTTTTATCAAGGTTTCAGAAAAGGGGACCTTGAGGGCCAGAGTTGAGAAATGCTGCTCTTCAATATATTACTAACATTCTTTAGGTCATGTACCAGAAACTTTTAAGCTGGGCTTTATTAAAAAAGCACAGTTTGACCCATGTAGGTATAGATGATTATTAACGTCTCAATTAGGGATGCTAATAATTAATCACTGATTGATTAATTGACAAAAATAATACAAATCCAAAGTGTTTGTAATTTGTCAAAAAAGTGAATTATATTTTCTGCACGAGCCGGACACTTATATTAGAGGTTGTTCTGGAGGGAAGCTAAAATGAATTATGGATATTAAATGTGATGTTGAAAGTAGATATAAAACAAATTAATAATTCATTCATATGACTTAAACTTGTGGCCACGGATCATGTTACATTGATTTGTTCTCTCTTTAAAGGAAAACTAAGCATCAAAATAGTACACCATGGACATGTCTAAACTTATTTATTTGTTCCCTCATTTTAGTTGTTATTAATATTGTTAAAATGTGGAAATCCGAGTGATCAAGCCGCAAAACAAAAAACAAAGCCTCTGTCATTCAGCATGAATCCAAATGTTTTGATGGGCAAGATGTAACATTTGCCTGATAACCAATTATTTATATTGTAATCAAAGCTTTGGACTTCAAAACAAGTGTGCAAAAATGTGTTGCTATACCACAGCCGGGGGCAGGGCTCGACAATAAGGAGTAATGCAGCGTGAAGGATGCTCGGGAGTTTGTGTGCAAGCACGGAACAGAAGATTGTCTGAAATAAAACAAAAAATGTCTGGTCGATTGGTGCAGCTCTACGCCACTGTATAAATTAAACATAAGTTAATCATTGTTAAAGCTACAAAGTTACACGATGGACACAAACACGTGCTGTCAAAGAGTGAAATTGCGTCATATTCAGCCCGTCTGCTTTTTCTGTTTTGTGCAGATTGTCATGCCTGTTTTTGGTTTTGTTTCATGTTCATTGTTCACACTTCTTTTATTTTGTCTTAGTCATTAAACATTTAGTCAATAAACATTTTTGTTATATACTGTTGGGTTTAATGTTGCACATAATAATGTTTTTGTTTTAGACAACTTCTGCAATATTTATGGCCCTGGAGCACAAAACCAGTCTTAATTGTCAATTTGACCAAATTGAGATTTCTACATAATCTGAGAGCTGAATAAATAATCTTTCCATTGATGTATGGTTTGTTAGGATGGGACAATATTTGTCTGAGACACAACTATTTGAAAATCTGGAATCTGAGGGAGCAAAAAAATCTAAATATTGAGAAAATCTCCTTTAAAGTTGTTCAAATGAAGTTCTTAGCAATGCATATTACTAATTAAAAATTAAGTTTTGATATATTTACGGTAGGAAATGTACAAAATATCTTCATGGAACATGATCTTTACTTAATATCCTAATTATTTTTGGCATAAAAGAAAAATGGATCATTTTGGTTTCAGCCTAGTCGTGATTCCCTTAAGTCAAGTCCAGGCAGCTTTATTTATATAGCGCTTTTAACAATACAGATTGTGTCAAAGCACTTAACAGTATCAAATTGGAGGATATAGTGTCAGTAATGTATAAAAATAAGATTAAACACTCAATTTTCAGTTAAAGCATAATTTACCTAATATGCAGTTTCACAATGTCAACACAAGGTGACAGCACTAAATGTTAGACCAGATGTAGCAGTAAATCACGAGTGATAACAATTTGATAACTCATATGCGCTGCCAGTTCTTTCGGTCGTGAGAATTCCTAAATGCGCCAAAAGCGGAAGAGCGCAACTCGTTTGAAGCACAATCTCAGAACAAATGCATTTACTCGCAGGTCTCGATCACGCGACAACTAAACAGCGCTGTGAGAATCATTTGCGTTTGTAGCAGAGGTTTCCGATGCAAACCACAGATTCCACGATGATTTAAACTCGTTTCAAAGCTGATGAAACAGCGCTGACATTCTCAACAACACTGACGCGGAAAACAAGAGAAATATTGTGCAACAACAATGCAGTTATACTTTTCAATCCACAAATCACCAACATTTACAATGGATTTACTGTAGTAACAGTAACTGTGATATTGTGGCAGAAATGTAGGATATTACTAGCAAATATTATATTATTAATGTAAAAATATAGGCCATGTAATGTAAGGGAGTAATGTAATGTAGGCCAAATTACAGATATTTTTGTTATAAGCAGTTTTGTGCTTTTCTATTTATACAAAATAAATGTGTTAATAGACTAAATACCATTAAAACTTTACTGCTACTTTCAACTCAAGCTACTGTCATATACAGTATATATGTTACAGGGTTGATGAGACGTGAGATGTGCGGATCCATTTGCAAAGCTTTATTACAAAACATGGTCAAGACAGACAGGGTCAATGAACAGCAGACAGGTATGGCAAGACAGAGCAATCCGAAGGGCAGCGTGGGTCGATGATCAGCATACAGTATCCAGAGGGCAAGGCAGAGAGAATAATCCAGGAGACTGGACAGGAATCAGAACACAGGACATCTAACCAGGAAAATTATAAACAGAGAACGCTTCGTAGAGTAGCAGGGCTAAACAATACTCGGCCGAGAGCAAGAGAATGTCCCAAGCTTATGTAGTGTGTGTGATTGGGTGATGGTGATTGTGAGATGGTTCTCAGGTGCAAGTGTGATCAGTGTGAACAGCTGTGTCAATGCAGTGGGTGATGGGAAATGTATTTCAATGTAATGTGCCTGTGGTGTGGTGTATGAGTCAGTGTGGTGAACGAGTGACCTCTGGTGGCAAGTGAACGGAAGTGCATGGCCAGGATTCGTGACAATATATATATATATATATATATATACACAGTATATATATATATATATATATATATGTATTTATTTATTCATTTAGCAGATGCTTTTATCCAAAGCGACTTAAAAATGTGGACATAAGAAGCAATTAAAACCAACCAAAAAGCAACAATGTGCAAGTGCTAACGCAGTACAGATAATCATTATTATTTTTATAATTTTTTAAATAAAAAGACATAGATAAAATAAAATTAGAATAGAGAGTGCTAGAGTAAAGATGGAACAGATGAGTTTTCAGCCGTTTCTTGAAGATGGGTAAGGATTTGGCTGCTCGGATTGAGTTGGGCAGGTCATTCCACCAGATGGGAACAGTTAATGAAAAAGTCAGTGAAAGTGTTTTTGTGCATCTTTGGGATGGAACAATAATGCATCGTTCACTTGAATATATATATATATATATATATATATTACATATATACAATGCCCTCCACAATTTGGAAACACCCCTGGCAAAGTGTGGTTTTGGACAATATCAGCATAACAGTGTATTATAAATGTAATTACAGAAATTAATTACAGATGTAATTTGTGATGAAGTGAGGTATGTAACTTTCAATCCAAAGACCCAAACAATGGGTTTTGTGTTCAAGATAATTTTATTCACTGTTTCATCTCACATGTGTAGAATGGAAGGTGCACATTCCATTGCGACTCATGTTTGTCGGTCCTAGCCTTTTGTGCCTGTAAATAAGAAAAAGGTGAATGTAAATTATGCCAATAATGATTTGTTTGTTAATAGTGAATCTCTTGTCTTACCTTCTTCCTGGAACTTCCTAATAGGAGGGGCTCGCGAACAGGAAGCCTGACTTATACCTTCCCAAAGGAGGAGGAGTTCAAGTATTGAGAATGTTGAATATTATTACATTGATTGCATGTCTTTTAAGATTCTTGTTGGTTTTCATGATGAAAATGGAGCTTGATAAAGAAGATGCTAAGATTCATGTTTGAATGTTGAGATGTGTCGATTGTATTGGAGATAGCCTTGCCATTGGTACGTTTGAATTTGAGGGGAGGAGCCTCAACTATAAAGAGTCTAATTGTTTGGACAAAAAGAGGGGGGAGGGAGAACAAAGGGTGACTGTTGGGCCAGTATCCAACGTGGTTGATGTTCTCATGTAATTATTATTTTGTCATGTTTTTTCCTCCTTTATTTTTGTTTTTACTTTGTTTTCCTGTATTGAATTTTGGTGATGGAACTCTGTTACACTGTTTGGAGCATGCCCTGACAAGAAAATTAAATCCCCTTTAAGAAACTGGAGAGTTTTACTTTTTTGCTGCCTCCTAGCCACAGCTAAGACCATCTTTACCACATAATTACATATAGGTATTTTTAAAAATATAAGTACAATGTAAAAAACATGTATGCACACAATATGTGCATTGTACCAAATTATTAATTTAAATGTAAGTACATAGTAGTTAAGGTCACCTAATATAAAGTGGCACCCAATGATTTGTTGACTACATTTATCAGACTGCACTTTAATCAAAACATATTCTCTTGGTTTTCACTAAACATGTTTGTGTTGAATTAAAGTGTTTTGACTAACATGTGACGTCAGCGAATCATTTGATTCATTTTGATTACTTAGGTATCATTATTGTTAAAGACCAACTGAAAAGATGTTCTCTGAATTTTAACTCCCTAATTGATAAAACAAAACAAAAATTCTACTTCTGGCTTCAAAGAGATCTCTCCCTAAAGGGAAGGCTGAAGGTACATCCCGACTGACATATGCCTCCTTATCTTTGTATCTTGATAACCTTACTAGTAAAAATATTGATAAAAATGCTATTTGATTTCCTATAGAAAAATCGAACACACTATGTTAAAAAGACTAATTATGAAAGCATATGAGAATGGTGGCCTTAATTTCTTAGATTTCAACACAATGAACCATACCTTTAAGATTAATTGGATTAAGCATCACTTTAAAAACCCCACTTATGTCTGGAATTTTATTCCTCACTATGCATTTTCAAAATATTGGTGGTCTTAGTTTTGTTTTGTTGTGTAATTATAATATAGATAAAATTCCAGCTAAGTTATCTGCTTTTTGTTCGATTCCTTCCGGTCCACAAATCAGTCCCTCCAGGATTTCGTGGGACTTTTTTTCAGATTTTTGCGGCCTAAAATGATAGATTTTTCTGCAGCTTTTCTCAAAATTTGCGGTGATATTTTCTTTTTATTTTCTTTATTTATTTAGTCATTTAGCAGACGCTTTTATCCAAAGCGACTTATACATTTCTTATTGTTTTGGAGTGAAAATATACCATGGACAACATTCTTCTAACATTGTTATAACTTTTCTGACTTGGAGAAGCATCGTTGGGCTCCAGACTAACATTTGAGGACGAGGACACCAAAATTTTATCAAGATCCAAGATGGCGGCGCGGTCAGATGCAGCGGCTACTCCGGGTCCCAAAGACGGTGCTTTTATGTCTTTTAATGACGTCTGTTCGTCTCCAAATAGGGTCAGTTTACCGCTAACTCATAAGGAAATCACTCCAAAACACATCTATGATCGCCAAAGTCTTTTCCAAAACGCAGATTATGTGATGGCGCCGCTTTGTTCGGACGCCGTCCAGGTCGCTCTGCTAAGATTGTGTTTTTATCTACTTTTTTACTTAGTTTTACTTTTATCTTTTTACACATCTCACGTCGGCACTGATCACCTATAACAAAGAAACACTTTTGGACATTGGAAACTGCTACACCAACCTGTTCCAGGACACTTTATCCAGGAATCCAGCATGGCCTCTGGAGATTCTTTGGAACGTGGAGATGAGCAATAACCACCCGAGGCGAAGGATCAAGAAACACCGCGGGAAGCGCGCTGGAATTCGAGATAGACTCAGGAAAAGGGCTCACAGTCCTCCTCTTCCGAGCATTCTGCTCGCAAATGTCCAATCCTTGGAGAATAAGGTGGACAATCTTAGAGCCAGGATTAGTTTCCAACGGGACATAAGGGACTGTAACATCCTTTCGTCCATGGGCCCGGACACTGCTGTAACGCCAAGTGATAACTTCTCTGTTTTTCGGACAGACAGAACAGCAGAGGCCGGTAAATCCAGGGGCGGAGGAGTGTGTTTCATGATTAACAAGAAATGGTGTGATCCCAGGAATATCTCCATTCTGTCTCGTTCCTGCTCGCCTCATCTGGAACATCTTTCCATTATTTGCCGCCCATTTTATCTGCCCCGGGAGTTTTCATCGATCATTGTTACTGCTGTGTACATTCCACCACAGGCAGACACCGGCTTGGCTTTGTCTAAGCTTCACGATGTGCTCAGCGGCTACATTAACAAACATCCTGACCCTGCCTTTATCATCGCGGGAGACTTTAACAAAGCAAACCTCAGGCAGGTCATGCCGAACTTTCATCAACATGTATCCTGTCCAACTAGAGGACCAAATACACTGGATCATTGCTACACTCAGTTCAAGAATGCCTACAAAGCCCGCTCACTACCGGCTTTTGGCAAATCGGACCATGCGGCCATTTTCCTATCACCAGAATATAAACAAAGGCTCGTTCAGGATCCTCCGGTACAGAGTAGTGACGTGCTGGTCCTCCCACTCAGAGGCTATGCTGCAGGCGGCTCTTCATGACGTCGACTGGGACATGTTCCGGGCAAGTTCATCTGACGTCAGCGAATTCACGGATGTAGCATTGAGCTTTGTAAACACGCTAACCGAGCAAGCTACAGAAACAATAACGATAAGGACATTCTCCAATCAGAAAGCGTGGGTGGACAGAACAATCCGTGCTGCGGTTACCACACGCACTGCCACTTATATGAGCGAGTACAAAGCATCGTGCTATGCTCTCCGACACGCAGTAAGAGCCGCCAAACACAGATACAGAGAGAGAATTGAGTCTCATTTCCTGCTATACTGTTGTTTCTGGAAGAAGACGCGCTGAGTAAAGGCTGCTGATCGATCTGATGAGTAAGTAATGTTTCTTTTCTGCATTAGTTAACGTGTTATTGTGACATAAACTTGAACACATTACTAGTTGGGTTGTTCCCAAACTACAACATGATGAATGCTACGCATCTAAGAATGTTTAGACCATGTTTATTATTAATCTGTTCACAAATATATTTTAATAACGTGCTAAACGATAACAGTTAGTTCTCAGATATAAAATATATTTTTTATAGTGCAAAGTTCATCCTTTTATAGTAAAAAGCATACGTGCAGAATCATATTTTCTATAGTA
Organism: Barbus barbus; assembly: GCF_936440315.1. Lineage (NCBI taxonomy): Eukaryota > Metazoa > Chordata > Actinopteri > Cypriniformes > Cyprinidae > Barbus > Barbus barbus. The sequence goes on along the minus strand of NC_136731.1, from coordinate 107,011 downwards.
TAAAATCATACATGATGTTCAGGATGGCTATATGACTACAAAATCATAGTTGGGTTTTTCCCAAACTATAATTCCTGACTAAAATGTTTGAAATCCAGTAAAACATTTTGAATATGATGGGCAATTCATTGTATTTAAATTTCTTACGGCGCGATGATGTTTTCTTGCGCTATATAAAACAATAAAAGTAATATGAGAGTACATTGTAACATGATGAATGCTACGAGTCTAAGTATGTTTAGAACATGTTTATTATTAATAGTCTTCTCTGTTCAAAAATAGATTTTAATAGCATGCTAAACAATAATAATTAGTTTCTCAAAAATAAAATGTATATTTTTTTTACGATAGTACAAAGCATGCATGAGTCTATGACTACAAAACCTATAGATAGATAGATAGATAGATAGATAGATAGATAGATAGATAGATAGATAGATAGATAGATAGATTTTGGTTGCTTGTATTTTATTGAATCAGACACCTGCACCACAGATGATGAATCCTGCTGACTTTCAGTCTCTTCAAACTGTTTTCCTCTGAGAGCGCTGCACCAACATCAGAAGTTCAACAGTTTCTTCTTGAATCCATGGAAAGTAGCAGAAACACTTAAATAACACGTAAATATCAGGTATGATTTATTTGTAGGGCTGTATACCTTGGAGAACCTGGCGATACGATACATACCTCGATACACAGGTCACGATTCGATACGTACCTCGATACAGAGCTGTCTCGATACGATTTGATACAATGTGACACGATTCGATACGATTCAATAAAAATACATGGGCCAGAGCCAATTAGTTAATGCTGAACACATTTACTCAACAAACAGAACTCTGCATTTTTCTTCAATTTATTGAAGACAAAAGTGCATTATAACAAAGTGCATTTTGCTTAAATATTTGCAACTTTAAGTGCTCTGATTAATTGTATACAAATTGTATTAATTTGGAAATTACCACAAGTCAACATTTAACTTTCCAAGGGTACAGTCTGAGCTCACACAAGCACAAAATCTTCTTCTTATTATTCTTAACTTCTTATTAAATCTTCTTATAATTCTTTTTTTGTGACACCATGTACTGCCATAACATATTTCACTATGAAATCACTTAAATGCTACATCTTGCTTTAACATTTTCCATGAGTTTTTTGAAACTCGCGGGCGCCGCTGCGCCCCCTAATGGCTGGGCGGAGTATCGATACTAAGGGCTAGAATATCGATACTGTATCTTTTTTTATTATATCGGTATGTATCTAAGAATCGATATTTTGAGCACACCCCTATTTATTTGTTTCACTTGTTGAACAGAATCTGTTGCAGGAACGAGTCAAAGTCTGTTCACATCTCTGTGGGTAGATCAGTGTGCTCAATAATGTGTCTTTGACCTTCATTATGTATGTTTTGATTATACTGTGTTGTAAATAAAATACAAATAATTTAAAAACCCCATTTTTTCATTCTCCTCACACTCTCTGTCTTACCTGCCTCAGTCACAGTCACACTGATGGGCCATTAGCAGCTTTAGGGGAGGGCCCTTTGTTTCTCAGGTGAGAGTCACTTAATATTCAAGGATATTACCACTCCCTCGCATATTGGCTTTCAATCACAAAACATGTCTTTTAAAAATTCTAGACTACAAGAGGCAGTTCTCAGAAGTCTTGTGAACAATTATTCTGTATGTGTTTTATGGTCTTATTTCAGTGACTTAAAAATTTTAGTTTTTCACTAACCACGCATAAACCTTGTTTTCTCAAAAACACAATCATGTACATAAATGCTGCTAACATATTATTGTAGCCCAGTTTGTGCTGTTTACAGTGTTATTAGACTTTAGCCATTTATATTTTTATAAGCAACTGAAAAAAGCACAAATGTCAGGGCATGTCGAAAGTTCTCCAGGCCCCCAAAACACCCTCAGGGCCCAGAGGGTTAACCTATCCAGTTGAACCCACTGGATATGTTGTTCATTCAAAATACTGCAGAAAAAGAGAACATAAATTATGGAGATGATGTTGTTTACATGAAAACTGAAACCAAGCCGTTCACACAGAACGCATATTTTGCGCATTCTCTACAGGGACATCCATCACCGTTGCACTCGCGTCTCGCAAAAGAGAGTCGGATATTTGGAAAGCCATTTAAAATTGTTTAGTTCAACTTTGAAAAAACATGTCTGGGTTTCTCCCCATTCCACTGCATCTCATGTTTTTAAATGAAAAAAAGTAACGGTATTCTTTGTATTTGGTTTTCTGTGCTTTGAATTAAACTGTGTATACACATGATGCTTTTTTGTTTGAGCAACTTAATAATTATATATGGTTAAACATTATTTTAAACATTATGCACATTTTTCAAAGATAGTCGTGTTATTTTATGCTTTGAAGAACCGTGGATTAGTAATATTTTTTACTAATTGTTTTTACTAATATTTTCAGGAGAGAAGCCAAAAGCTTTTTTTCCTCTAACTGAAATTATGCCTTTTAAATTCTAATATAATTCGAATTTTGATAATGTTTAGGTAGAAAATTCAAATGTTGTTTTTCAGCCATTTTGACAGCCCTAGTATGTTGCTCAGAGATATGCGACTGTTCTGCTGTGATTTTTGTTTGGAACTATTTTTATTAAAGGTGCCATAGAATGAAAGTCTTTACCTTGGCATAGTTAAATAATAAGAGTTCTGTACATGGAAATGACATACAGTGAGCCTCAAACACCATAGATTCCTCCTTCTTAAGTAAATCTCATGAATAAAAAAGACCACTGAAAAACAGGCGAATCAGAACATAACACCGACTGTGACCCATCCCTGTGACAGGGATGGGTTGGTGTCTTTATTCAGAAAGGCATGGAGAGCAAATAACGTGTTCTAATAAAATAACGCAAGCCACTAAAGGGACATGGTGTAAGGGAACTGTTGTGTGTGTGTGTCATGTGTTCCTGCCTCTTGTGCCCATATTTGGTTTGTTTCCTGTCCTTGTCTCATGTCATTAGTAGTTTATTCGAATCCAGCCGTGTCTGTTAATTTACCTGTGTTTTTATAGTCCTGTCTGTGTTGTGCCATTTTGTCTGGTCTACTCGTTACTCCCCGGTGTCCCTGTCAGTGTCTGCCTTGCCTTGTCCTGCTCTGATGTCCTAGTAAAGTATGTTTTTGAGTTACATCCTCGTTTCCGTGTTTCCTGTGTCCTCCCTGCTGTGTGCACCGTGACAGAAGACCAGACCTTTACAGTAAGCGTCGTCCCTTCACCGCGTTTTGTTTTGTCCAGTTTTCTAGTGTTTTTTTGGTTCCTGTGTTTTGTGTCATACCCGCCGTTTGCGGGAGTCAAGCCCGCCGGATCGCCGCTGAGTCAAGCCCGCCGGATCGCCGCTGAGTCAAGCCCGCCGGATCGCCGCTGACTCAATGCCCGCCGGATCGCCGCTGTCTCAATGCCCGCCGGATCGCCGCTGACTCAATGCCCGCCGGATCGCCGCTGACTCAATGCCCGCCGGATCGCCGCTGACTCCAGCCCGCCGTTCGCGGGAGATCACGCCGCCGTCCGCGGCTCAAGGACCCCGCCGTTCGCGGGGTATCACGCCGCCGTCCGCGGTTCACCGTCCCCGCTGTTCGCGGGAGATCACGCCGCCGTCCGCGGCTCACCAACCCCGCTGTTCGCGGGAGATCACGCCGCTGACTCAATGCCCGCCGGATCGCCGCTGACTCCAGCCCGCCGTTCGCGGGAGATCACGCCGCCGTCCGCGGCTCAAGTACCCCGCCGTTCGCGGGGTATCACGCCGCCGTCCGCGGTTCACCGTCCCCGCTGTTCGCGGGAGATCACGCCGCCGTCCGCGGCTCACCAACCCCGCTGTTCGCGGGAGATCACGCCGCCGTTCGCGGCTCACCTTGGCCACTGTTTCGCGGGGAAAGCCAACCCGCCGTCCGAGGTCACTCGGCCCGACACCGGTTGGGGCTGCCTCCAGCCCACCGGTCCCTGCCGTTGGGATGGTCAGCCGGCCGGCTGCCACCGTTGTGGTAGTGGCAGCCGGCTGCCGCCGTATTGACCAGTGACCGAGGACTTTTTAACTTGTGTCTAGCCCCGGAGGGCTCCTGATACCCCCACACCCCCAGGGAAATTTTTGGGGGGGGTAGTAGGGTTCCGGCTGTAGGGGCCGGGCCGAGAGGGGTCCGAGGCCAAGGCTCCGTAGACCATCTGCCTTGGCCTTCTGTGCTCCCTGCACCGCCATGGTCACCTGAGCCCCTGGCTCCACCATGGCCTCCTGGGCTCTCCTGGGTCTCCGCTGGCCTCCTGGGCTCTCCTGGGTCTCCGCTGGTCTCGTCCAGCTCTCCTGTGTCTCCGCTGGTCTCGTCCAGCTCTCCTGTGTCTCCGCTGGTCTCGTCCAGCTCTCCGATATCTCCGTCTGTCTGTATCGCTCTGGAGATCCCTGTCCTGTGTTCCGGTCCGTGTCTGTCCTGAGAGGCCTCCAGAGCGCCCACCCCCCCCTCCCCGATGGAACTGTTAAGGCTCGGGACGAGCCTTTCGGGAGGGGGGAGTAATGTAAGGGAACTGTTGTGTGTGTGTGTCATGTGTTCCTGCCTCTTGTGCCCATATTTGGTTTGTTTCCTGTCCTTGTCTCATGTCATTAGTAGTTTATTCGAATCCAGCCGTGTCTGTTAATTTACCTGTGTTTTTATAGTCCTGTCTGTGTTGTGCCATTTTGTCTGGTCTACTCGTTACTCCCCGGTGTCCCTGTCAGTGTCTGCCTTGCCTTGTCCTGCTCTGATGTCCTAGTAAAGTATGTTTTTGAGTTACATCCTCGTTTCCGTGTTTCCTGTGTCCTCCCTGCTGTGTGCACCGTGACACATGGTTAGCTCCTTGCTAGCGGTAGCCTGTTACATTACATTACATAAGATTTCACTTACTACATAAACAGAGTAAGGAGAGATGAGGATGATGGCGAATGATTTACAGATCCTGAGCACCACTGACAAGCATCAAATCTTGTAAAATGTGTGGTAAGTACTGTTGCTCCATAATGTAAACACAGTTTGTGCGGTCGCGAATCTTGAGCAGTTTCAATGCCCCGCATATTAATAACGACTCCCTGATGCCCGCATTTTATATACAGTATAATTACCTGGCGATATAACTGCAAGAGAAAGTATTGAAATATATATTTTCCTCCCTGTGTTTACTTCTTGCTGTGAGTTACTGAAATGAGCCACACCAATCAGAGCAGAGCTCAACATTGAGCAGCACTGTGAAACAGCCAATCAGAGCAGAGCTCATTATTATTCATGACCCTGCCAAATAAGCCAATAACAGACTGTTTCATTCTAGGGAGAAATCCTAGGGTTGTAAATGGACATGTAAAATCGTTTCTGGAGATTTTTTGCCCTTACCTAAGCCACATACCTTCTGTGTAGATATCAGAGAACAATTTAAAATACTGTATCAATGCATTCTATGGCACCTTTAAGCAAATCATCATTGACAATATTGTACTGTATACTCTTTCAAACTCTTGTATAAAAGGAATCTCAAACTTGCAGTTGTGGTTTTCAGGAAAAACTGCACTAACTTGGTTGTGACACGTTAATTATATAAATCATTTGTTTTGATTTCTCCACAAGATTGTTTCACATAGAAACAGGCTGCGTAAGCCTCAACTTCACAACCTTGTTCCTGTCAATACATTATTCATGATCTATCGCCATTTACACCAAAAGCAATAAAATCAGAATCATTCTTCCTGAAATTTCCGAAATTTAAATGTTTTAATTAGATTAGTTGTCCATAGGAATGCAATGATATCAAAATCTCACGCTACAATATTTATTGCGATATTTAAAAAAAAAAAAAAAAAAGACATGAAGAATTGGGGAAAACATGAAACTTTTGGACATTTTAAAGTTAAATTATTCTATCTAATGCACTTTGAGAGTTCAAAATTAAGAGCTGCAATCCATGTTCTTAATTTAGAAACTTAAGTCAGTGAATTGACTTGTACCTGAACTTTAAAGACCTAGGATTCTACCAAGACAATAGTCTTAAACTAAATAAATTATTGCTGTAGTTAGTACCAGTTTAAGCTGGTGAAGTTTTGAAACTATCATCTATGCTTGTATCTCTAAAATTTTTGAGGGGAAGTCGTGGCCTAATGGTTAGAGAGTCGGACTCGTAATCCAAAGGTTGCGGGTTCGAGTCTCAGGCCGGCAGGAATTGTAGGTGGGGGGAGTGAATGTCCAGCGCTCTCTCCACCCTCAATACTACGACTGAGGTGCCCTTGAGCAAGACACCGAACCCCCAACTGCTCCCCGGGCGCTGCAGCATAAATGCTGCCCACTGCTCCGGGTGTGTGTTCACTGCTGTGTGTGTGTTCACTGCTGTGTGTGTGCACGTTGGATGGGTTAAATGCAGAGCACGAATTCCGAGTATGGGTCACCATACTTGGCTGAATGTCACTTCACATTCTTCACATTCACATCTCTACACGATTAGACTACTGTATGTGGTGTTACCTCTTTCCTTCATGTCTCACCTTCAAATGGTGCAGAATGCAGCAGCCCATCCACTCACGGGAACCCGTAAATGTCACCATATCACACCAAACTGATTTCAAAATGCTTATCTCTGATTATAAAGCTCTTAATAATTTACTCTCTATCCAATCTGCTTGTTACAGCACTTATAATCCATCTAGATCACTTCAGTCTCGAAACAACTGTCACCTCTTGTTTGTTCCATGATCCAGCCTTCGCAGAACTCCTGCGTTTGCTGAATTAAAATCATTGTTAAAAACTTTTATCTGTCTCATTTTTATTTATAATTTTTCAAATTTATATACAGAACTTTGGCCAACCAAGGCTGAGTTTAAATGTGCTTTATAAATAAACTGAATTGAATAAAAAATTTAATTTTCAAAGTTTGGTAACTTGTCTAACCATACTATGAGGGCAGGAACTGTCAAACATTATTTTGTTGTGAAACAAATAAACTCTGTCCCCATCTAGCTTTCACCTTCAGTATGATAAAAATACAATCAGTTGTATTAACATTGAGGTGTACAATAAACACCACAAAAGATCAGGGCCCGTATTCATGAAAAATCTTAGTGCTGAGAGTTGCTCCTAGTAACAAAATTCTAAGAAAATTCTTAGAAATGTGGGTGTGTCCTCTTAAAATTCAAGAAAAGATCCTAGTAAAGAAAAAATTATTCAGAAAGCACCTTAACCCTTATAAGAGATCTTAAGGTCCAAAATTGTTAGGAGTATGGACGAGGACTTTTAAGGGGCTTACGAGTTTCTTTAGCAGTGGAGAAAATGGACGAAACATGAAGAGAGAGAAGAAATGTGTTGCACACAATGCATGACAGTGAGTTAATAAGACGCTACACATTAGTTTGTGCAGGGATCATGTTTGTGACCGATCTTATTAAAGACATGCTAACATCTCAGACACCGCACTGAAATGCCGTAGCGCCAGAAATGGACATAATCACTACATTAACATATTTGGCAACTGGAAAAATGCAGCTATGCAGCAGTGATGATTTGGGTCTGTTACAACACTTATTAGGCTATGTCTCTGTTCATTTCCTATAAAACACGGTAAGTATGACAGCATGGTAAATAAAAAATAAAGAATATATATACATATATAATGTGTGTGTGTGTGTGTGTGTGTGTGTGTGTGTGTGTGTGTGTGTGTGTGAGAAAGAGAGAAAGAGCGAGAGGAAAAATTACGCCTGTAATTTCAAAGTGAAGGCTAATAATAAACCCTACTCTTAAAAGCGCTCTTTTATTTCCTTCTTGACAACCAACCAATCACAGTCTTCAAAAGACTGTGTCATTCCTAGCAACGGGGTCTGCCCCGCCTCCTCACTAAGATAAAACTTTTTGTCTTTTCATCGCTCAGAGTTGCTCTCAGATTGGTCCTGAATCACTCTTAAGCTAAGACTCCTAGTTAGAAATTTTTAAGCTAAAATATGAGCTCTCTGAGAGGATTCTTAGAATCTTTATGAATACGGGCCCAGAAATACAGTTGTGTTTATGCAACTCTTTGGTTTTCATCGCACATTTAACCGATATCTATGTGCTGTCTAACATACAGTGCTCTGGTAAAAAAAAAACAATGACAGCGAAAACAGCAAGACTTCAAGAGCGGTATGCAGTGTTATTTAATTGTTTCTTGAGATTTAAAGTAGCATTGTCAGATTCTTTTAATAATGAACACAAAGTTTCAGTAATTGTAGTTACATCACTTGTAACTGAAAAATCTCTTTGCTATATTAAATGATTCCAGACTCATTTTAACCAGTACATGCAGATATCTATATAATTACTTGAGAATGTATAGTTAATGTATTGAACGGAAAAGCACTTGGTTATTCATGGAGTTCAGCGATCCTGAAATGTTGATATTCATGGCTGTGCAGGTGAAGTTGGAGGGTTTGGCTTACTGGTAATCTTTAAATCACAGCAGAACAACACTGGTTCTTGTCCAAGACACAGTTTGTGCTGCCACAGATATAAATGCTCATTTGGCTTCAGCCCAAATGTGAGTTGCTCTTCCTCTTCAGTTGCGTCTTTCCAGCTTTCGTCTTCAGTGCTGACATGTGAACCTCCATATTCTGTAGAATAGGAGAACTGCAACTTCGCAATTAACTTTGCAAGCTCTCCAGATTCAATCGAGGCTGATGTGTCTATCTTCCAGTTGTGAGTGATCTGGGCCATCTTCTCATCATTGTATCCAACCTTTTTAGTGATCTTCTTTTGCCATGTCACTGATGTGCTGCTGTCATTAGTTATCGTTTTAATATTTTCCCACATGCCAATGGCCGGGCCTTTAGTTACAGACAGCCCACCAGGAAGGAAGTTAAGAACCTCAGGATGAACAGAATAGACAGCATTGTGCTCGTCTGTGCTGAGATCAGGACCGGTGCAGAACTCAACACCCCACTCTGAGGCGGGCTTGAGGAAGGAGAAGCCAGTTTGCTTGGAGTATGGTAGGCCCCAGTAATACAGACCATCTCTGAAGTTGGAATCCAGGTTGAGTTCTTCACCATACAAGTCTTTAGTCATGTTTGTTGTTCTTCGGTAAGTGCCCTTTTCTTGGAAGATGATGTAAAAATAGCCATGGGCTGCGAAGTAGTGGTCTCCACCCTGGCAGTTGGGATGAAGACTGTAAACTACAGCATCGCTGTCTGTTGTCAGGTTTGTGACTCTGCGGCAGGAATGGCCATTGATGATGTGAAAGTAGCTATCTCCACCAATGTAATGGTCTCCATTTTGGCAGGCAGGGTGCAGACTGAAAATAGAGATATCTGCACCTTTATTTAAATTACTTGTCTGCATATAGCAGCCGAGGTCAGAGCGGATTATATAATAGTATTTGTTAAATGCACAGATGTCAGTGCCTTTTGCTTTGCTCCTGGGAATAATGCTGCTCATCGTGCCTGAACCTGCAACACAGAATAAGTCAAACATTTAGTCAACTGCACATACACGACGGAATGCTGTTATTTTAGTCCTTCTATAGATTGAGCTCAGTTATTACTGAAGGGAGATAATCAAAATCCCTTGTCTCTTCAATATATATATACATATACATATATGTCTATATTGTAGGATATCAGAGCGAATCAGACAATTTAAGATTCATTCAGATGGAACCATCAAAATAGCCAAATTCCACAAAGAGGCCCAAGACAACAGGATGTTCGTAAATCAAATCCCTAGTGCCAGCCAGTCTGACGCAAGCCTCTTTCAGTGAACAGCTTGCAACATTAAGACAAAATAACACTTATTGATTATTCCAACACAGGAAGGAGATTGTCAAATTTTGGCCAAGTGACCAAGATTGATGGTCAAAGACACAGCACATCATGACCATCACAGGAGGGATATCATTAGTAGAGACTTTGTTGTGTGGGTTCCCCCACCCAGGACAAGAACCAGACTGAAATTCCTTCTAAACCCTTTTTTGGCCTTTGTTCCTCAGAACACATTCTCATGTCCGCAGAATGGCACAGAAACTGACTTTTCCATATGCACCTAAAATCATCTTAAAAGACTTATGAGCAACTAATCATTTCTATGCATAACTCCATATTATGTATGTAACCCACACATTTGACTATCGTGTCCTAATCACTCATTGTATATGTATTTTTAATAACTATTGAATGCTTAAGGGTTTATATTCATGTTTGGTATGTATGAGTGTGAAAATTCTAGCTTGAAACGTTTCTTCCAATCAATAGTTTGTCGAATGTATCATATTCTGGTTATAGAAATCATGTCCAAAATTATACTCTACAAGAGCGGGAAAGTTCAGACCATGTGACTGACCAGATAACATGTTGATTTATGCATTGGGAGGAGAAACAGAGCAACACCTCGATCTAAGACAATATCTAATTGGTCAACACACCATTTTGGGACGTGACCAAAAGCCCAGTTAAAAACTCAGGACACCATCAAATTATGCTTTTGGGCTCTTTTTAGTCAATGCTTTTCTTGCCATGTGTCACCGCATTTTGACGCTGCTTTTTAGCACTCTGAGCATGCTCTGGCTTACATCCCAGCTGCTACTTAACACCACGATGAGACGAAAAAACATCTAGTCTCGTTACATCCTTTTATTATTTTACTTTAGTTTATTTTCTTTCTGTTGAGAGTTTTGTGTTCTAGGTTTGGCAAATTTAAAAGGTGAAATTAGAGTCCATCTGTTCAGAGGTGTTTTCAGTCAGTGCAATGACTATCAAATGTCAGTATGTGACCTGTTTTATTCAAAGAACAGGGATCTATCAAAGTCTGATCATGTTTGTGGAAGTGAATCATGTCACAAACAAAGGAGATCACTGAGGACCTCAGACAAAGAGTTGATGTTGCTCATCAGGCTAGAAAAGCTTTACAAAACCATCTCTAAAGAGTTTGGACTCCACAAATCCACAGTTAGACAGACTGTGTACAAATGGAGGAAATTCAAGACCACTGTTACCTTCCCGAGAAGGGGTCGACCAACAAAGATCACTCCAAAGCAGAACGTGTAATAGTCTGCGAGGTTGCAAAAGTTCCCAGGGTAACTTCTGAGTAACTAAAGACCTTTCTCACATTGGCTAATGTTCATGAGCCCAGTATCAGGAGAACACCGAGCAATCATGGTGTGCATGGCAGAGTCGCAAGAAGAAAGCCTCTGTTCTCCAAAAAGAAAATTGCTTGCTAAAGATCATGTGGACAAGCCAGAGGAATATTGGAGAAAGGTTTAATGGATGGATGAAACCAAAATATAACTTATTGGTTTAAATGAGAAGCTATTATGTTTGGAGAAAAGAACACTCATTCCAGCTTAAACACCTATGATTGTGATCTGAAATTACCCACGAAACAAATTAATCTTATCCATCCATTTAAGGAATGCAATGTGTAAATTAAATACTGGTAAGAAATGCTGGTGAAAAATACGTAAAGTTTAAGTAATTCCAGTGTGTATTCTAGGCACAGTGTCGTGGTTACATAGTAATGTTAACATCCAATGATGTCGCAACGTCCTTTAACAACTTATCTCTGATGGTTTACGGGGTCTTTTTGACCCCAAATGACTTTTGCTCAATTTTTAAAAAATGTTCCCTTTGTCCAAATGGTATGAAACCTTCTACGGCTCTCAACACTTTCTAGATCTACAAAAAAATAAATAAATTGGAATGATATCTGTTTTTATGTTAGCGTGACAAAATTTGTGACACTCGTGGCTTTCGGGGTCTCTGGAGACCCCGCAATCAAAATAGACAAAATTCATCATCAAAATCAGAAACAACGCAGAACACATCGACAGAAATGGCACAAATAAAGTGGCACACTTCCACCAATGCAAAAAACATCCACAATGCTAAATTATATTGCTCACAACACACACACACACACACACACACACCCACACACGTATAGAGTAACACATTTTTGAGACTATAAAAACCGTTCTCTTATCATTTGTAAAATAAAATCATCCAAAATGCAGTACCACCACAAAAATAAATTGGTGACACTGACACATTGAAAATGTGCACACTCACACACACACACAAACACACACACACACACACACACATTTGTAAGGCTATAATTTGTCAAATAAAATCATCCAAAATGATGAACCAACACAAATATAAAGTGGTGACACTGACACCGACAATGTGTACTCACACACTCTCTCTCACACACACACACACACACACACACACTTATTGTTCCTCGTTGTTTGATTTCTTTTACAAAATTTTATCTTTTTACTGCTTTATTTGCTCACTTGTTATTGCTGTTCAGTTCATGTGTTCATATGTAATATAACTGTTCATTTCTGTTCATTTTTGTTCTGTTACAGTTAGTAACTGAAATATTGATTAAAATTGTAGAATTATATTAAAAATAGATAATTGAAATAAATGATAAAATCTTAAGACTCCAACATTTCTCTTTGTAACATTTTGTTCAGGTTTGATTCTAATCATAATGTAACATTATTGAAAAACTGGGGTTTTTTCAGTACAAAAAATACTAAACTTTGACAAAAAATATTTTATTTTTGTTATAATTGTGATTTTATAATATTTAGATATGAATCCAACTGAATCCAACTTGTGAAAAGATATCTTTCAGGTCTCTCAAATAGCAAATAGCATATAATGGAGCTCTATGGCCATCTAGTGGTTAAAGTTATATTTTTTTATTTTAAAACTGCATTTTCCAAAAAAATGGGTATAAATGTTACATTAAATCATTTAAAATGATTCATGTTATCCCCATGAATGAAAGTTAGAAATCTGGGCCTTTTATAAAGTGCATTTTACATAAAATGCTGTTTTTTTGTAAATTTGTAATTTAAATAAATATTTATTTATTTATTTATAGAAATTTAAAAGATATCATAAATCCTCCAAAAACTGCACAAATGTTGAGTAAAAACATTAACAAACAGAGTAAAATTACATTTGTAAAAAAAAAAACTATTATCTTGTTACAAAATTCAATGTTATTGTCTGGGGTCTCTGGAGACCCCAAAAAAAACTATAGGGTACAGAGATCTAAACCATCAGAGGGTTAACAATTACCTGCCTTTAGCGATTTACCTGAGAATTATTTGGCAACACTGATGGTTGCGCCGCTAGTTGAGGCTGCCTCGCGCTGGCATCTGGAAACAGAAGCTAGAGGCCCGGCTGCATATAGCGCTGTGGCCGGGAGAGCTGCGGTGAAGGCTGAGCCGAAGCGGGAAGCGAGTGAGGCTTTGCTGCAGTGAAAACTGGGGGCGCGGCCCAGGCTCGTTGAAGGCCTGCTGTTGCGACCTGAAATCCGCAAATCCGCTTTGTTTACCCTCCGCGAAGACTGTGCGTCAGAATAAATACGATCTACTTCCCGATTGGAGGAATTGTTGGCACGGATAAAAACGGGCATCCGAATGATAACAGGATGGAAATGATGCCGGTGGAGGAGAGCGTGTGGCTGGTTGAGCAGAGAACAGTGGCCACGACGAAGCCTGCAGCTCGGCGGCCGTGTGTGGCATAGAAAGACCGATCCTGGGGCCGGCAGATTGGCCGAAAATGTTGAAAGTTCTCCAGGCCCCCAAAACGCCCTCAGGGCCCCTGGAGAACTTTCGACATGCCCTGACATTTGTGCTTTTTTCAGTTGCTTATAACATATAAATGGCTAAAGTCTAATAACACTGTAATGTAATATAGTCAATAACTTTATAATGTATGTTATTATAATGTGTGTGTGTTTAACTTATGTTTTTATATTCTTTCTCTACATATTTATAAATATAAGGGATATTAGGGAAGTCGTGGCCTAATGGTTAGAGAGTCGGACTCGTAATCCAAAGGTTGCGGGTTCGAGTCTCCGGCCGGCAGGAATTGTAGGTGGGGGGAGTGAATGTCCAGCGCTCTCTCCACCCTCAATACCACGACTGAGGTGCCCTTGAGCAAGACACCGAACCCCCAACTGCTCCCCGGGCGCTGCAGCATAAAATGGCTGCCCACTGCTCCGGGTGTGTGTTCACTGCTGTGTGTGTGTGTGTGTGTGTGTTCACTGCTGTGTGTGTGTGTGTGTGTTCACTGCTGTGTGTGTGCACGTTGGATGGGTTAAATGCAGAGCACGAATTCCGAGTATGGGTCACCATACTTGGCTGAATGTCACTTCACTTCACTATAACATGTGACGCAAGTTCACCAGAAAATGTTGATAACAAAGTTGAGGGTCAATTAATCTACTCTACGTGCAGACAATAATATAGATAAAATATTGAAGAGGAGAAGTTATGACTTTCCACACTGTCTTCAAACTTCCCTCCAAAAAAGTAAAATACATTAGGTGCGTTCGACTCGAAGCACGGCTACAGACGGCGATCAACGAGAGTAGCCGCTTGCAGTCAGGGGCAGAGTTGAAAACGGATATGTCAAGCTGGACACTTTCTGCTCCCGTTAGTGACACTCACGTGGTGTTTGCATACTCTATCAAAGATGAAGTGAATAAAATGCAATATTTGTCAAATACACAGACGTTTCAGAAACGTTTTCATGAGCAACAGAAACACTTTTTATATACTGCTTAATACAGCGCCATCTGCTCAAGAATAAAGTTCAACATAAACTATTTAAATACTAATAAAGTGGGGGTATGTATGCTTTCATCAGTGTTTTATGATAAACGTGACTCAATATAACATTGCGACTACAGTAAAAAAGCTTTTACTGCTCTAAAAACAGATTTGTGAGCTGTATTGGATTTGAAGACGTTAGAAACACACGTCATTGTTGTCATGTGGTGAATTTGGCCAATCGTGAAACAGCTGTGTCGGCATCAGTGCTCCCGCAGTCGCTCTGGAGAAATTGCGACGGCTGAGGCAGCTCACGAAACGTTATCGCGGTACTTTGATGCCACATGTGACAGTGACGTGTGGTCGGCGCCGGTTCAAGATGGACTAAATTTCTAACCGGCATGCACTGCTTCAAGTCAGCCACCGATCGGTCTGCTAAGTGCTGCATGAAGTCGAACGCACCCATTGTGTTGTTGGACATGTGACTTTGGAACAAACCATTGCTGATTTATAGGGTGTTTTATAGTGAATAACACAGTTGACACTAATTTCTCGGACGTACACAAAATGGATGATTTAATGTAGAAAAAATATTTTTTAAAACACCTTTCTCATAATTTAATGATTATTTTGCACAAATAATTATACGAAATATATACAGAAAAATGTATTTTAGAGCCAATCTGAAGAGCAAAACCTCACATTTACCAAATCGGACAGCACAAAAACAGCAACTTCCAGTATAGAATAAGCCATTTTTGCAAGATAAAAGATGGATATCTGTTGAATTTTTGTATTAAATTAATTAGAAATATCCCCTGATATAAAAGTGGTCATTGTTTGAAGTGAAAAATTTATGAAAAATTTGTAAAATTGATAATAGAGTCCATGGACATGAATCATAAATAGAATCACTCTTATATGAAAATCTGATGGTATTTTGGGTCATATTTATGCAGAAATATAGAAAATTCCAAAGGGTTCACAAACTTTCAAGCAGCACTATATATACAGTTTTTGGGTGATTTGAAGTATAGTAAAGATATTAATCAATGTATTAAATTATTTGATTGAGTTCTTTCAAATGTATGTACCAATAGAAATGGTTGCTTGGGTTTTGAAATGTTCTTTTCTGCTCTTGTCTGTATTTGATGTCTGAAAAGTGACTGTGGTCATGCCTAGGGATGGATTAGGGTTCATCAAAACTTAATATTAGACATGCTAGTGTGTTTGGATTTTAATGTTTTCATATATTTCTAAATTGCAAGGAATGTAGCTACTTGCTTTCACAAGTGTTTGCTCAATTTCCACAGCTTCCAGAGGTGAAATATAGGAAGGACTTGTTTTGTGACAATTTCTTAGTTAAGAGAATCTAAGTTGAATAAAGATTAATATTGTCTGTGCTTCTCACCAGGACTACAACATATGTTATCAGTATGCTTTGGGAATCTTTCCTGTTTATAGCTAAAGCTTGTAACGTTGGCACACCGGTGAGCCAATTTCTACCTTGTAGTAGGTGTGGATCCGGTGTATTTGAGTATGTTGTAATGTTGTGCACCACTGGCATTCTGCGTGAGACCTGTCAACAACTCTTCATGACATATAATAATAATAATAAATAATAATTCATTACATTTATATAGCGCTTTTCTGCTTTTCTAAGCACTCAAAGCGCTCTACATTGTGAGGGGTGGTGTCTCCTCATCCACCACCAGTGTGCAGCATCCACCTGGATGATGCGACGGCAGCCATAGTGCGCCAGAACGCCCACCACACACCAGCTTACTGGTGGAGAGGAGACAGAGTGATGAAGCCAATCAGTGTAAGGGGATGATTAGGAGGCCATGACGGTCAGAGACCAATGGGAAATTTGGCCAGGATGCCGAGGTCACACCTCTACTCTTTTCGAAAGACATCCTGGGATTTTTAATGACCACAGAGAGTCAGGACCTCGGTTTAACATCTCATCCGAAAGACGGTGCTTTTTGTCAGTATAGTGTCCCCGTCACTATACTGGGGCATTAGGACCCACACAGACCGCAGGGCCAGCACCCCCTGCTGGCCTCACTAACACCTCTTCCAACAGCAACCTAGTTTTCCCAGGAGGTCTCCCATCCAGGTACTGACCAGGCTCAACCCTGCTTAGCTTCAGTGGGCAACCAGTCTTGGGCTACAGGGTGATATGGCTGTGTAAAAATATAAGGTCACCATGTGTCTAAATCCATGGTCCGAGAGTCAGAAACGTGGTGGATGGAGAAATGAGTGACCTTATGTTAGAGTATAACTACTGCTGTATCAAATGTGTTTGCAGAGCGTTCAATTAACTCCTTGTGAGACTTGAAGCTGGCTTCTGCTGGTGAAACTGAAAACTATTTTCCATTTTTCTTTATTAAATTTTTATTCAATTAATTGGATCTCCGACTCTTGGTCTTCATTCACCATATCTGGTCCTGGGTCTTAACTGTAAATTCCCCTTCATTTCCAAAGCAGATTTATATCTGAGAGAGAAAAAATGAAAGCTAACTCATGATACAATCCCAAGCTTTTATTTCAATGTGTTAAATAATCTAGCAGAAAAGAAAGTAAAATAATTTCAGTCTGTGTTTGATTTGGACTTTTGAGTGGGTTTTTGAGTGTTTCCTGGGGTCCGTTTCAGAAAGGAAGTGAAACCTCTTTTAAAAGTTTTTAGTTCAATCCACTCTGAGTACGTTGACTCTGAGTTTAGCGCATGCACCATGACTATGAGAAGCAGTGCCCCCCTGTCAACAAGCTTGGCCCCCCCTTTGCCCCCCCATGAATTTGGAATCATATTGCAGCAAACAATTTTGGGTGAAATGCTCAGTTTGTCCTGTTAACTATTTATATATAAAAAAGAAAAACATCACCTAAATTAAAATCTGCGTTTGCTGGCTAGCACAGAGCCAGAGACACACACGTTTTTAAAGCACTGCGCATTATAACCAATCACATGCGATTCTGTTGAGCTTATGAATGCAAGAAACAATCAGAGGTGTTCAGATGATTCAGCGCTGAAATACGCTGTTCCATCACCCCGCGCGCTGGCTGACTGAATTCTCTGACTAACGTTAATTCTCTCATCAGAAACAACAAAGTGAAGATATACGAATGTAAGATATTAATTTCACAGTGTAAACCACTTTAGAGATTATTATGGCAGTTTTTGAGAGTGCTTTAACTCGCTTGACTGAAGTGAAAATGTTCTTTGATAATGTAAACGTTCTTTGCTCTCTTTTTCTACAATGAGAGTGTTATTGGCTAATTAGTAACTTACAATGTTTTTATTATATTCATATTGAATACAAATTCAGTCGTATTAAAAGTATTTTATGGTATGACACCCATATCTGATAAGTAAAAAGACAGGCTTTTATGTGTAGTTAATAGATTACAGTATTAGGCTGCTTTGCCTATCGCCCATTATAGACCAAATAACAATCTATAAAGGTGCAAAATGTATATACTTACACATATTTGAGAATCGAGATATTTCATGATATATTTTAGGGATATATCAAATAAAAAATAAAATAAAACCCCTGCTGAAAAAAACAATAGACACCATTACAAAATTAGTAATGGTTTTGCTAGTTATAATGGGACTTGTATTGGTTTTGCTGGAAACTGTAATGGACCCTGTTTGTCTCTACTGGTAATTGGTTGCCTTCTATTGGTGGCTTGTTAAAACCAACAAATCCTAATGGAATATGTCCCAAAACACACTACAGAAAACCATTTTTAATGGTTAAAAGTTGATGGTTTGTAATGTTTGCAATGGTATTTGTAGTGGAAACCATACAAATGTTCTGTGATGGTTTTATTGTTATGTTTTTTCAGTAGAACATAAGCCTTTATCAGTTATACAGTGGTATTGTGGCTGCTGTGTGTCACATGACAAGCATGAGAGCCCCCCCTTCACTCGTGCCTCCTCAAAAATAATGAGTGCATGATGCCCCTGACACTACAATACAAAATTATTTCTCACATAAATGAAACATGATGAAATATTAATTTTAGTTGAAATTGTTATAGATTATTTCTTTTCTACTTTTTCTTGTAGGTTCAAGGCAAACAAATTGAGATCAGGGAGTTGTTAGTTCATCAAACAACTTCTCTGCAGTATGAATTAAAAAGTAACATCCCCTTCCCTTGTTGCTGACCCTGAGCCATCAACCTCAAAAAAAGTCGAGTCAGTGTTCCAGTTATACGCAACTGCGGCACATTCATCTGCAGCAGTAGATGTAAAAGGAGAAGTTGATCAATACCTCGCAATGCCAAGAATGAAGGACATTGACGACCTTCGCTTCTGGAAGGACAACTATGTTATACTGCCCCAACTTTCACACATTGCAAGACGCATATTTAGCATCTCCAGCGGCTTGGCCAGCGTAGAAAGGGTGTTTTCTATTGCTGGCCTGATGTCCAGCACTAATCTCATGTGCTTGACACCTACCACTCTCCAAAAGATTGTTTTTCTGAAAGTGAGCGCAGCATTGGAGATATAGTTTTGATGATTAAAAGTGTAGGACTGTTCAACCAAAAAGTTGGTTTAAAGATAAGGCAATAATAGCCTATATGTACACATATATTTTTCTTTCATTTGGCAACTTATTTAACTTATTTTAGTTTGGTAATTTATTTATTTTATTTAATGTAATGTTTTTCTTTTGGTAATTTATTTAATTTAGCCACATCCAGCATTTTTATTTTATTTTGTTCAAAAGCCTATTTTAGTTATTGTGCCTATTTTTTTGGTTTGGGCTAGTATAGCTACTTTTCCAGTAAAGCACACTGATGTTTTTCTCCTAGTATTGTGTATTTATTTTTCACTGAATGCATCTTCTGCACAGAGGTTTGTGATATTTTTTTTTTAAAAGGGGGAGGGGTTTAGGAACCAGAGCCAAGCTGACTGAGCAATAAAGCTATGGTGAGCCCCTTTATGGTGTCATATTCACTCATTATTAATTAATTTACAAATATCTCAATTACAATTAAGTAGAAATTAATTGTATTGAGTTGTTTATATAATTAATTGTATCAGTACTTTATATAATGAAGATTTCTGTGCCACCCCAGACTGGTTGCTGGCCCCTCCCTATGAAAACATCTTGGTTCCATCACCGCATTTTGTGCTCACATCCTAATCTGGACTGTTTGCCTGCAGTGCAGCATCATCAAAATAGCACAACCTGCTTCATTTATTCCTTCATTATCTTAATAAGCCACATCACACGTTTTCATGTTAAACATTTTAGAATGTCTATTAACAGCCTAATAATGTGCACGATTATGCACAACTTAAAACAACAACAAATATTCTGAATAGCAAAAAATAACCTTTTAGCAATGTTCTGGGAACAAAATTAACATTCCCGGTAGGAACCGAAAATGTATTGTTGGGTTTTGATTAAAGCATGAATAAATATAAAACAAATAAAAGTCAAACCTTAGGGAGCTGACTTCCAAACAGCGAGCTGAAGTTTTCTGTATCGCAGTTGTGTCTTGTTTCCTTGAATTTCTTTGCTATGTTCTTTTGTCAATGCATTGCCCATTTATAAAGAACGGTACATTATTATGCAGGATGCAAGCAATCCAATCAGAATGGATGGGAAGGTTACGGTGACGTCAGATTGCAGCTCTTTTTTCAAGGATATCACATGATCTTAAATAAACCTGAAATCCTGCATAGTCATGGCTCAGATAAACGGTGGTGGGAGGGGCATTAAAGCAGATTACACACAGCGGTGAGCCACTGAGGGTAATATCATACCCATACACTCTCAGTCTTCAATATTTATGAATCTATTTATTAAATACTAGGAAGTAATTATAGGAAATCCAAATATATAATGTAGAATTAAAACTGAATATAAATATGTAAACACTGAACAGTTACACCTACACTGTTTTTAAAATAAGAAAAGTCTTTTTACAGAGAAAATGCAGTATAATGTTACAGTAATTTCACATTTTTCTTTAGAAGTGTGAATTTCCATACAAATACATACATTCGCACCTAATGTAAATAATTATCAGTTATTTAACTGATTGTGTGAGTTACTGAAAAAAAGCAGGCATTTTCCTTATTAATATAATATAGTATTTGTTACCCTGCAGCACAAAAGCAGTCATGAGTAGCACAGGTATATTTGTAGCAATAGCCAACAATACATTGTATGGATCAAAATTATACATTTTCCTTTTATGCCAAAAATCATTAGGATATTAAGATCATGTTCCATGTAGATATTCTGTAATTTTCCTATCGTAAAAATGTCAAAACTTTTTATTAGTAATATGCATTGCTATGAACTTCTTTTGGAGAACTTTAAAGGCAATTTTCTCAATATTTAGATTTTTTTGCACACTCAGATTCCAGATTTTCAAATAGTTGTATCGCAGCCAAATATTGTCCTATCCTAACAAACCATACATCAATGGAAATATTATTTATTCAGCTTAAATTTAAAAAAAAACTGACCCTTATGATTGGTTTTGTGGTCCAGGGTCACATATTACTACACTACAGGCAATTGTCATGATTTGCATTTGCTAAAATATAATAGGGAGATGTCAAGAATGATTTAACAATGATTTCACATTTGTTTTATAAAACTGCTATGAAAAACCACTGAAAAAGACCTTCTTACTTAAATAAAGGTAAATGTCATGAAGTCTAACCTGAGATGTCCATAAATATAATTGTGTGATGATTCAGCATTATTGACGAAAGCTGACGATGACAAGCAGAATCACTGAAAGAAAGAAAAACAACAAGAAATATAGCTGCAAGCAGCCTTTGAAGGACCAAGCAAAAGAAGACAAAATAAGACATGCCGCCATGGCTGGGGGCGTCAGACCAGCTGCAACAATGAGCAAGTGACGACATTTTAAGGTGCTTTAAGAGAAAATGATTGAAAAAGCATAAATAGACTCACTATTCAAATTCAAATTTTATTTGTCACATACATATACATACGTAGTACGACATGTAGTGAAATGTATTGTACGACTGTCCAACAAATTGTCCAACAAAATTAGAAAAACCTCAAGTTTACAAAAATACAAATAGAAAAAGTACAGTAACCATATATACAGAATAAACTAGCAATAAAATAAGATAACAAATAGATATGAGAATAAAAAATAGAATATGATTCTATATAGATTCTATAAAAAGTAAAGTGTATGTCAGTGATAAAGTGTCCGTGTGCTGTGCTGTGCAGTGCAGTAAAGTGTATAAGTGAGTAAAAGGATACTAAAGACAAAGACAAATGGTATGTAAGTCCCACTCATTTATCCTTCCGTAACCTTCTACAAATTAGTGCAGATTGTACTTGAAAAATGTGCAAAGTGGAAGTGTGGGGTGATGTGATTAGAGTGGAGAGTGGTTTAGACTCCGAATGGCCTGCGGGAAGAAGCTCCTCCTCATTCTCTCTGTGTTCGCCTTCATGGAGCGGAAGCGTCTCCCTGAACGCAGCAGAGAAAAGAGTCCATTGTTGGGATGGCTGAGGTCCTTCACTATCTTCCTGGCCCTGGTCAGGCACCGCTTGCTGTAGATGTCCTGCAGGTTAGGGAGCTCGGTGTGAATGGTACGTTCCGCTGAACGCACCACCCTCTGGAGGGCTCGTCTGTCCTGCATAGTGCAGTTCCCGAACCAGGAAGTGATGCTGCCCGTCAGGACGCTCTCGATGGTGCAGGTGTAAAAAGTCTTAAGCACCCGAGAGGGAAGTCTAAAGTCCTTTAAGCGTCTCAGATGGTACAGACGCTGCCTGGCCTTCTTCACCAGGGTGCTGGTATGACAGGACCAAGTCAAGTCCTGCGTGATGTGAACACCCAGGTATCTGAAGCTGTCCACTCTCTCCACTGGAGTCCCGCTGATCGTGATCGGCTGGTACGACCGCTCCTGCTTCGTACTGAAGTCCACTATCAGCTCCTTAGTTTTGCTGATGTTCAGGTGTAGACTATTCACCTGGCACCAACTCTCCAGGTTCTTAATCTCCTGTATGTAGGCCGTCTCGTCGTTGTCTGAGATCAGGCCCAACACAACAGTGTCATCAGCAAACTTAATGATGGTGGTGGAGTTGGAAGTGGCCACACAGTCATAAGTGTACAGTGAGTACAGCAGGGGGCTCAGAACACAACCTTGAGGGGCTCCAGTGCTTAGGGTGATGGAGGATGAGGTGTGTTTACCCATCCGTACGGCTTGCTGTCTGTCCTTCAGGAAGCTGGAGATCCATTGGCACAAGGATGTGCTGAGACCAAGGACCTCCAACTTGGAGGTGAGTGTGGAGGGAATTATGGTGTTAAACGCTGAACTGTAGTCCACAAACAGCATTTTTACATAATTCCCTTTTCTGCAGTCCAGGTGACTTGTTGTGGTGTGGAGGAGGTGTGAGATGGCATCCTCCGTGGAGCGGTTATGTCTGTATGCAAACTGTAGTGGATCCAGTGTGTCTGGTAGTGATGCAATGATGAAGTCTCTGACCAGTCTCTCAAAGCACTTCATCACCACTGATGTGAGGGCTACAGGGCGATAGTCGTTTAGGCAGGTGGGCTGCGGTTTCTTGGGGACAGGAACAATGGTGGACTGCTTAAAGCATGAGGGGACTATGGACTGTTCCAGGGAGAGGTTGAAGATCTCGGTGAACACCGGTGCTAGCTGGTCAGCGCAGGCCTTCAGAACCCGACCTGTGATGCCATCTGGTCCTGCTGCCTTCCTGATGTTCACTCTCTTGAATGCCCTCCTCACGTCATGCTCCGTGATGGTGAATACGTTGTCCTCACCGGCTTCCTCAGCGTGCATGCAGTTAGCACTGCTAGCGCCGTTAGCGTGATTAGCTGCAGCCTCGAAGCGAGCATAAAAAGTGTTCAGCTCGTCAGCCAGAGAGGCGTCCGCATTCCCCGATCTGGAGGGTGGTGTTTTATAGTCCGTGATGGTTCTAAGTCCCTGCCACAGGCTCCTAGAGTCGCCATGTTGGAATTGCGACTCTAGTTTCCTCCCGTAGCGCTGCTTCGCCTCCTTCACCGATCTGCGCACGCTGTAAGATGCAGCCTTGTAATCATCCATGTTCCCGGTGATGAGCCCTGTGTTGTAGGCAGCGGAGCGGGATCTCAGGGCGTCGCGGATGGTTTTATCCACCCACGGCTTCTGGTTGGGAAACGTCCTGATGATGGTTTTCTGCACCGTATCATCCATTAGTTTCTCTATAAATCCCACAACCGCTTCCGTAAACAAGCTGACGTCATCAGAGCTGCGCCGGAACATGTCCCAGTCTGCGTCATCTAGCGCGTCCTGCAGAGCGGCCACCGATTGGTCCGTCCAGCGTTGGACCTCCCTCTGCACCGGGGCTTCCTGTTTCAGCCTCTGTTTGTAAACAGGCATGAGGAAGATGGCGGCGTGGTCCGATTTCCCAAACGGTGGTTGTGACTGTGCCTTGTAGCTGTTCTTGTATGGGGTGTAACAGTGATCTAATGTCCTTTCGCCCCTGGTGGGGCAGCTGATGTGCTGATGGAAGTTCGGCAGTGCACGCTTGAGGTTGGCACTGTTGAAATCTCCCAAAACAATGAATGCGGCGTCCCGGTGCTGTGTCTGGTGAAGGTGTAGTGTTTCATGTAAATCCCATATCGCAGTGTCCGTGTCCGCTTGAGGTGGAATATAAACGGCACTGACGATGACCGAGCTAAATTCCCGAGGGAGATAAAAAGGGCGACATTTGATGGTCAGAAGTTCAAGATTCGGTGTGCAGGAGCGTGAGAGGGGAACAATGCTCGCGCCGTCACACCAGTGTTCGTTCACCATCAGACATACTCCACCTCCCCTAGTCTTCCCCGAGTCCAGCGTTCTGTCCATGCGGTAAACCGAGAAGAACTCGGCCGGCTGGATGGCGTGGTCTGGTACCGCTGGGTTCAGCCATGTCTCGGTGAAGCAGAGAAGGTTGCAGTCCCGAATGTCCCTCTGGAACCTGACTCTTGCCCTGAGGTCATCGAGTTTGTTATCCAGCGACTGGACATTGGCGAGCAGGACACTTGGTAAGGGAGCGCGGTGTGCGCGAGCCCTCAGCCTGTTCCTGACGCCGGCTCGTTTCCCTCGAGGACGCCGGTACGGGTCGGGTCCTTTGTTCCTCCTCAGGATCTCGCTTGGCCAGGATGGGTCCGGGTTCAAAATCGGCGAAAGGTTAGTGCATTGTGCACCAATAGAAATAAGAGTGGCCCTGTCGTATGTAAGAATGGCCATCTTACAAAAAGAAACCGGTGTTTATAGTTAACAATACGAAAAAATAACAAAAAAAGACAAAGTTTGGTCGGAGCAGTCGTGACGGCAGCCGATCTCACCGGCGCCATCTTAAGAAAAACTAGTTCTTAAGTTCACTAGTAATGTGACTGAATGATTTATCACTTTCAAACAATGGGTGCGTGCTGTGGCCAAACTGATGTGGTGTGCTGAGAGTAAACAATAGCTGTTTCCATCACCCTCTTTTTATGTGCATTTTGAAGTATTGCATCAGAAACAAGTGATGGAAATGCCAAATTTCGAAAAGACATCCCTTACTTCGCAAAAAAGTTTTTACGCTCACTTGAGGTGGTTCTTGACTTGTGCGAAAAAGGCTTAATGTGAATAATGGGAGATGGAAACGCATTTAGTGAATAAATCCCGCATGAGCGTTCAAAAATGTCATGTGACTTAGCACTATGGGATGGCATAACCTGACTAACCAGTGGACTGATTTTGTTGCACAGCATCTGAAATGTTGTTATGGTCATTCTGAAGTGCCTGAGCAAAGTCTGTCGTCAAAGTATCTCTGTATAATTGCCTCCCAGAATGGTCTGACACGACTGCGTTCCCAAACAGCTGACATTCACCTCTGAAAGCAAGACCGCATTTATTATGTTTCATCTGCTCTCTCGAAGTGCAAGTAACTTATTATATTTGAGAATTATTATAATCAGTGGCTTCTCCTAGTTTTCTTATTGATATTTAGTGGCAGTTTATCAGGAAGTGACGATTTTGTTCTCTCTAACTCGTTGGACAGAAACGGTGCTTTTTCGCAAATGTTTTATGCGATAATCCAATTTTGTGCATAAGTTAAATTCGCAACTTAGGTTGGAAACCTGGCTAATGATGCATGCAAAGTTTGGTGTCAATTTAATTTGCAGAAATACATCCTCAAGTGTCATTTTGGCTTCACTCCATCAAATTCGTTGATGCGGTATACATAAACATAAAGTAGTTTCATCTACTAACAAAAAATCCACATGAAAACATTTTGCCAGCATGGTCTAAAGATGATCTGACTCAAATTTGGTGAAAATCTGACCAATGGTCTAGGACAGGGGTCAGCAACCTACGGCACGTAGATGGATAGTTGCTGGCATGTGAGCAATAGGGAAAACTGCATACTGACATACATTTTGAGGTTATAACTGCTCATAGTCACACAGCGTGTTAGGAGCTATAAATACTATTAAAGTGTAAGAATTAACTTGCGCTAGTCTATGGATGCGCGCGCTTCAGATACCAGGCACTTCAGAGCAAAGCCTCAGCGGTCTAATGACGCTCGCCAATGTCAAAATGACTGAGATGGCCAATCAAATCAAAGTAGTACGTTGGAAAAGAGTGAGGTCAGATGAAGTTGCAAATCATTTAATATTAGTAAACTGTTTTACGATAGAAATGTTAAATGACCGACAGCTATATCCAGTGATGCAAACTACTCAAATTTTTTTTTCTCAAATATTGCCATTTTGAGAGAGAGAGATGTGTGTGAATTGTCTGTGTCTGTCTCTCTCTCTACAAACACTGAAGCTGAGTTTAGTTAAAAAACTGAGCTTCTGAATGTTACTTTTTGCACAGCGCAATCTGTGCAAAAAGTATTGTGTGTGCGAGTGGTGTGTGTTTGCACGCATCAATTAAAGCAGTGCATTAATATAGAACAGGGATTAAACTGAACACTTTTAATGCATTGGCCTTGTCACACACACAAACACAGTGGTGTTCAGTACGGTCACACTGTATATCTGTTATTCAAGAAACTATTGAAAAGTTTTAAAAAATATTTATGAAAAAATCTTCAGAAAGTATTTGTATGAAATCAAATATTGTTTTCTTTTTATCATATAATTTAAAAATGTCTATGTACTGTATAAATACAGAATGCATTAAAAAGAGGGGGGTAGGGTGGTGGTATTGGCACAGCACAGTGGTTGACCAAAAAAAAAAAAGGCACATCATGCCAAAAAGGTTGCCGACCCCTGGTCTAGGAGAAGTTTGAAAAAGTAGATTTTAAACAAAATCAAAATTGTAGACATGAAGTTTGGCGAAATTGATATCAACATTCTCAGCCTGAACCAAGGTGTCTATTAAGACCAGTCTCATTACAATAGGCCGAAAGCATTTTTCTTTATTATAACTTTTGACCACAAGGTGGTCCTTTTGAGTACCTGCAGAGCATGATGCCGGTGGTACACACTGAGTTTCGTAATGCTACACCAGTGCATTCGTAAAGTATAATATTTTATATCACAATACTGTACTTGTTAATGGCATTTTCATGTTTTGTTCAATTATAGTGCCACCAAGAGGCACAATCCCACCAATTTTTACATGTCCTCGGAGTGTGTCCATATATATGTGTGTCAAATTTGGTGAAAACATCTCATTTAGATTTTAAGTAATACACATTTATAAGTATGAGTGTCACAGGCCGGGGCAGGTGACCGGACCATTCTGCACCGCCCCTATGAACCGTACCACCTCAAGGAGCTAGCCGAGAACACCACCAGACCAGACAATCAGATAAAAGATACAAAGTTCGTCTTTATTGAATTAAAAGTATTTTTAAGATAAAATGGCACTCGATCAACTCCTTCCTCTTCTTGGAATCCTCTTCGAAGCAGGCCAAGACAGCGAGAGAGGAATTACTCAGACAGAGAATGGGAAGTACGTATAACTCACAGCTTTAACAGGTTCTCCAAGCTTTAGCAGACTCTTCGCTGGACTCAGACAGAAGATAGAGGGTCCGTATAACTCACAGCTTTAGCAGGCTCTTCAATAGACTCAGACAGAGAATGGAGGGTACGTATAACTCACAGCTTTAACAAGCTCTTCGCTGGACTCAGAGAGAGGATGGAGAATACGTATAACTCACAACTTTAGCAGGCTCTTCAATGGACTCAAATCAAATCAAATCACTTTTATTGTCACATCACCACAGCACATGTGCCTTCGTGAGTGAAATTCTTGAGAGCGTGCTCCAGACAGTGCAGAAACAATTTACATATAGACATTACCATACATACGTACAGACTTATACAGATGACAATGTGTAATATACACATACATATACTCAGTACACACAGTGTACTATTAGACAGACATACAGTTACCGATACACATTATACACAGTATGTAGTACACATTCTACGTTATATACACACAGTAATATGCGAAGATGCAGCAGATTATATATATACCGGATGTGCAAATGTCATGGATGTGCATTGGATGGTATCCAGTGCTGGTAAAAAGATTGTTGTATTTGTGCAGTAGTGTACTGGTAGTCCAGTTTGAACTGTATGGAATTAAAGTGCAGTGCGTGGTATATTGTAAAGTGGGAGTATGCTGTAGGGTGTATTAGTTTTGACTGTTCATTAGCCTGATAGCCTGAGGAAAAAAGCTATCCCTCAGTCGGCTAGTGCGGGATCGGATGCTGCGGAGACGTCTTCCTGAGGGCAGCAGAGAGAGCAGTCTGTGGGACGGGTGGCTGGAGTCACTGATGATCCTCCGGGCTTTCTTTATACACCGCCTGGTGTAGATGTCCTGGAGGGAGGGAAGCTCACCTCCAACAATGCGACGGGCAGTTCGCACGACCCTTTGCAGAGCTTTGCGGTTGCCAGCAGTGCTGTTTCCAAACCTCAGACTCAGACAGAAAGTGGAAGGTACGTATAACTCACAGCTTTAGCAGGCTCTTCACTGGACTCAGGTAGAGAGTGGAAGGTACGTATAACTCACAGATTTAACAGGCTCTTCGATGGACTCAGACAGAGAATGGAGGGTACGTATAACTCACAGCTTTAGCAGGCTCGTCGCTGGACTCAGACAGAAGATAGAGGGTCCGTATAACTCACAGCTTTAGCAGGCTCTTCAATGGACTCAGACAGAGAGTGGAAGGTACGTATAACTCACAGCTTTAACAGGCTCTACGATGGACTCAGACAGAGAATGGAGAGTACGTATAACTCACAGCTTTAGCAGGCTCTTCGCTGGACTCAGACAGAGAATAGAGGGTACGTATAACTCACAGCTTTAGCAGGCTCTTCAATAGACTCAGACAGAGAATGGAGGGTACGTATAACTCACAGCTTTAGCAGGCTCTTCGCTGGACTCAGGCAGAGAATGGAGGGGACGTATAACTCACAGCTTTAGCAGGCTCTTCGCTGGACTCAGGCAGAGAATGGAGGGCACGTATAACTCACAGCTTTAGCAGGCTCTTCAATAGACTCAGACAGAGAATGGAGGGTACGTATAACTCACAGCTTTAGCAGGCTCTTACGTGCAGGCGCCAAACCCTCGTCTTCGATACATTTGGACTCAAGACGACATCAAAGGTGGGAAACGGCAGGCAGGAAGACAGCGAGAGAGATGGACGACAACAAGCATACTGGCTTCGAGAAATTAGAACATCAGAAAACTTAGTTCCTGACCAGCAATCATCCGACCTTCACATCCGTGGAGGAACAAAAAGCTTTGAAAAGCAATATAAAAGGGTAGCAATGTACTTAGCTCGTTCCGAAAGATAGCATGTGCACCTCTGACCTTCAGTCTCCCAAAGTCCTCCTTTCCAGTATCAATTTTTCCTCCGATCACCAGCCTGCAAAGATCCGTCCCTGCCCCACTTCCTCTCCTCACGATCTCTCACTCTCGCCCACACTGGTTTCCTTTTCTTTTCTGCTTGCCCACCACCATGTCTTTTTATAATCCACATCTCAATTACGTGTCTCAATCGCCGATCGCCACCCTCTCATCGCGCACTTGACACTCATTTCCTCATCTAATCACCCATTTACTCACAACTCGTGGGACAACCGGAACCGGCCAGGTGTCGCACCGGTACTGCTCCGGCAGGGAAACATCCTCCAAAAAAAAGATTCCGCCTGCCTCTAGTCACTCCGTGACATGAGCACATAAAAAGTACCCATAGCCGACTTTGCATTTTTTTGCCTCACAAGACCCCGATATACTTTAAGCAAAACCGAAGAATGAACTGATGTGACGTCATTTCAAACAAAATCAGGTCAAAATTAAGTTTGTTTGGGTAGTTCGAAATGGCATGGCAAAGCAAACTTTCCCGAAAGGTTCGCCTTCGTACTACTATTGTTCCTTGACAATAATGTAATAGGAGGTGTGTTCTGAGGCTCCGTCGTCTTTCACACGGAGCTCTTATCTAGTTCATTTCTCCTGTTGAGTCTGTCTAGGTAAGACCTCCGCAGGTGAAAGCATGAACACACGTTGTTCTTCTGATTAAATGAGGCACTGACACTGTTTTTCATGTTTAATACTTGTGACGAGTCGGCTGTCTGCCCCCTTTATTATCATCACCACCCCGTCCCGTATTCGCCGCCCTTCACCAGGCTCCCGACGGGAGTGGGTGTGTGAGAGAGGAGGAGCGCTGAAACAGCTAGGGCTGGCAACCAGCGTGCATGCACGGGCCTGCGGCGGTGATGAGGCTCTATTCACATCAGGTGCGCCACATCACCGTCGCAGGCCCGTGCATGCACGCTGGTGTCCTCGTGGGTCCAGGAAGGGAGCGTTGAGAGCGGATGGTATAAACTGCGGCTGACGGGCCAGGATGCGCAGGTTAGCATGGTTACATAACCTTCTGCGTGTATTTTTAGAGCGAGGTTGATAGAGAACCGGAATGGTTTGGAAACTCATGATAGACGTGGAAGGATAGAGGATAGGAAAGTGTGAGGGAAGATAAAAACAATACTTAAGTGTGTGCTCGGTGTCGTTGCTCGGTCAAAGTCGTGCAGGAAAAAGTTGTCTGTCTTTACACTCGTTGGTCTTCACACGAGGAGGCTGAACGCTCAGCGCTCTGATATCAAATAAATACAGTCTAAGAAACTAGAGTGAAAACAGCTGTTGCCGGCTTCTGATCAGCCCAGCCAATAAGGTAGGACTGCTAATAGCTCAAGACGAAACTAACACTTTGCACAATCACACAGGCTCGTTCTCAGCTGAGGCGCAAATTATTCTAATTACCAGTAAGTGCAATCAACAGAAAAAACAATGAAAAGGCAGAGTACAAATAGGTAGGAAACGAACTATTCCTTCCTAGTAGCAAGTAAATTATTTAAACAACAGAACTGCAAGACCAAGTTATTCAAAACACTTACGCGAGCTGTCGTCCGTCTCTTCTGGTGACTAATCGGCTTTCCCGATTGATGGAGGAAAAAGCTTTCTGTTTATTTAACACTTTTCTGTGGCTCTGCAGGAGGAAGAATCCTGACGTGGCACCAGCAGCACAGCGGGATGCCTCATGACCAGCGAGGCGAGCAAAGCCGGCCCCCACCTCCTCCATCTCCTCTAGTTTGGGGAAATTAATGACTCTGTGGATGATGGCCACAATCTCCTCCACAATGTCGTGAATAGTCCTACAGACCATTGCAAGTGGCATGCTGAAGGTGTCTGAAGTGACCCTGTAGGACGCCCCACAGGCAAGCCAGTATACCGTGACCAGCGCTTCAGTTTCATGGCTCCATCCATGGGCTTTTTGACTGGGCAGCATCTGGACCAGCATGTTCCTGACATAAATCATCTCCAGAAATAAACTAGAGCAGGAGAGGTACCTGGTCATTGATCTGTGAATACCTTCGAGTTCCTGTTAAAATATATAGATAATATATATACTGTATATATATATAAATGTATGTTTTTACTGTTGTTGTTTTATGTATTTATTATATTTATTGTTTTTAAATTGGTTTGATTATATTTAGTGTATTTATTACTACATTTATTCAATATTTAATCAATTGTATTGTAAACATATTGTCTGAAATTAATTGCTGAAGTCTGACAGAATAAAATTTTCCTTTAACATCTGTGATCTGTTTGGTGAGGTATTTGCTTATGCTTGATTTGCGTATCATTCATTTATTGATAAGCACTAGCACAACGGTCTTCCCAGAGTCCATAAGTTGTAGCCTATACCATTATTGCACACAGAACATGTTCTTTTTGTGTTAATGCAGTAATATGATGTACACAAATAACAAAAGAAAGGTGTGTGGCATTTCAATTTTATTAACTGTCAGACCTCTACTGTACTTCTGAGTTTATTTGTTACACCTAGAAAAATCTAATGTAGTCTCAAATTGTGTTTTAGTACTTTATGTAGTCTTTTCATAAGGTGCTTATGAGTTAAGAGATTATATATACACACATGCATACACACACACACACACAAACACAAACGCGATAAACGCCAAATTAAAAAAAAAATTAGTTCGTCATGCCATTTTCCTGTGTACTGAACCTATTCACTGCTCCAGCAATGTTTCATGCCAAATCGCTATATTTCCTTGTTTAAAATGCTCCATCAATGCAGTTCCTTTCCAAACCGCTATAAGCGCCAAACCTGTTTTTAGCCTTTAATACGATATGTCCTCTCGACCAATCAGAATTCGTTCGATGCAATCCAACATGGCTACGCTTTGAAGTGTTTGTTTGTGCTCAGTCTTCAAAATGAGTGCTTTAAACTCTAATAACACTTTTGATGGCCTGGATTAGCCAGTGAGACCTACACCTGGGGGTAGAAAACGCCGACTGGACAAAGAAAATCACAAAAAAAAAAGAAGGTTCGTCACTCAGGTGGCGCGTTAATACCCACTGTCGGATGTCAACACAAGGCTGGTGCGAGTGGTTTCTGTCAGGCCGAGAAGCTGTCATTGGGCGACCTATCTCACACACACGCATGTTGGTTTTTGTGGTTTGTGGACTCTCCATAGGCGTAATGGTTTTTATACTGAACAAACTGTGTGTGCTATTGCCCTATACCAACCCTACACCTAAACTTAGCCCTCACAGGAGACTTTGTGCATTTTAGATTTTCAAAAAAACACCATTTAGTATGTTTTTTAAGCCTTTTGATTTACAGGGACATAGGCAGTGTCCTCATAAACCACCTTCATATTGTAATACCTCTGTCATACCCATGTCATTATACAAATTTGTGTCCTCATAAACCACATAAACATGCACACACACACACACACACACACACACACACACACACACTCACTCACTCACTCTCATTTGTTTTATGTATAGCGGGCAATGGTCCTACTGTTTACGGGTTTGACCCTTTACTGAATGTCAATGTATTACTGAATGACTTGCCTATTGAATATCATTATCATTATTGAATATTTTTAATAATTAGTTTTTTTCATGCATATGTAGTGGACAAATTGGTCCTACTTGTTACAGGGACACTTTACTAAAAAAAAAAAGACTTTGAATGTATTACTAATTAACTTGCCTATTGAATATTGTTATCATTACTATCATTACTTTTTACAGGTTCGGCACTGAATGACTATTAGCCTAAATGTGTTACTAAATGATTTGAATGTAATGTTAACATTGTATTTTATGAAATTTAAAATATTTATTTTATTTTACTATTTAGTTTGTCACTATTTATTTTATTTGGCTGTTATTTATTTCATGCATTTGCATTTATTTTATTTATATTAATTTATAGTATGAGTCCCTGATTTCATATGTTGCATGGTCTCTTGTTTTGTTGTTTTTTTAAGAAGACATAAACCAAATTTTTTTTTTTTTTTAATAAAAGGATGGATTTGTAGCGTTTTGAAAAAAAAAAAAAAACTGTTGCCGACCTGGACTGTTTACCTGTTTATGAAAGAACTCTGCCTGCCTAATCTGACTCTGCCTGCCTTGCTGATCTGTTTTGTTATCTGTTTGCCGCCTGCCCAGACCACTAGCCCGAAATCCTACCACCCCCTATACATCTTGAGAAGAGATTTGAAGTATTAATGAATGTGGGTGAGGAATCCGCAAATGTGACTAAACACGGATCGAATCAGCCAGCAGCTAACATCGCTACTAACAGGCGCTCAAGGTCGAGCAGACAGTGGCTTTCAGCTCAGAGCGCAGCCGAGCCCAGGACTCTGATAGTGGGTGATGCTATTATCAGAAACATCAGTAGCAGGACTACAACTACATACTGCTTTCCTCAAGCAACCGTCTCTGATGTGAACAAAGAACTTCGGAACATTCTGATGAAGCACAAGACCGCAAATCGAGTCATCATCCATGTGGGGAAGAATGATAGTCGGAAGGAGCAGTCAGAACTCCTTAAGAAGGATTTCAGTGAACTCTTTGAAACTCTTCAAAGTCTTGAAGTTCAGCCGTTCATCAGTGGACCACTCCCAGCAAGGGGAACTAACATGTTTTCACGGTTGCTTGGGCTAAATACATGGCTACAAAGAATCTGCAGTATAAAAGGAGTCAACTTCATCGACAACTTCAATCTTTTCTGGGGCCACAGACAACTGTTTAAACTGGATGGCCTCCACCCAAACAGACTCGGTGCAAGAGTGCTAAAGGACAATATCTATTTCTCCCTCAGTCATCCTTCAGCGGTGTGTGCCAATCTACTCGGCTTGAAAGGCACACACACACCTGGACAGAATATGAGTGACCACAGGACTTCATGTCAGCTTTTGAGTCAACATGTGGTTGACACATACCACAAGGATACTGATAACACTACGCAGCCACAACAAGCACTGCTCATGGACATCCCGGCTGAGCCCTGCCCACAGAGCTCATCACATGCAGACTGTGACGTATTACAACAGCTCCAAGACTCAGCACCCAAGGACGACTTTCTGGTAAGCAACCAGGGAAGCCAGAACAACATCTCACAGTCACCGGAAACACCAGAGCCAGAGCCCTGCTCACCAGACACACTTTCCCTCTCTCCAGCATCTCCACTTCTAAGCTTCTCACAGAAAATGGAGGAACTGGTGTATGCTGGGACCAAACCCTCCCACTCTTTCGCTGCAAGCCCCCAGATATCAACTAAAAAACAGCGGGCCCCACAACCACCAAAGACTGCAGGCCCAGCTCACCCTCCTCCTCCTGCGAGAGCTCTCCGGCCGCTGCCACAACGCCAGGGCCCAAACCCCTCTCCATCTGGTGTAGGTGAACCAAAAACAACTGATAACAGCTCTCAGTGATATGTGTCGGGTCCCCGCTATATTAGCCACAACATTCACAAATGTTTACAGAAAAAGCGGGAACCCAGTGTGCCCGTAGCCTCCTCTATTTCTGTTTTATCACGTGATAGAAAGTCTAAGGCCTTCTCAAGCCGTACGGCTGACCCATCTAACCTACGGCCTATAATGCATCAATCTAAGATTGCTGTAGAGACAAAATGTAATTCCATCAAGTTAGCATTTTTAAACATTCACTCACTTAAAAATAAATCATTTCTGATCAACGATTTAATAACCACAAACAACCTGGATTTTATGTTTCTAAATGAAACATGGTTAGAAGACAGCTGCAGTGCAACAGTCCTTAATGAAACAGCCCCTCCTAACTTTAATTTTATAAGTGTCTGCAGGACTGTTAGGAGAGGTGGAGGTGTAGCTGCTCTGTTTAAAGATGTTTATCAGTGCAAGCAAATGTCATTTGGTCAGTATTTGTCTTTTGAACACCTAGGTATTGTGCTGAAAGGTGCTCCACGCACCCTGTTTATCATTATTTACAGGCCTCCAAAATATTCTCCAGCCTTTGTTGATGAGTTCACCGAACTGTTAGCAATGATTTCCTCAGAGTTTGACTGTTTTGCTATTGCAAGGGATTTTAATATTCACATAGATAATAGAAATCAAAACTACAAAATAAATTATAACTGTTTTAAACACTTTTGACCTGAGTCAGCATGTGCACGGACCCACACACAATCGTGGACACACTCTAGATTTACTCATCAGTAGAGGTCTAAACATCTCATCCATTGTAATTAAGGATGTAGCACTATCTGATCACTTCTGTATTTTCTTTGATATATTGATCTCAGTCACCACTGAATCTAGATCTGTCTCCATCAGAAAGAGATGCATTAACGAGAACACTAGTGCGCTATTTATGAAGGCAATATCATTAATGTATCATGTCTAAAATAGATTTCCAAAATTGGATTGGATTGGATTGGATTGGATTCAATTTATTGTCATTGCACATGTAGGTACAAGGCAACGAAATGCAATAGAGAAGAAGAGATACAGCATAACATGAGGAAAGAGAGGAGAAAAAAAAGTGTCTTCCCACGACGTTCTTGGAAGAGGGTGCAGTGAGAGAACAGACAAAAAAACCTCAGCATAAAGCACAGTCAACACAGAAACATAACTTGCATAGTAATCCTAGTTCAGACGAAACAGCCATCCGGCCAGCAGCCATTGCAGCGCAAAC
Source organism: Barbus barbus (assembly GCF_936440315.1). Classification (NCBI taxonomy): domain Eukaryota; kingdom Metazoa; phylum Chordata; class Actinopteri; order Cypriniformes; family Cyprinidae; genus Barbus; species Barbus barbus. Next base: position 70,908 of record NC_136731.1, on the reverse strand, counting down.
CCACGGACCCGTTAACACCTGACAGGATGAAGCGACGAAGGCGTGGGATGGGGGTAGGGAGGTGTATGAGTGTGTGTATGTGTAAGTTCGTGTGAGTTCGTATGCCTTGAAATCCGTCTCGCCAGCACTCCAAACCAGTCGACACAGTTCGCAGGTCGTGATGCGACATAGCAATTGCCATGGAAACGACCTTGGACAGAGCACAAGCGCCCGACAATAACAAAGTGTTTTTGGGAGGAGGGAATGGAAGAAAGAGCGTCTCCCTGCAGTATTCACCGGAGAGTTGATACCAGAGCGGCCTTGCCAAGCCGTTCTGTTGTGGGAAGCCGGAAAGAGATAAGATTGTTTTGTCTTAGTGCGAACAGCTGTCTTCCAGTTTCACAGCTATTCTCATTGTCCATTCTGATCTCCATGTCCGTCGATTTTTCTTTCCAAAGCCGAGAGCTTAGCCGTGATTGAATCCATATTGCGGTTAATCGCCTCAGTCTCCGAGGCGACCGCTCTGCCTACAGCTTCCATCATGACGGGCAGCCGTGAGAGGTTTTGGACAGCCAGTCCCGTCTCCTTAATTTTCTGATAATTTAGGGCAACGCCTAATCCAAATAGCAGAAACCCAGTTATCATTGTTCCGAATAAGAAGATGTCTTCAATGTCCTCCACGGAGAGAGCCGCCAGACACACGACCCGCCATCTCTCCCATGCGTCCATCGTGTAGCCAGCAGCAAACGTCCCAGCGGGACATTCCGGTTCTCCAGATCCCGCTTTCCTAGTCGAGAAAATGGTGTCAATTGCATTTAGAGACCAGTTGATCAGATCCATAATTTCGGTTTTGCAAATAGTGCAGCGAGAGTCTCTTAAGAGGACAGGACAATACAAGAGAGCAAGCAGGGAAGTTCAGGAGGGAGGGAGGGAAGAAAAATGCGACCGCCTTCGAACAGAGCCAAACGAGAAGATGAATCTGGTCCGGGTTTTGCCCCAATCCAGGAGACCGCAGAATCCGGTCGTCCTCAGAATCCGGTCCGGGTTTTGCTCCAATCCAGGAGACCGCAGAATGCGGTCGTCCTCAGAATCCAGTCCGGGTTTTACTCCAATCCAGGAGACCGCAGAATCCGGTCGTCCTCAGAATCCGGTCCAGGTTTTGCTCCAATACATGATTTACGAAAATGTCCATCTGAAATACATGATTTATGAAAACAATTTCCAATGTGAAATACATGATTTATGAAAATGTCCCTCTGAAACACATGATTTTTGAAAACAATTTCCATCTGAAATATATGGTTTATAACAACGATTTATGAAAATATCCATATGAAACAGGGTTAGGGGTTAAAAAAAATTAAAACAAAGTCCAATTTCGGTTGTGCACTGTCCTTCCAGTCCTCCTGGCCACTTTCCAGTCCCACTCGGGCCTGGTCCCATGCCCAGGGCCCACCATCCATCCTAGTTCCTTGACTTTCAGCAAATTTAATTATTTCTGGTTAAATTGACACATTCTCCTCTTTAATCATTTCTTTGCTTTAAGCATGTATACATGATCTTATCATGAATCTATGAAGGCCTCATTTATACTGTGTAGAATCTCTATTTCAACTACCCATACTGACATTAATGTATCATGTCTAAAATCGATTTCCAAAATGAATACGGTCCGGGTTTTGTTCCAATCCAGGAGACCGCAGAATCCGGTCGTCCTCAGAATCAGGTCTAGGTTTTTCTCCAATACATGATTTATGAAAATGTCCATCTGAAACACATGATTTTTGAAAACAATTTCCATCTGAAATACATGATTTTTGAAAATGATTTCGATCTGAAATACATGATTTATGAAAACAATTTCCAATATGAAATACATGATTTATGAAAATGTCCATCTGAAAAACATGATTTTCTCCTGGATTTTTCTGGTCGTGCTCAGAATCCGGTCCGAGTTTTGCTCGAATCCAGGAGACCGCAGAATCCGGTCGTCCTCAGAATCCGGTCCGGGTTTTTTTCCAATCCTGGAGACCGCAGAATCCGTTCGTCCTCAGAATCCGGTCCGGGTTTTGCTCCAATCCAGGAGACCGCAAAATCCGTTCGTCCTCAGAATCCGGTCCGGGTTTTTTTCCAATCCAGGAGACCGCAAAATCCGGTCGTCCTCAGAATCCGGTCAGGGTTTTGCTCCAATCCAGGAGACCGCAGAATCCGGTCGTCCTCAGAATCCGGTCCGGGTTTTTCTCCAATACATGATTTTTGAAAATGTCCATCTGAAACACATGATTTTTGAAAATGATTTCGATCTGAAATACATGATTTATGAAAACAATTTCCAATATGAAATACATGATTTTTGAAAATGTCCATCTGAAACATGATTTTTGAAAACAATTTCCAATGTGAAATACATGATTTATGAAAATGTCCATCTCAAACACATGATTTTTGAAAACAATATCCAATGTGAAATACATGATTTATGAAAATGTCCATCTGAAAAACATGATTTTCTCCTGGATTTTTCTGGTCGTGCTCAGAATCCGGTCTGAGTTTTGCTCGAATCCAGGAGACCGCAGATTCCGGTCGTCCTCAGAATCCGGTCCGGGTTTTACTCCAATCCAGGAGACCGCAGAATCCGGTCGTCCTCAAAATCCGGTCCAGGTTTTGCTCCAATACATGATTTATGAAAATGTCCATCTGAAACACATGATTTTGTAAACAATTTCCATCTGAAATATATGGTTTATGACTATAATTTATGAAAATGTCCATCTGAAACAGGGTTAGGGGTTAAAAAAAAATTAAAACAAAGTCCAATTTCGGTTGTGCACTGTCCTTCCAGTCCTTCTGCCCATTTTTCAGTCCCACTCGCACTTGGTCCCATGCCCAGGGCCCACATCCATCCTAGTTCCTTGACTTTCAGCAAATTGAATTATTTCTGGTTAAATTCACACATTCTCCTCTTTAATCATTTCTTTGCTTTAAGCATGTATACATGATCTTATCATGAATCTATGAAAGCCTCATTTGTACTGTGTAGAATCTCTATTTCAACTACCCACACTGACATTAATGTATCATGTCTAAAATAGATTTCCAAAATGAATCCGGTCCGGGTTTTGCTCCATTCCAGGAGACCGCAGAATCCGGTCGTCCTCAGAATCCGGTCCGGGTTTTGCTCCAATCCAGGAGACCGCAGAATCCAGTCGTCCTCAGAATCCGGTCCAGGTTTTGCTCCAGTATATGATTTATGAAAATGTCCATATGAAATACAGGATTTATGAAAAAAATTTCCATGGTGAAATACATTATTTATGAAAATGTCCATCTGAAACACATGATTTTTGAAAACAATTTCCGATGTGAAATACATGATTTATGAAAATGTCCATCTGAAAAACATGATTTTCTCCTGGATTTTTCCGGTTCGTGCTCAGAATCCGGTCCGAGTTTTGCTCCAATCCAGGAGACCGCAGAATCCGGTCGTCCTCAGAATCCGGTCCGAGTTTTGCTCCAATCCAGGAGACCGCAGAATCCGATCGTCCTCAGAATCCAGTACGGGTTTTGCTCCAATCCAGGAGACCGCAAAATCCGTTCGTCCTCAGAATCCGGTCCGGGTTTTGCGCCAATCCAGGAGACCACAGAATCTGGTCGTCCTCAGAATCCGGTCCGGGTTTTGCTTCAATCCAGGAGACCGCAGAATCCGGACGTCCTCAGAATCCGGTCCGGGTTTTTTTACGATCCAGGAGACCGCAAAAGCCGGTCATCCTCAGAAGCCGGTCCGAGTTTTGCTTCAATCCAGGAGACCGCAGAATCTGGACGTCCTCAGAATCCGGTCCGGGTTTTTTAACGATCCAGGAGACCGCAAAAGCCGGTCATCCTCAGAAGCCGGTCCGAGTTTTGCTGCAATCCAGGAGACCGCAGAATCTGGACGTCCTCAGAATCCGGTCCGGGTTTTTTAACGATCCAGGAGACCGCAAAAGCCGGTCATCCTCAGAAGCCGGTCCGAGTTTCGCTGCAATCCAGGAGACCGCAGAATCCGGTTATCCTCAGAATCCGGTCCAGGTTTTGCTCCAATACATGCGTTATGAAAATGTCCATCTGAAACACCTGATTTATGAAAACAATTTCCAATGTGAAATACATGATTTATGAAAATGTCCATCTGAAACACATGATTTTGTAAACAATTTCCATCTGAAATATATGGTTTATGACTATGTAAACAATTTCCATCTGAAATATATGGTTTATGACTATGATTTATGAAAATGTCCATCTGAAACAGGGTTAGGGGTTAAAAAAAAATTCAAACAAATTCCAATTTCGGTTGTGCACTGTCCTTCCAGTCCTTCTGGCCACTTTCCAGTCCCACTCGCGCTTGATCCCATGCCCAGGGCCCACAATCCATCCTAGTTCCTTGACTTTCAGCAAATTGAATTATTTCTGGTTAAATTCACACATTCTCATCTTTAATCATTTCTTTGCTTTAAGCATGTATACATGATCTTATCATGAATCTATGAAAGCCTCGTTTGTACTGTGTAGAATCTCTATTTCAACTACCCACACTGACATTAATGTATCATGTCTAAAATAGAGTTCCAAAATGAATCCGGTCCGGGTCTTGCTCCAATCCAGGATACTGCAGAATCCGGTTTTCCTCGGAATCCGGTCCGGGTTTTGCTCCAATCCAGGATTAGATTAGATTAGATTAGATTCCTGAAAAAACGCATGATTTTTTAAAACAATTTCCAATGTGAACTACATGATTTATGAAAATGTCCACCTGAAACACGATTTAAAAAAACAATTCCATCTGAAATACATGATTTATGAAAATGTCCATCTAAAATATGTGATTTAAAAAAAAAATCCATCTGAAATACATGATTCATGAAAATGTCCATCTGAAACAAATGATTTTTGAAAACAATTTCCATCTGAAATATATGGTTTATGACAACGATTTATGAAAATGTCCATCTGAAACAGGGTTAGGGCTTATAAAAAAATTAAAACAAAGTCCAATTCCGATCGTCCGCAGAATCCGGTCCGGGTTTTCCTCCAATCCAGGATACCGCAGAATCCGGTCGTCCTGAAAATCCGTTCTGGGTTTTGCTCCAGTACATGATTTATGAAAATGTCCATCTGAAACACATGATTTTTTAAAACAATTTCCAATGTGAAATACATGATTTATGAAAATGTCCATCTGAAACACTTGATTTAAAAAAAAATTCCATCTGAAATACATGATTCATGAAATTGTCCATCTGAAACACATGATTTTTGAAAACAATTTCCATCTGAAATATATGGTTTATGACAACGATTTATGAAAATGTCCATCTGAAACAGGGTTAGGTCTTATAAAAAAAAAAAAAAAAAAAAAAGTCCAATTCCGGTCGTCCTCAGAATCCGGTCCGGGTTTTGCTCCAATCCAGGATACCGCAGAATCCGGTCGACCTGAGAATCCGGTCCGGGTTTTGCTCCAATCCAGGATACCGCAGAATCCGGTCGTCCTGAGAATCCGGTCCGGGTTTTGCTCCAATCCAGGATACCGCAGAATCCGGTCGACCTGAGAATCCGGTCCGGGTTTTGCTCCAATCCAGGATACCGCAGAATCCGTTCGTCCTCGGAATCCGGTCCGGGTTTTGCTCCAATCCAGGATACCGCAGAATCCGGTCGACCTGAGAATCCGGTCCGGGTTTTGCTCCAATCCAGGAGATCGCAGAATCCGGTCGTCCTCGGAATCCGGTCCGGGTTTTGCTCCAATCCAGGAGACCGAAGAATCCGGTCGTCCTGAGAATCCGGTCCAAGTTTTGCTCCAGTACATGATTTATGAAAATGTCCATCTGAAACGCATGATTTTTTAAAACAATTTCCAATGTGAAATACATGATTTATGAAAATGTCCATCTGAAACACGATTTAAAAAAAAAATTCCATCTGAAATACATGATTTATGAAAATGTCCATCTAAAATATGTGATTTAAAAAAAAAATCCATCTGAAATACATGATTCATGAAAATGTCCATCTGAAACAAATGATTTTTGAAAACAATTTCCATCTGAAATATATGGTTAATGACAACGATTTATGAAAATGTCCATCTGAAACAGGGTTAGGGCTTATAAAAAAATTAAAACAAAGTCCAATTCCGATCGTCCGCAGAATCCGGTCCGGGTTTTCCTCCAATCCAGGATACTGCAGAATCCGGTCGTCCTGAAAATCCGTTCTGGGTTTTGCTCCAGTACATGATTTATGAAAATGTCCATCTGAAACACATGATTTAAAAAAAAAATTCCATCTGAAATATATGATTTATGAGAATGTCCATCTAAAACACTTGATTTAAAAAAAAATTCCATCTGAAATACATGATTCATGAAATTGTCCATCTGAAACACATGATTTTTGAAAACAATTTCCATCTGAAATATATGGTTTGTGACAACGATTTATGAAAATGTCCATCTGAAACAGGGTTAGGTCTTATAAAAAAAAAAAAAAAAAGTCCAATTCCAGTCGACCTCAGAATCCGGTCCGGGTTTTGCTCCAATCCAGGATACCGCAGAATCCGGTCGACCTGAGAATCCGGTCCGGGTTTTGCTCCAATCCAGGATACCGCAGAATCCGGTCGTCCTGAGAATCCGGTCCGGGTTTTGCTCCAATCCAGGATACCGCAGAATCCGCTTTTCCTCGGAATCCGGTCCGGGTTTTGCTCCAATCCAGTATACCGCAGAATCCGGTCGTCCTGAGAATCCGGTCCGGGTTTTGCTCCAATCCAGGATACCGCAGAATCCGGTCGTGCTCAGAATCCGGTCCGGGTTTTGCTCCAATCCAGGAGATCGCAGAATCCGGTCGTCCTCGGAATCCGGTCCGGGTTTTGCTCCAATCCAGGAGACCGCAGAATCCGGTCGTGCTCAGAATCCGGTCCGGGTTTTGCTCCAATCCAGGAGACCGAAGAATCCGGTCGTCCTGAGAATCCGGTCCGGGTTTTGCTCCAATCCAGGATACCGCAGAATCCGTTCGTCCTGAGAATCCGGTCCGGGTTTTGCTCCAATCCAGGATACCGCAGAATCCGGTTTTCCTCGGAATCCGGTCCGGGTTTTACTCCAATCCAGGATACCGCAGAATCCGGTCGTCCTGAGAATCCGGTCCGGGTTTTGCTTCAATCCAGGATACCGCAAAATCCGGTCGTCCTGAGAATCCGGTCCGGGTTTTGCTCCAATCCAGGAGACCGCAGAATCCGGTCGAGCTCAGAATCCGGTCCGGGTTTTGCTCCAATCCAGGAGACCGAAGAATCCGGTCGTCCTGAGAATCCGGACCAGGTTTTGCTCCAATACATGATTTATGAAAATGTCCATCTGAAACGCATGATTTTTTAAAACAATTTCCAATGTGAAATACATGATTTATGAAAATGTCCATCTGAAACACGATTTAAAAAAAAAATTCCATCTGAAATATGTGATTTATGAAAATGTCCATCTAAAACACTTGATTTAAAAAAAAATTCCATCTGAAATACATGATTCATGAAATTGTCCATCTGAAACACATGATTTTTGAAAACAATTTCCATCTGAAATATATAGTTTATGACAACGATTTATGAAAATGTCCATCTGAAACAGGGTTAGGTCTTATAAAAAAAAAAAAAAAAAAAGTCCAATTCCGGTCGTCCTCGGAATCCGGTCCGGGTTTTGCTCCAATCCAGGATACCGCAGAATCCGGTCGACCTGAGAATCCGGTCCGGGTTTTACTCCAATCCAGGATACCGCAGAATCCGGTCGTCCTGAGAATCCGGTCCGGGCTTTGCTCCAATCCAGGATATGACAGGCCTGCGCTGACCAGCTAGCACCGGTGTTCACCGAGATCTTCAACCTCTCCCTGGAACAGTCCATAGTCCCCTCATGCTTTAAGCAGTCCACCATTGTTCCTGTCCCCAAGAAACCGCAGCCCACCTGCCTAAACGACTATCGCCCTGTAGCCCTCACATCAGTGGTGATGAAGTGCTTTGAGAGACTGGTCAGAGACTTCATCATTGCATCACTACCAGACACACTGGATCCACTACAGTTTGCATACAGACATAACCGCTCCACGGAGGATGCCATCTCACACCTCCTCCACACCACAACAAGTCACCTGGACTGCAGAAAAGGGAATTATGTAAAAATGCTGTTTGTGGACTACAGTTCAGCGTTTAACACCATAATTCCCTCCACACTCACCTCCAAGTTGGAGGTCCTTGGTCTCAGCACATCCTTGTGCCAATGGATCTCCAGCTTCCTGAAGGACAGACAGCAAGCCGTACGGATGGGTAAACACACCTCATCCTCCATCAACCTAAGCACCGGAGCCCCTCAAGGTTGTGTTCTGAGCCCCCTGCTGTACTCACTGTACACTTATGACTGTGTGGCCACTTCCAACTCCACCACCATCATTAAGTTTGCTGATGACACTGTTGTGTTGGGCCTGATCTCAGACAACGACGAGACGGCCTACATACAGGAGATTAAGAACCTGGAGAGTTGGTGCCAGGTGAATAGTCTACACCTGAACATCAGCAAAACTAAGGAGCTGATAGTGGACTTCAGTACGAAGCAGGAGCGGTCGTACCAGCCGATCACGATCAGCGGGACTCCAGTGGAGAGAGTGGACAGCTTCAGATACCTGGGTGTTCACATCACGCAGGACTTGACTTGGTCCTGTCATACCAGCACCCTGGTGAAGAAGGCCAGGCAGCGTCTGTACCATCTGAGACGCTTAAAGGACTTTAGACTTCCCTCTCGGGTGCTTAAGACTTTTTACACCTGCACCATCGAGAGCGTCCTGACGGGCAGCATCACTTCCTGGTTCGGGAACTGCACTATGCAGGACAGACGAGCCCTCCAGAGGGTGGTGCGTTCAGCGGAACGTACCATTCACACCGAGCTCCCTAACCTGCAGGACATCTACAGCAAGCGGTGCCTGACCAGGGCCAGGAAGATAGTGAAGGACCTCAGCCATCCCAACAATGGACTCTTTTCTCTGCTGCGTTCAGGGAGACGCTTCCGCTCCATGAAGGCGAACACAGAGAGAATGAGGAGGAGCTTCTTCCCGCAGGCCATTCGGAGTCTTAACCTCTCTCCACTATAATCACATCACCCCACACTTCCACTTTGCACATTTTTCAAGTACAATCTGCACTAATTTGTAGAAGGTTACGAAAGGATAAATGAGTGGGACTTACATACCATTTGTCTTTGTCTTTAGTATCCTTTTACTCACTTATACACTTTACTGCACTGCACAGCACAGCACACGGACACTTTATCACTGACATACACTTTACTTTTTATAGAATCTATATAGAATCATATTCTATTTTTTATTCTCATATCTATTTGTTATTTTATTTTATTGCTAGTTTATTCTGTATATATGTTTACTGTACTTTTTCTATTTGTATTTTTGTAAACTTGAGGTTTTTCTAATTTTGTTGGACAATTTGTTGGACAGTCGTACAATACATTTCACTACATGTCGTACTACGTATGTATATGTATGTGACAAATAAAATTTGAATTTGAATTTGATTTGAATTTGATACCGCAGAATCCGCTTTTCCTCGGAATCCGGTCCGGGTTTTGCTCCAATCCAGGATACCGCAGAATCCGCTTTTCCTCGGAATCCGGTCCGGGTTTTGCTCCAATCCAGTATACCGCAGAATCCGGTCATCCTGAGAATCCGGTCCGGGTTTTGCTTCAATCCAGGATACCGCAGAATCCGGTTTTCCTCGGAATCCGGTCCGGGTTTTACTCCAATCCAGGATACCGCAGAATCCGGTCGTCCTGAGAATCCGGTCCGGGTTTTGCTCCAATCCAGGATACCGCAGAATCCGTTCGTCCTGAGAATCCGGTCCGGGTTTTGCTCCAATCCAGGATACCGCAGAATCCGGTTTTCCTCGGAATCCGGTCCGGGTTTTACTCCAATCCAGGATACCGCAGAATCCGGTCGTCCTGAGAATCCGGTCCGTGTTTTGCTTCAATCCAGGATACCGCAGAATCCGGTCGTCCTGAGAATCCGGTCCGGGTTTTGCTCCAATCCAGGATACCGCAGAATCCGGTTTTCCTCGGAATCCGGTCCGGGTTTTGCTCCAATCCAGGATACCGCAGAATCCGGTCGACCTGAGAATCCGGTCCGGGTTTTGCTCCAATCCAGGAGACCGCAGAATCCGGTCGTTCTCGGAATCTGGTCCGGGTTTTGTTCCAATCCAGGAGACCGCAGAATCCGGTCGTGCTCAGAATCCGGTCCGGGTTTTGCTCCAATCCAGGAGACCGAAGAATCCGGTCGTCCTGAGAATCCGGACCAGGTTTTGCTCCAATACATGATTTATGAAAATGTCCATCTGAAACGCATGATTTTTTAAAACAATTTCCAATGTGAAATACATGATTTATGAAAATGTCCATCTGAAACACATGATTTAAAAAAAAAATTCCATCTGAAATATATGATTTATGAAAATGTCCATCTGAAACACATGATTTAAAAAAAAAATTCCATCTGAAATATATGATTTATGAGAATGTCCATCTAAAACACTTGATTTAAAAAAAAATTCCATCTGAAATACATGATTCATGAAATTGTCCATCTGAAACACATGATTTTTGAAAACAATTTCCATCTGAAATATATGGTTTGTGACAACGATTTATGAAAATGTCCATCTGAAACAGGGTTAGGTCTTATAAAAAAAAAAAAAAAAAGTCCAATTCCAGTCGTCCTCAGAATCCGGTCCGGGTTTTGCTCCAATCCAGGATACCGCAGAATCCGGTCGACCTGAGAATCCGGTCCGGGTTTTGCTCCAATCCAGGATACCGCAGAATCCGGTCGTCCTGAGAATCCGGTCCGGGTTTTGCTCCAATCCAGGATACCGCAGAATCCGGTCGTCCTGAGAATCCGGTCCGGGTTTTGCTCCAATCCAGGATACCGCAGAATCCGGTTTTCCTCGGAATCCGGTCCGGGTTTTGATCCAATCCAGGATACCGCAGAATCCGGTCGACCTGAGAATCCGGTCCGGGTTTTGCTCCAATCCAGGATACCGCAGAATCCGGTCGACCTGAGAATCCGGTCCGGGTTTTGCTCCAATCCAGGATACCGCAGAATCCGGTCGTCCTGAGAATCCGGTCCGGGTTTTGCTCCAATCCAGGATACCGCAGAATCCGCTTTTCCTCGGAATCCGGTCCGGGTTTTGCTCCAATCCAGGAGATCGCAGAATCCGGTCGTGCTCAGAATCCGGTCCGGGTGTTGCTCCAATCCAGGAGACCGAAGAATCCGGTCGTCCTGAGAATCCGGTCCGGGTTTTGCTCCAATCCAGGATACCGCAGAATCCGTTCGTCCTGAGAATCCGGTCCGGGTTTTGCTCCAATCCAGGATACCGCAGAATCCGGTTTTCCTCGGAATCCGGTCCGGGTTTTACTCCAATCCAGGATACCGCAGAATCCGGTCGTCCTGAGAATCCGGTCCGGGTTTTGCTTCAATCCAGGATACCGCAAAATCCGGTCGTCCTGAGAATCCGGTCCGGGTTTTGCTTCAATCCAGGATACCGCAGAATCCGGTCGTCCTGAGAATCCGGTCCGGGTTTTGCTCCAATCCAGGATACCGCAGAATCCGGTTTTCCTCGGAATCCGGTCCGGGTTTTGCTCCAATCCAGGATACCGCAGAATCCGGTCGACCTGAGAATCCGGTCCAGGTTTTGCTCCAATCCAGGAGACCGCAGAATCCGGTCGTTCTCGGAATCCGGTCCGGGTTTTGCTCCAATCCAGGAGACCGCAGAATCCGGTCGTGCTCAGAATCCGGTCCGGGTTTTGCTCCAATCCAGGAGACCGAAGAATCCGGTCGACCTGAGAATCCGGTCCGGGTTTTGCTCCAATCCAGGATACCGCAGAATCCGGTCGTCCTGAGAATCCGGTCCGGGTTTTGCTCCAATCCAGGATACCGCAGAATCCGCTTTTCCTCGGAATCCGGTCCGGGTTTTGCTCCAATCCAGGAGATCGCAGAATCCGGTCGTGCTCAGAATCCGGTCCGGGTTTTGCTCCAATCCAGGAGACCGAAGAATCCGGTCGTCCTGAGAATCCGGTCCGGGTTTTGCTCCAATCCAGGATACCGCAGAATCCGTTCGTCCTGAGAATCCGGTCCGGGTTTTGCTCCAATCCAGGATACCGCAGAATCCGGTTTTCCTCGGAATCCGGTCCGGGTTTTGCTCCAATCCAGGATACCGCAGAATCCGGTCGACCTGAGAATCCGGTCCAGGTTTTGCTCCAATCCAGGAGACCGCAGAATCCGGTCGTTCTCGGAATCCGGTCCGGGTTTTGCTCCAATCCAGGAGACCGCAGAATCCGGTCGTGCTCAGAATCCGGTCCGGGTTTTGCTCCAATCCAGGAGACCGAAGAATCCGGTCGTCCTGAGAATCCGGACCAGGTTTTGCTCCAATACATGATTTATGAAAATGTCCATCTGAAACACATGATTTAAAAAAAAAATTCCATCTGAAATATGTGATTTATGAAAATGTCCATCTAAAACACTTGATTTAAAAAAAAATTCCATCTGAAATACATGATTCATGAAATTGTCCATCTGAAACACATGATTTTTGAAAACAATTTCCATCTGAAATATATAGTTTATGACAACGATTTATGAAAATGTCCATCTGAAACAGGGTTAGGTCTTATAAAAAAAAAAAAAAAAAAAAGTCCAATTCCGGTCGTCCTCGGAATCCGGTCCGGGTTTTGCTCCAATCCAGGATACCGCAGAATCCGGTCGACCTGAGAATCCGGTCCGGGTTTTGCTCCAATCCAGGATACCGCAGAATCCGGTCGTCCTGAGAATCCGGTCCGGGTTTTGCTCCAATCCAGGATACCGCAGAATCCGGTCGACCTGAGAATCCGGTCCAGGTTTTGCTCCAATCCAGGAGACCGCAGAATCCGGTCGTTCTCGGAATCCGGTCCGGGTTTTGCTCCAATCCAGGAGACCGCAGAATCCGGTCGTGCTCAGAATCCGGTCCGGGTTTTGCTCCAATCCAGGAGACCGAAGAATCCGGTCGTCCTGAGAATCCGGACCAGGTTTTGCTCCAATACATGATTTATGAAAATGTCCATCTGAAACGCATGATTTTTTAAAACAATTTCCAATGTGAAATACATGATTTATGAAAATGTCCATCTGAAACACATGATTTAAAAAAAAAATTCCGTCTGAAATATGTGATTTATGAAAATGTCCATCTAAAACACTTGATTTAAAAAAAAATTCCATCTGAAATACATGATTCATGAAATTGTCCATCTGAAACACATGATTTTTGAAAACAATTTCCATCTGAAATATATAGTTTATGACAACGATTTATGAAAATGTCCATCTGAAACAGGGTTAGGTCTTATAAAAAAAAAAAAAAAAAAAAGTCCAATTCCGGTCGTCCTCGGAATCCGGTCCGGGTTTTGCTCCAATCCAGGATACCGCAGAATCCGGTCGACCTGAGAATCCGGTCCGGGTTTTGCTCCAATCCAGGATACCGCAGAATCCGGTCGTCCTGAGAATCCGGTCCGGGTTTTGCTCCAATCCAGGATACCGCAGAATCCGCTTTTCCTCGGAATCCGGTCCGGGTTTTGCTCCAATCCAGTATACCGCAGAATCCGGTCGTCCTGAGAATCCGGTCCGGGTTTTGCTCCAATCCAGGATACCGCAGAATCCGGTCGTGCTCAGAATCCGGTCCGGGTTTTGCTCCAATCCAGGAGACCGCAGAATCCGGTCGTGCTCAGAATCCGGTCCGGGTTTTGCTCCAATCCAGGAGACCGAAGAATCCGGTCGTCCTGAGAATCCGGACCAGGTTTTGCTCCAATACATGATTTATGAAAATGTCCATCTGAAACGCATGATTTTTTAAAACAATTTCCAATGTGAAATACATGATTTATGAAAATGTCCATCTGAAACACATGATTTAAAAAATAAATTCCATCTGAAATATATGATTTATGAAAATGTCCATCTGAAACACATGATTTAAAAAAAAAATTCCATCTGAAATATATGATTTATGAGAATGTCCATCTAAAACACTTGATTTAAAAAAAAATTCCATCTGAAATACATGATTCATGAAATTGTCCATCTGAAACACATGATTTTTGAAAACAATTTCCATCTGAAATATATGGTTTGTGACAACGATTTATGAAAATGTCCATCTGAAACAGGGTTAGGTCTTATAAAAAAAAAAAAAAAAAGTCCAATTCCAGTCGTCCTCAGAATCCGGTCCGGGTTTTGCTCCAATCCAGGATACCGCAGAATCCGGTTTTCCTCGGAATCCGGTCCGGGTTTTACTCCAATCCAGGATACCGCAGAATCCGGTCGTCCTGAGAATCCGGTCCGGGTTTTGCTTCAATCCAGGATACCGCAGAATCCGGTCGTCCTGAGAATCCGGTCCGGGTTTTGCTCCAATCCAGGATACCGCAGAATCCGGTTTTCCTCGGAATCCGGTCCGGGTTTTGCTCCAATCCAGGATACCGCAGAATCCGGTCGACCTGAGAATCCGGTCCGGGTTTTGCTCCAATCCAGGAGACCGCAGAATCCGGTCGTTCTCGGAATCCGGTCCGGGTTTTGCTCCAATCCAGGAGACCGCAGAATCCGGTCGTGCTCAGAATCCGGTCCGGGTTTTGCTCCAATCCAGGAGACCGAAGGATCCGGTCGTCCTGAGAATCCGGACCAGGTTTTGCTCCAATACATGATTTATGAAAATGTCCATCTGAAACGCATGATTTTTTAAAACAATTTCCAATGTGAAATACATGATTTATGAAAATGTCCATCTGAAACACGATTTAAAAAAAAAATTCCATCTGAAATATATGATTTATGAAAATGTCCATCTAAAACACTTGATTTAAAAAAAAATTCCATCTGAAATACATGATTCATGAAATTGTCCATCTGAAACACATGATTTTTGAAAACAATTTCCATCTGAAATATATAGTTTATGACAACTATTTATGAAAATGTCCATCTGAAACAGGGTTAGGTCTTATAAAAAAAAAAAAAAAAAAAAAAGTCCAATTCCGGTCGTCCTCGGAATCCGGTCCGGGTTTTGCTCCAATCCAGGATACCGCAGAATCCGGTCGACCTGAGAATCCGGTCCGGGTTTTGCTCCAATCCAGGATACCGCAGAATCCGGTCGTCCTGAGAATCCGGTCCGGGTTTTGCTCCAATCCAGGATACCGCAGAATCCGCTTTTCCTCGGAATCCGGTCCGGGTTTTGCTCCAATCCAGTATACCGCAGAATCCGGTCGTCCTGAGAATCCGGTCCGGGTTTTGCTCCAATCCAGGATACCGCAGAATCCGCTTTTCCTCGGAATCCGGTCCGGGTTTTGCTCCAATCCAGGAGATCGCAGAATCCGGTCGTACTCAGAATCAGGTCCGGGTTTTGCTCCAATCCAGGAGACCGAAGAATCCGGTCGTCCTGAGAATCCGGTCCGGGTTTTGCTCCAATCCAGGATACCGCAGAATCCGTTCGTCCTGAGAATCCGGTCCGGGTTTTGCTCCAATCCAGGATACCGCAGAATCCGGTTTTCCTCGGAATCCGGTCCGGGTTTTACTCCAATCCAGGATACCGCAGAATCCGGTCGTCCTGAGAATCCGGTCCGGGTTTTGCTCCAATCCAGGATACCGCAGAATCCGCTTTTCCTCGGAATCCGGTCCGGGTTTTGCTCCAATCCAGTATACCGCAGAATCCGGTCGTCCTGAGAATCCGGTCCGGGTTTTGCTCCAATCCAGGATACCGCAGAATCCGCTTTTCCTCGGAATCCGGTCCGGGTTTTGCTCCAATCCAGGAGATCGCAGAATCCGGTCGTACTCAGAATCAGGTCCGGGTTTTGCTCCAATCCAGGAGACCGAAGAATCCGGTCGTCCTGAGAATCCGGTCCGGGTTTTGCTCCAATCCAGGATACCGCAGAATCCGTTCGTCCTGAGAATCCGGTCCGGGTTTTGCTCCAATCCAGGATACCGCAGAAACCGGTTTTCCTCGGAATCCGGTCCGGGTTTTACTCCAATCCAGGATACCGCAGAATCCGGTTGTCCTGAGAATCCGGTCCGGGTTTTGCTTCAATCCAGGATACCGCAAAATCCGGTCGTCCTGAGAATCCGGTCCGGGTTTTGCTTCAATCCAGGATACCGCAGAATCCGGTCGTCCTGAGAATCCGGTCCGGGTTTTGCTCCAATCCAGGATACCGCAGAATCCGGTTTTCCTCTGAATCCGGTCCGGGTTTTGCGCCAATCCAGGATACCGCAGAATCCGGTCAACCTGAGAATCCGGTCCAGGTTTTGCTCCAATCCAGGAGACCGCAGAATCCGGTCGTTCTCGGAATCCGGTCCGGGTTTTGCTCCAATCCAGGAGACCGCAGAATCCGGTCGAGCTCAGAATCCGGTCCGGGTTTTGCTCCAATCCAGGAGACTGAAGAATCCGGTCGTCCTGAGAATCCGGACCAGGTTTTGCTCCAATACATGATTTATGAAAATGTCCATCTGAAACGCATGATTTTTTAAAACAATTTCCAATGTGAAATACATGATTTATGAAAATGTCCATCTGAAACACATGATTTAAAAAAAAAATTCCATCTGAAATATGTGATTTATGAAAATGTCCATCTAAAACACTTGATTTAAAAAAAAATTCCATCTGAAATACAGGATTCATGAAATTGTCCATCTGAAACACATGATTTTTGAAAATTTCCATCTGAAATATATAGTTTATGACAACGATTTATGAAAATGTCCATCTGAAACAGGGTTAGGTCTTATAAAAAAAAAAAAAAAAAAAAGTCCAATTCCGGTCGTCCTCGGAATCCGGTCCGGGTTTTGCTCCAATCCAGGATACCGCAGAATCCGGTCGACCTGAGAATCCGGTCCGGGTTTTACTCCAATCCAGGATACCGCAGAATCCGGTCGTCCTGAGAATCCGGTCCGGGTTTTGCTCCAATCCAGGATACCGCAGAATCCGCTTTTCCTCGGAATCCGGTCCGGGTTTTGCTCCAATCCAGTATACCGCAGAATCCGGTCGTCCTGAGAATCCGGTCCGGGTTTTGCTCCAATCCAGGATACCGCAGAATCCGGTCGTGCTCAGAATCCGGTCCGGGTTTTGCTCCAATCCAGGAGATCGCAGAATCCGGTCGTCCTCGGAATCCGGTCCGGGTTTTGCTCCAATCCAGGAGACCGCAGAATCCGGTCGTGCTCAGAATCCGGTCCGGGTTTTGCTCCAATCCAGGAGACCGAAGAATCCGGTCGTCCTGAGAATCCGGTCCGGGTTTTGCTCCAATCCAGGATACCGCAGAATCCGGTCGTCCTGAGAATCCGGTCCGGGTTTTGCTTCAATCCAGGATACCGCAAAATCCGGTCGTCCTGAGAATCCGGTCCGGGTTTTGCTCCAATCCAGGAGACCGCAGAATCCGGTCGAGCTCAGAATCCGGTCCGGGTTTTGCTCCAATCCAGGAGACCGAAGAATCCGGTCGTCCTGAGAATCCGGACCAGGTTTTGCTCCAATACATGATTTATGAAAATGTCCATCTGAAACACATGATTTAAAAAAAAAATTCCATCTGAAATATGTGATTTATGAAAATGTCCATCTAAAACACTTGATTTAAAAAAAAATTCCATCTGAAATACAGGATTCATGAAATTGTCCATCTGAAACACATGATTTTTTAAAACAATTTCCATCTGAAATATATAGTTTATGACAACGATTTATGAAAATGTCCATCTGAAACAGGGTTAGGTCTTATAAAAAAAAAAAAAAAAAAAGTCCAATTCCGGTCGTCCTCGGAATCCGGTCCGGGTTTTGCTCCAATCCAGGATACCGCAGAATCCGGTCGACCTGAGAATCCGGTCCGGGTTTTACTCCAATCCAGGATACCGCAGAATCCGGTCGTCCTGAGAATCCGGTCCGGGTTTTGCTCCAATCCAGGATACCGCAGAATCCGGTCGTCCTGAGAATCCGGTCCGGGTTTTGCTTCAATCCAGGATACCGCAGAATCCGGTCGTCCTGAGAATCCGGTCCGGGTTTTGCTTCAATCCAGGATACCGCAAAATCCGGTCGTCCTGAGAATCCGGTCCGGGTTTTGCTTCAATCCAGGATACCGCAGAATCCGGTCGTCCTGAGAATCCGGTCCGGGTTTTGCTCCAATCCAGGAGACCGCAGAATCCGGTCGTTCTCGGAATCCGGTCCGGGTTTTGCTCCAATCCAGGAGACCGCAGAATCCGGTCGTGCTCAGAATCCGGTCCGGGTTTTGCTCCAATCCAGGAGACCGAAGAATCCGGTCGTCCTGAGAATCCGGACCAGGTTTTGCTCCAATACATGATTTATGAAAATGTCCATCTGAAACGCATGATTTTTTAAAACAATTTCCAATGTGAAATACATGATTTATGAAAATGTCCATCTGAAACACGATTTAAAAAAAAAAATGCATCTGAAATACATGATTTTTGAAAACAATTTCCATCTGAAATATATAGTTTATGACAACGATTTATGAAAATGTCCATCTGAAACAGGGTTAGGTCTTATAAAAAAAATAAAAAAAAAAGTCCAATTCCGGTCGTCCTCAGAATCCGGTCCGGGTTTTGCTCCAATCCAGGATACCGCAGAATCCGGTCGACCTGAGAATCCGGTCCGGGTTTTGCTCCAATCCAGGATACCGCAGAATCCGGTCGTCCTGAGAATCCGGTCCGGGTTTTGCTCCAATCCAGGATACCGCAGAATCCGCTTTTCCTCGGAATCCGGTCCGGGTTTTGCTCCAATCCAGGAGATCGCAGAATCCGGTCGTGCTCAGAATCCGGTCTGGGTTTTGCTCCAATCCAGGAGACCGAAGAATCCGGTCGTCCTGAGAATCCGGTCCGGGTTTTGCTCCAATCCAGGATACCGCAGAATCCGTTCGTCCTGAGAATCCGGTCCGGGTTTTGCTCCAATCCAGGATACCGCAGAATCCGGTTTTCCTCGGAATCCGGTCCGGGTTTTACTCCAATCCAGGATACCGCAGAATCCGGTCGTCCTGAGAATCCGGTCCGTGTTTTGCTTCAATCCAGGATACCTCAGAATCCGGTCGTCCTGAGAATCCGGTCCGGGTTTTGCTCCAATCCAGGATACCGCAGAATCCGGTTTTCCTCGGAATCCGGTCCGGGTTTTGCTCCAATCCAGGATACCGCAGAATCCGGTCGACCTGAGAATCCGGTCCGGGTTTTGCTCCAATCCAGGAGACCGCAGAATCCGGTCGTTCTCGGAATCTGGTCCGGGTTTTGCTCCAATCCAGGATACCGCAGAATCCGGTTTTCCTCGGAATCCGGTCCGGGTTTTGCTCCAATCCAGGATACCGCAGAATCCGGTCGACCTGAGAATCCGGTCCGGGTTTTGCTCCAATCCAGGAGACCGCAGAATCCGGTCGTTCTCGGAATCTGGTCCGGGTTTTGCTCCAATCCAGGAGACCGCAGAATCCGGTCGTGCTCAGAATCCGGTCCGGGTTTTGCTCCAATCCAGGAGACCGAAGAATCCGGTCGTCCTGAGAATCCGGACCAGGTTTTGCTCCAATACATGATTTATGAAAATGTCCATCTGAAACGCATGATTTTTTAAAACAATTTCCAATGTGAAATACATGATTTATGAAAATGTCCATCTGAAACACATGATTTAAAAAAAAAATTCCATCTGAAATATATGATTTATGAAAATGTCCATCTGAAACACATGATTTAAAAAAAAAATTCCATCTGAAATATATGATTTATGAGAATGTCCATCTAAAACACTTGATTTAAAAAAAAATTCCATCTGAAATACATGATTCATGAAATTGTCCATCTGAAACGCATGATTTTTTAAAACAATTTCCAATGTGAAATACATGATTTATGAAAATGTCCATCTGAAACACATGATTTAAAAAAAAAATTCCATCTGAAATATATGATTTATGAAAATGTCCATCTGAAACACATGATTTAAAAAAAAAATTCCATCTGAAATATATGATTTATGAGAATGTCCATCTAAAACACTTGATTTAAAAAAAAATTCCATCTGAAATACATGATTCATGAAATTGTCCATCTGAAACACATGATTTTTGAAAACAATTTCCATCTGAAATATATGGTTTGTGACAACGATTTATGAAAATGTCCATCTGAAACAGGGTTAGGTCTTATAAAAAAAAAAAAAAAAAGTCCAATTCCAGTCGTCCTCAGAATCCGGTCCGGGTTTTGCTCCAATCCAGGATACCGCAGAATCCGGTCGACCTGAGAATCCGGTCTGGGTTTTGCTCCAATCCAGGATACCGCAGAATCCGGTCGACCTGAGAATCCGGTCCGGGTTTTGCTCCAATCCAGGATACCGCAGAATCCGGTCGTCCTGAGAATCCGGTCCGGGTTTTGCTCCAATCCAGGATACCGCAGAATCCGCTTTTCCTCGGAATCCGGTCCGGGTTTTGCTCCAATCCAGGAGATCGCAGAATCCGGTCGTGCTCAGAATCCGGTCCGGGTTTTGCTCCAATCCAGGAGACCGAAGAATCCGGTCGTCCTGAGAATCCGGTCCGGGTTTTGCTCCAATCCAGGATACCGCAGAATCCGTTCGTCCTGAGAATCCGGTCCGGGTTTTGCTCCAATCCAGGATACCGCAGAATCCGGTTTTCCTCGGAATCCGGTCCGGGTTTTACTCCAATCCAGGATACCGCAGAATCCGGTCGTCCTGAGAATCCGGTCCGGGTTTTGCTTCAATCCAGGATACCGCAAAATCCGGTCGTCCTGAGAATCCGGTCCGGGTTTTGCTTCAATCCAGGATACCGCAGAATCCGGTCGTCCTGAGAATCCGGTCCGGGTTTTGCTCCAATCCAGGATACCGCAGAATCCGGTTTTCCTCTGAATCCGGTCCGGGTTTTGCGCCAATCCAGGATACCGCAGAATCCGGTCAACCTGAGAATCCGGTCCAGGTTTTGCTCCAATCCAGGAGACCGCAGAATCCGGTCGTTCTCGGAATCCGGTCCGGGTTTTGCTCCAATCCAGGAGACCGCAGAATCCGGTCGAGCTCAGAATCCGGTCCGGGTTTTGCTCCAATCCAGGAGACTGAAGAATCCGGTCGTCCTGAGAATCCGGACCAGGTTTTGCTCCAATACATGATTTATGAAAATGTCCATCTGAAACGCATGATTTTTTAAAACAATTTCCAATGTGAAATACATGATTTATGAAAATGTCCATCTGAAACACATGATTTAAAAAAAAAATTCCATCTGAAATATGTGATTTATGAAAATGTCCATCTAAAACACTTGATTTAAAAAAAAATTCCATCTGAAATACAGGATTCATGAAATTGTCCATCTGAAACACATGATTTTTGAAAATTTCCATCTGAAATATATAGTTTATGACAACGATTTATGAAAATGTCCATCTGAAACAGGGTTAGGTCTTATAAAAAAAAAAAAAAAAAAAGTCCAATTCCGGTCGTCCTCGGAATCCGGTCCGGGTTTTGCTCCAATCCAGGATACCGCAGAATCCGGTCGACCTGAGAATCCGGTCCGGGTTTTACTCCAATCCAGGATACCGCAGAATCCGGTCGTCCTGAGAATCCGGTCCGGGTTTTGCTCCAATCCAGGATACCGCAGAATCCGCTTTTCCTCGGAATCCGGTCCGGGTTTTGCTCCAATCCAGTATACCGCAGAATCCGGTCGTCCTGAGAATCCGGTCCGGGTTTTGCTCCAATCCAGGATACCGCAGAATCCGGTCGTGCTCAGAATCCGGTCCGGGTTTTGCTCCAATCCAGGAGATCGCAGAATCCGGTCGTCCTCGGAATCCGGTCCGGGTTTTGCTCCAATCCAGGAGACCGCAGAATCCGGTCGTGCTCAGAATCCGGTCCGGGTTTTGCTCCAATCCAGGAGACCGAAGAATCCGGTCGTCCTGAGAATCCGGTCCGGGTTTTGCTCCAATCCAGGATACCGCAGAATCCGGTCGTCCTGAGAATCCGGTCCGGGTTTTGCTTCAATCCAGGATACCGCAAAATCCGGTCGTCCTGAGAATCCGGTCCGGGTTTTGCTCCAATCCAGGAGACCGCAGAATCCGGTCGAGCTCAGAATCCGGTCCGGGTTTTGCTCCAATCCAGGAGACCGAAGAATCCGGTCGTCCTGAGAATCCGGACCAGGTTTTGCTCCAATACATGATTTATGAAAATGTCCATCTGAAACACTTGATTTAAAAAAAAATTCCATCTGAAATATGTGATTTATGAAAATGTCCATCTAAAACACTTGATTTAAAAAAAAATTCCATCTGAAATACAGGATTCATGAAATTGTCCATTTGAAACACATGATTTTTTAAAACAATTTCCATCTGAAATATATAGTTTATGACAACGATTTATGAAAATGTCCATCTGAAACAGGGTTAGGTCTTATAAAAAAAAAAAAAAAAAAAGTCCAATTCCGGTCGTCCTCGGAATCCGGTCCGGGTTTTGCTCCAATCCAGGATACCGCAGAATCCGGTCGACCTGAGAATCCGGTCCGGGTTTTACTCCAATCCAGGATACCGCAGAATCCGGTCGTCCTGAGAATCCGGTCCGGGTTTTGCTCCAATCCAGGATACCGCAGAATCCGGTCGTCCTGAGAATCCGGTCCGGGTTTTGCTTCAATCCAGGATACCGCAGAATCCGGTCGTCCTGAGAATCCGGTCCGGGTTTTGCTTCAATCCAGGATACCGCAAAATCCGGTCGTCCTGAGAATCCGGTCCGGGTTTTGCTTCAATCCAGGATACCGCAGAATCCGGTCGTCCTGAGAATCCGGTCCGGGTTTTGCTCCAATCCAGGAGACCGCAGAATCCGGTCGTTCTCGGAATCCGGTCCGGGTTTTGCTCCAATCCAGGAGACCGCAGAATCCGGTCGTGCTCAGAATCCGGTCCGGGTTTTGCTCCAATCCAGGAGACCGAAGAATCCGGTCGTCCTGAGAATCCGGACCAGGTTTTGCTCCAATACATGATTTATGAAAATGTCCATCTGAAACGCATGATTTTTTAAAACAATTTCCAATGTGAAATACATGATTTATGAAAATGTCCATCTGAAACACGATTTAAAAAAAAAAATGCATCTGAAATACATGATTTTTGAAAACAATTTCCATCTGAAATATATAGTTTATGACAACGATTTATGAAAATGTCCATCTGAAACAGGGTTAGGTCTTATAAAAAAAATAAAAAAAAAAGTCCAATTCCGGTCGTCCTCAGAATCCGGTCCGGGTTTTGCTCCAATCCAGGATACCGCAGAATCCGGTCGACCTGAGAATCCGGTCCGGGTTTTGCTCCAATCCAGGATACCGCAGAATCCGGTCGTCCTGAGAATCCGGTCCGGGTTTTGCTCCAATCCAGGATACCGCAGAATCCGCTTTTCCTCGGAATCCGGTCCGGGTTTTGCTCCAATCCAGGAGATCGCAGAATCCGGTCGTGCTCAGAATCCGGTCTGGGTTTTGCTCCAATCCAGGAGACCGAAGAATCCGGTCGTCCTGAGAATCCGGTCCGGGTTTTGCTCCAATCCAGGATACCGCAGAATCCGTTCGTCCTGAGAATCCGGTCCGGGTTTTGCTCCAATCCAGGATACCGCAGAATCCGGTTTTCCTCGGAATCCGGTCCGGGTTTTACTCCAATCCAGGATACCGCAGAATCCGGTCGTCCTGAGAATCCGGTCCGTGTTTTGCTTCAATCCAGGATACCTCAGAATCCGGTCGTCCTGAGAATCCGGTCCGGGTTTTGCTCCAATCCAGGATACCGCAGAATCCGGTTTTCCTCGGAATCCGGTCCGGGTTTTGCTCCAATCCAGGATACCGCAGAATCCGGTCGACCTGAGAATCCGGTCCGGGTTTTGCTCCAATCCAGGAGACCGCAGAATCCGGTCGTTCTCGGAATCTGGTCCGGGTTTTGCTCCAATCCAGGAGACCGCAGAATCCGGTCGTGCTCAGAATCCGGTCCGGGTTTTGCTCCAATCCAGGAGACCGAAGAATCCGGTCGTCCTGAGAATCCGGACCAGGTTTTGCTCCAATACATGATTTATGAAAATGTCCATCTGAAACGCATGATTTTTTAAAACAATTTCCAATGTGAAATACATGATTTATGAAAATGTCCATCTGAAACACATGATTTAAAAAAAAAATTCCATCTGAAATATATGATTTATGAAAATGTCCATCTGAAACACATGATTTAAAAAAAAAATTCCATCTGAAATATATGATTTATGAGAATGTCCATCTAAAACACTTGATTTAAAAAAAAATTCCATCTGAAATACATGATTCATGAAATTGTCCATCTGAAACGCATGATTTTTTAAAACAATTTCCAATGTGAAATACATGATTTATGAAAATGTCCATCTGAAACACATGATTTAAAAAAAAAATTCCATCTGAAATATATGATTTATGAAAATGTCCATCTGAAACACATGATTTAAAAAAAAAATTCCATCTGAAATATATGATTTATGAGAATGTCCATCTAAAACACTTGATTTAAAAAAAAATTCCATCTGAAATACATGATTCATGAAATTGTCCATCTGAAACACATGATTTTTGAAAACAATTTCCATCTGAAATATATGGTTTGTGACAACGATTTATGAAAATGTCCATCTGAAACAGGGTTAGGTCTTATAAAAAAAAAAAAAAAAAGTCCAATTCCAGTCGTCCTCAGAATCCGGTCCGGGTTTTGCTCCAATCCAGGATACCGCAGAATCCGGTCGACCTGAGAATCCGGTCCGGGTTTTGCTCCAATCCAGGATACCGCAGAATCCGGTTTTCCTCGGAATCCGGTCCGGGTTTTGATCCAATCCAGGATACCGCAGAATCCGGTCGACCTGAGAATCCGGTCTGGGTTTTGCTCCAATCCAGGATACCGCAGAATCCGGTCGACCTGAGAATCCGGTCCGGGTTTTGCTCCAATCCAGGATACCGCAGAATCCGGTCGTCCTGAGAATCCGGTCCGGGTTTTGCTCCAATCCAGGATACCGCAGAATCCGCTTTTCCTCGGAATCCGGTCCGGGTTTTGCTCCAATCCAGGAGATCGCAGAATCCGGTCGTGCTCAGAATCCGGTCCGGGTTTTGCTCCAATCCAGGAGACCGAAGAATCCGGTCGTCCTGAGAATCCGGTCCGGGTTTTGCTCCAATCCAGGATACCGCAGAATCCGTTCGTCCTGAGAATCCGGTCCGGGTTTTGCTCCAATCCAGGATACCGCAGAATCCGGTTTTCCTCGGAATCCGGTCCGGGTTTTACTCCAATCCAGGATACCGCAGAATCCGGTCGTCCTGAGAATCCGGTCCGGGTTTTGCTTCAATCCAGGATACCGCAAAATCCGGTCGTCCTGAGAATCCGGTCCGGGTTTTGCTTCAATCCAGGATACCGCAGAATCCGGTCGTCCTGAGAATCCGGTCCGGGTTTTGCTCCAATCCAGGATACCGCAGAATCCGGTTTTCCTCGGAATCCGGTCCGGGTTTTGCTCCAATCCAGGATACCGCAGAATCCGGTCGACCTGAGAATCCGGTCCAGGTTTTGCTCCAATCCAGGAGACCGCAGAATCCGGTCGTTCTCGGAATCCGGTCCGGGTTTTGCTCCAATCCAGGAGACCGCAGAATCCGGTCGTGCTCAGAATCCGGTCCGGGTTTTGCTCCAATCCAGGAGACCGAAGAATCCGGTCGACCTGAGAATCCGGTCCGGGTTTTGCTCCAATCCAGGATACCGCAGAATCCGGTCGTCCTGAGAATCCGGTCCGGGTTTTGCTCCAATCCAGGATACCGCAGAATCCGCTTTTCCTCGGAATCCGGTCCGGGTTTTGCTCCAATCCAGGAGATCGCAGAATCCGGTCGTGCTCAGAATCCGGTCCGGGTTTTGCTCCAATCCAGGAGACCGAAGAATCCGGTCGTCCTGAGAATCCGGTCCGGGTTTTGCTCCAATCCAGGATACCGCAGAATCCGTTCGTCCTGAGAATCCGGTCCGGGTTTTGCTCCAATCCAGGATACCGCAGAATCCGGTTTTCCTCGGAATCCGGTCCGGGTTTTACTCCAATCCAGGATACCGCAGAATCCGGTCGTCCTGAGAATCCGGTCCGGGTTTTGCTTCAATCCAGGATACCGCAAAATCCGGTCGTCCTGAGAATCCGGTCCGGGTTTTGCTTCAATCCAGGATACCGCAGAATCCGGTCGTCCTGAGAATCCGGTCCGGGTTTTGCTCCAATCCAGGATACCGCAGAATCCGGTTTTCCTCGGAATCCGGTCCGGGTTTTGCTCCAATCCAGGATACCGCAGAATCCGGTCGACCTGAGAATCCGGTCCGGGTTTTGCTCCAATCCAGGAGACCGCAGAATCCGGTCGTTCTCGGAATCTGGTCCGGGTTTTGCTCCAATCCAGGAGACCGCAGAATCCGGTCGTGCTCAGAATCCGGTCCGGGTTTTGCTCCAATCCAGGAGACCGAAGAATCCGGTCGTCCTGAGAATCCGGACCAGGTTTTGCTCCAATACATGATTTATGAAAATGTCCATCAGAAACGCATGATTTTTTAAAACAATTTCCAATGTGAAATACATGATTTATGAAAATGTCCATCTGAAACACATGATTTAAAAAAAAAATTCCATCTGAAATATATGATTTATGAAAATGTCCATCTGAAACACATGATTTAAAAAAAAAATTCCATCTGAAATATATGATTTATGAGAATGTCCATCTAAAACACTTGATTTAAAAAAAAATTCCATCTGAAATACATGATTCATGAAATTGTCCATCTGAAACGCATGATTTTTTAAAACAATTTCCAATGTGAAATACATGATTTATGAAAATGTCCATCTGAAACACATGATTTAAAAAAAAAATTCCATCTGAAATATATGATTTATGAAAATGTCCATCTGAAACACATGATTTAAAAAAAAAATTCCATCTGAAATATATGATTTATGAGAATGTCCATCTAAAACACTTGATTTAAAAAAAAATTCCATCTGAAATACATGATTCATGAAATTGTCCATCTGAAACACATGATTTTTGAAAACAATTTCCATCTGAAATATATGGTTTGTGACAACGATTTATGAAAATGTCCATCTGAAACAGGGTTAGGTCTTATAAAAAAAAAAAAAAAAAAGTCCAATTCCAGTCGTCCTCAGAATCCGGTCCGGGTTTTGCTCCAATCCAGGATACCGCAGAATCCGGTCGACCTGAGAATCCGGTCCGGGTTTTGCTCCAATCCAGGATACCGCAGAATCCGGTCGTCCTGAGAATCCGGTCCGGGTTTTGCTCCAATCCAGGATACCGCAGAATCCGGTCGTCCTGAGAATCCGGTCCGGGTTTTGCTCCAATCCAGGATACCGCAGAATCCGGTTTTCCTCGGAATCCGGTCCGGGTTTTGATCCAATCCAGGATACCGCAGAATCCGGTCGACCTGAGAATCCGGTCTGGGTTTTGCTCCAATCCAGGATACCGCAGAATCCGGTCGACCTGAGAATCCGGTCCGGGTTTTGCTCCAATCCAGGATACCGCAGAATCCGGTCGTCCTGAGAATCCGGTCCGGGTTTTGCTCCAATCCAGGATACCGCAGAATCCGCTTTTCCTCGGAATCCGGTCCGGGTTTTGCTCCAATCCAGGAGATCGCAGAATCCGGTCGTGCTCAGAATCCGGTCCGGGTTTTGCTCCAATCCAGGAGACCGAAGAATCCGGTCGTCCTGAGAATCCGGTCCGGGTTTTGCTCCAATCCAGGATACCGCAGAATCCGTTCGTCCTGAGAATCCGGTCCGGGTTTTGCTCCAATCCAGGATACCGCAGAATCCGGTTTTCCTCGGAATCCGGTCCGGGTTTTACTCCAATCCAGGATACCGCAGAATCCGGTCGTCCTGAGAATCCGGTCCGGGTTTTGCTTCAATCCAGGATACCGCAAAATCCGGTCGTCCTGAGAATCCGGTCCGGGTTTTGCTTCAATCCAGGATACCGCAGAATCCGGTCGTCCTGAGAATCCGGTCCGGGTTTTGCTCCAATCCAGGATACCGCAGAATCCGGTTTTCCTCGGAATCCGGTCCGGGTTTTGCTCCAATCCAGGATACCGCAGAATCCGGTCGACCTGAGAATCCGGTCCAGGTTTTGCTCCAATCCAGGAGACCGCAGAATCCGGTCGTTCTCGGAATCCGGTCCGGGTTTTGCTCCAATCCAGGAGACCGCAGAATCCGGTCGTGCTCAGAATCCGGTCCGGGTTTTGCTCCAATCCAGGAGACCGAAGAATCCGGTCGACCTGAGAATCCGGTCCGGGTTTTGCTCCAATCCAGGATACCGCAGAATCCGGTCGTCCTGAGAATCCGGTCCGGGTTTTGCTCCAATCCAGGATACCGCAGAATCCGCTTTTCCTCGGAATCCGGTCCGGGTTTTGCTCCAATCCAGGAGATCGCAGAATCCGGTCGTGCTCAGAATCCGGTCCGGGTTTTGCTCCAATCCAGGAGACCGAAGAATCCGGTCGTCCTGAGAATCCGGTCCGGGTTTTGCTCCAATCCAGGATACCGCAGAATCCGTTCGTCCTGAGAATCCGGTCCGGGTTTTGCTCCAATCCAGGATACCGCAGAATCCGGTTTTCCTCGGAATCCGGTCCGGGTTTTACTCCAATCCAGGATACCGCAGAATCCGGTCGTCCTGAGAATCCGGTCCGGGTTTTGCTTCAATCCAGGATACCGCAAAATCCGGTCGTCCTGAGAATCCGGTCCGGGTTTTGCTTCAATCCAGGATACCGCAGAATCCGGTCGTCCTGAGAATCCGGTCCGGGTTTTGCTCCAATCCAGGATACCGCAGAATCCGGTTTTCCTCGGAATCCGGTCCGGGTTTTGCTCCAATCCAGGATACCGCAGAATCCGGTCGACCTGAGAATCCGGTCCAGGTTTTGCTCCAATCCAGGAGACCGCAGAATCCGGTCGTTCTCGGAATCCGGTCCGGGTTTTGCTCCAATCCAGGAGACCGCAGAATCCGGTCGTGCTCAGAATCCGGTCCGGGTTTTGCTCCAATCCAGGAGACCGAAGAATCCGGTCGTCCTGAGAATCCGGACCAGGTTTTGCTCCAATACATGATTTATGAAAATGTCCATCTGAAACGCATGATTTTTTAAAACAATTTCCAATGTGAAATACATGATTTATGAAAATGTCCATCTGAAACACATGATTTAAAAAAAAAATTCCATCTGAAATATGTGATTTATGAAAATGTCCATCTAAAACACTTGATTTAAAAAAAAAATTCCATCTGAAATACATGATTCATGAAATTGTCCATCTGAAACACATGATTTTTGAAAACAATTTCCATCTGAAATATATAGTTTATGACAACGATTTATGAAAATGTCCATCTGAAACAGGGTTAGGTCTTATAAAAAAAAAAAAAAAAAAAAGTCCAATTCCGGTCGTCCTCGGAATCCGGTCCGGGTTTTGCTCCAATCCAGGATATCGCAGAATCCGGTCGACCTGAGAATCCGGTCCGGGTTTTGCTCCAATCCAGGATACCGCAGAATCCGGTCGTCCTGAGAATCCGGTCCGGGTTTTGCTCCAATCCAGGATACCGCAGAATCCGCTTTTCCTCGGAATCCGGTCCGGGTTTTGCTCCAATCCAGTATACCGCAGAATCCGGTCGTCCTGAGAATCCTGTCCGGGTTTTGCTCCAATCCAGGATACCGCAGAATCCGGTCGTGCTCAGAATCCGGTCCGGGTTTTGCTCCAATCCAGGAGACCGCAGAATCCGGTCGTGCTCAGAATCCGGTCCGGGTTTTGCTCCAATCCAGGAGACCGAAGAATCCGGTCGTCCTGAGAATCCGGACCAGGTTTTGCTCCAATACATGATTTATGAAAATGTCCATCTGAAACGCATGATTTTTTAAAACAATTTCCAATGTGAAATACATGATTTATGAAAATGTCCATCTGAAACACATGATTTAAAAAATAAATTCCATCTGAAATATATGATTTATGAAAATGTCCATCTGAAACACATGATTTAAAAAAAAAATTCCATCTGAAATATATGATTTATGAGAATGTCCATCTAAAACACTTGATTTAAAAAAAAATTCCATCTGAAATACATGATTCATGAAATTGTCCATCTGAAACACATGATTTTTGAAAACAATTTCCATCTGAAATATATGGTTTGTGACAACGATTTATGAAAATGTCCATCTGAAACAGGGTTAGGTCTTATAAAAAAAAAAAAAAAAAGTCCAATTCCAGTCGTCCTCAGAATCCGGTCCGGGTTTTGCTCCAATCCAGGATACCGCAGAATCCGGTTTTCCTCGGAATCCGGTCCGGGTTTTACTCCAATCCAGGATACCGCAGAATCCGGTCGTCCTGAGAATCCGGTCCGGGTTTTGCTTCAATCCAGGATACCGCAAAATCCGGTCGTCCTGAGAATCCGGTCCGGGTTTTGCTTCAATCCAGGATACCGCAGAATCCGGTCGTCCTGAGAATCCGGTCCGGGTTTTGCTCCATTCCAGGAGACCGCAGAATCCGGTCGTTCTCGGAATCCGGTCCGGGTTTTGCTCCAATCCAGGAGACCGCAGAATCCGGTCGTGCTCAGAATCCGGTCCGGGTTTTGCTCCAATCCAGGAGACCGAAGAATCCGGTCGTCCTGAGAATCCGGACCAGGTTTTGCTCCAATACATGATTTATGAAAATGTCCATCTGAAACGCATGATTTTTTAAAACAATTTCCAATGTGAAATACATGATTTATGAAAATGTCCATCTGAAACACGATTTTAAAAAAAAAATGCATCTGAAATACATGATTTTTGAAAACAATTTCCATCTGAAATATATAGTTTATGACAACGATTTATAAAAATGTCCATCTGAAACAGGGTTAGGTCTTATAAAAAAAAATAAAAAAAAAGTCCAATTCCGGTCGTCCTCAGAATCCGGTCCGGGTTTTGCTCCAATCCAGGATACCGCAGAATCCGGTCGACCTGAGAATCCGGTCCGGGTTTTGCTCCAATCCAGGATACCGCAGAATCCGGTCGTCCTGAGAATCCGGTCCGGGTTTTGCTCCAATCCAGGATACCGCAGAATCCGCTTTTCCTCGGAATCCGGTCCGGGTTTTGCTCCAATCCAGGAGATCGCAGAATCCGGTCGTGCTCAGAATCCGGTCTGGGTTTTGCTCCAATCCAGGAGACCGAAGAATCCGGTCGTCCTGAGAATCCGGTCCGGGTTTTGCTCCAATCCAGGATACCGCAGAATCCGTTCGTCCTGAGAATCCGGTCCGGGTTTTGCTCCAATCCAGGATACCGCAGAATCCGGTTTTCCTCGGAATCCGGTCCGGGTTTTACTCCAATCCAGGATACCGCAGAATCCGGTCGTCCTGAGAATCCGGTCCGTGTTTTGCTTCAATCCAGGATACCGCAGAATCCGGTCGTCCTGAGAATCCGGTCCGGGTTTTGCTCCAATCCAGGATACCGCAGAATCCGGTTTTCCTCGGAATCCGGTCCGGGTTTTGCTCCAATCCAGGATACCGCAGAATCCGGTCGACCTGAGAATCCGGTCCGGGTTTTGCTCCAATCCAGGAGACCGCAGAATCCGGTCGTTCTCGGAATCCGGTCCGGGTTTTGCTCCAATCCAGGAGACCGCAGAATCCGGTCGTGCTCAGAATCCGGTCCGGGTTTTGCTCCAATCCAGGAGACCGAAGAATCCGGTCGTCCTGAGAATCCGGACCAGGTTTTGCTCCAATACATGATTTATGAAAATGTCCATCTGAAACGCATGATTTTTTAAAACAATTTCCAATGTGAAATACATGATTTATGAAAATGTCCATCTGAAACACATGATTTAAAAAAAAAATTCCATCTGAAATATATGATTTATGAAAATGTCCATCTGAAACACATGATTTAAAAAAAAAATTCCATCTGAAATATATGATTTATGAGAATGTCCATCTAAAACACTTGATTTAAAAAAAAATTCCATCTGAAATACATGATTCATGAAATTGTCCATCTGAAACGCATGATTTTTTAAAACAATTTCCAATGTGAAATACATGATTTATGAAAATGTCCATCTGAAACACATGATTTAAAAAAAAAATTCCATCTGAAATATATGATTTATGAAAATGTCCATCTGAAACACATGATTTAAAAAAAAAATTCCATCTGAAATATATGATTTATGAGAATGTCCATCTAAAACACTTGATTTAAAAAAAAATTCCATCTGAAATACATGATTCATGAAATTGTCCATCTGAAACACATGATTTTTGAAAACAATTTCCATCTGAAATATATGGTTTGTGACAACGATTTATGAAAATGTCCATCTGAAACAGGGTTAGGTCTTATAAAAAAAAAAAAAAAAAGTCCAATTCCAGTCGTCCTCAGAATCCGGTCCGGGTTTTGCTCCAATCCAGGATACCGCAGAATCCGGTCGACCTGAGAATCCGGTCCGGGTTTTGCTCCAATCCAGGATACCGCAGAATCCGGTCGTCCTGAGAATCCGGTCCGGGTTTTGCTCCAATCCAGGATACCGCAGAATCCGGTCGTCCTGAGAATCCGGTCCGGGTTTTGCTCCAATCCAGGATACCGCAGAATCCGGTTTTCCTCGGAATCCGGTCCGGGTTTTGATCCAATCCAGGATACCGCAGAATCCGGTCGACCTGAGAATCCGGTCTGGGTTTTGCTCCAATCCAGGATACCGCAGAATCCGGTCGACCTGAGAATCCGGTCCGGGTTTTGCTCCAATCCAGGATACCGCAGAATCCGGTCGTCCTGAGAATCCGGTCCGGGTTTTGCTCCAATCCAGGATACCGCAGAATCCGCTTTTCCTCGGAATCCGGTCCGGGTTTTGCTCCAATCCAGGAGATCGCAGAATCCGGTCGTGCTCAGAATCCGGTCCGGGTTTTGCTCCAATCCAGGAGACCGAAGAATCCGGTCGTCCTGAGAATCCGGTCCGGGTTTTGCTCCAATCCAGGATACCGCAGAATCCGTTCGTCCTGAGAATCCGGTCCGGGTTTTGCTCCAATCCAGGATACCGCAGAATCCGGTTTTCCTCGGAATCCGGTCCGGGTTTTACTCCAATCCAGGATACCGCAGAATCCGGTCGTCCTGAGAATCCGGTCCGGGTTTTGCTTCAATCCAGGATACCGCAAAATCCGGTCGTCCTGAGAATCCGGTCCGGGTTTTGCTTCAATCCAGGATACCGCAGAATCCGGTCGTCCTGAGAATCCGGTCCGGGTTTTGCTCCAATCCAGGATACCGCAGAATCCGGTTTTCCTCGGAATCCGGTCCGGGTTTTGCTCCAATCCAGGATACCGCAGAATCCGGTCGACCTGAGAATCCGGTCCAGGTTTTGCTCCAATCCAGGAGACCGCAGAATCCGGTCGTTCTCGGAATCCGGTCCGGGTTTTGCTCCAATCCAGGAGACCGCAGAATCCGGTCGTGCTCAGAATCCGGTCCGGGTTTTGCTCCAATCCAGGAGACCGAAGAATCCGGTCGACCTGAGAATCCGGTCCGGGTTTTGCTCCAATCCAGGAGACCGCAGAATCCGGTCGTGCTCAGAATCCGGTCCGGGTTTTGCTCCAATCCAGGAGACCGAAGAATCCGGTCGACCTGAGAATCCGGTCCGGGTTTTGCTCCAATCCAGGATACCGCAGAATCCGGTCGTCCTGAGAATCCGGTCCGGGTTTTGCTCCAATCCAGGATACCGCAGAATCCGCTTTTCCTCGGAATCCGGTCCGGGTTTTGCTCCAATCCAGGAGATCGCAGAATCCGGTCGTGCTCAGAATCCGGTCCGGGTTTTGCTCCAATCCAGGAGACCGAAGAATCCGGTCGTCCTGAGAATCCGGTCCGGGTTTTGCTCCAATCCAGGATACCGCAGAATCCGTTCGTCCTGAGAATCCGGTCCGGGTTTTGCTCCAATCCAGGATACCGCAGAATCCGGTTTTCCTCGGAATCCGGTCCGGGTTTTACTCCAATCCAGGATACCGCAGAATCCGGTCGTCCTGAGAATCCGGTCCGGGTTTTGCTTCAATCCAGGATACCGCAAAATCCGGTCGTCCTGAGAATCCGGTCCGGGTTTTGCTTCAATCCAGGATACCGCAGAATCCGGTCGTCCTGAGAATCCGGTCCGGGTTTTGCTCCAATCCAGGATACCGCAGAATCCGGTTTTCCTCGGAATCCGGTCCGGGTTTTGCTCCAATCCAGGATACCGCAGAATCCGGTCGACCTGAGAATCCGGTCCAGGTTTTGCTCCAATCCAGGAGACCGCAGAATCCGGTCGTTCTCGGAATCCGGTCCGGGTTTTGCTCCAATCCAGGAGACCGCAGAATCCGGTCGTGCTCAGAATCCGGTCCGGGTTTTGCTCCAATCCAGGAGACCGAAGAATCCGGTCGTCCTGAGAATCCGGACCAGGTTTTGCTCCAATACATGATTTATGAAAATGTCCATCTGAAACGCATGATTTTTTAAAACAATTTCCAATGTGAAATACATGATTTATGAAAATGTCCATCTGAAACACATGATTTAAAAAAAAAATTCCATCTGAAATATGTGATTTATGAAAATGTCCATCTAAAACACTTGATTTAAAAAAAAATTCCATCTGAAATACATGATTCATGAAATTGTCCATCTGAAACACATGATTTTTGAAAACAATTTCCATCTGAAATATATAGTTTATGACAACGATTTATGAAAATATCCATCTGAAACAGGGTTAGGTCTTATAAAAAAAAAAAAAAAAAAAAGTCCAATTCCGGTCGTCCTCGGAATCCGGTCCGGGTTTTGCTCCAATCCAGGATATCGCAGAATCCGGTCGACCTGAGAATCCGGTCCGGGTTTTGCTCCAATCCAGGATACCGCAGAATCCGGTCGTCCTGAGAATCCGGTCCGGGTTTTGCTCCAATCCAGGATACCGCAGAATCCGCTTTTCCTCGGAATCCGGTCCGGGTTTTGCTCCAATCCAGTATACCGCAGAATCCGGTCGTCCTGAGAATCCGGTCCGGGTTTTGCTCCAATCCAGGATACCGCAGAATCCGGTCGTGCTCAGAATCCGGTCCGGGTTTTGCTCCAATCCAGGAGACCGCAGAATCCGGTCGTGCTCAGAATCCGGTCCGGGTTTTGCTCCAATCCAGGAGACCGAAGAATCCGGTCGTCCTGAGAATCCGGACCAGGTTTTGCTCCAATACATGATTTATGAAAATGTCCATCTGAAACGCATGATTTTTTAAAACAATTTCCAATGTGAAATACATGATTTATGAAAATGTCCATCTGAAACACATGATTTAAAAAATAAATTCCATCTGAAATATATGATTTATGAAAATGTCCATCTGAAACACATGATTTAAAAAAAAAATTCCATCTGAAATATATGATTTATGAGAATGTCCATCTAAAACACTTGATTTAAAAAAAAATTCCATCTGAAATACATGATTCATGAAATTGTCCATCTGAAACACATGATTTTTGAAAACAATTTCCATCTGAAATATATGGTTTGTGACAACGATTTATGAAAATGTCCATCTGAAACAGGGTTAGGTCTTATAAAAAAAAAAAAAAAAAGTCCAATTCCAGTCGTCCTCAGAATCCGGTCCGGGTTTTGCTCCAATCCAGGATACCGCAGAATCCGGTTTTCCTCGGAATCCGGTCCGGGTTTTACTCCAATCCAGGATACCGCAGAATCCGGTCGTCCTGAGAATCCGGTCCGGGTTTTGCTTCAATCCAGGATACCGCAAAATCCGGTCGTCCTGAGAATCCGGTCCGGGTTTTGCTTCAATCCAGGATACCGCAGAATCCGGTCGTCCTGAGAATCCGGTCCGGGTTTTGCTCCATTCCAGGAGACCGCAGAATCCGGTCGTTCTCGGAATCCGGTCCGGGTTTTGCTCCAATCCAGGAGACCGCAGAATCCGGTCGTGCTCAGAATCCGGTCCGGGTTTTGCTCCAATCCAGGAGACCGAAGAATCCGGTCGTCCTGAGAATCCGGACCAGGTTTTGCTCCAATACATGATTTATGAAAATGTCCATCTGAAACGCATGATTTTTTAAAACAATTTCCAATGTGAAATACATGATTTATGAAAATGTCCATCTGAAACACATGATTTAAAAAAAAAATTCCATCTGAAATATATGATTTATGAAAATGTCCATCTGAAACACATGATTTAAAAAAAAAATTCCATCTGAAATATATGATTTATGAGAATGTCCATCTAAAACACTTGATTTAAAAAAAAATTCCATCTGAAATACATGAGTCATGAAATTGTCCATCTGAAACGCATGATTTTTTAAAACAATTTCCAATGTGAAATACATGATTTATGAAAATGTCCATCTGAAACACATGATTTAAAAAAAAAATTCCATCTGAAATATATGATTTATGAAAATGTCCATCTGAAACACATGATTTAAAAAAAAAATTCCATCTGAAATATATGATTTATGAGAATGTCCATCTAAAACACTTGATTTAAAAAAAAATTCCATCTGAAATACATGATTCATGAAATTGTCCATCTGAAACACATGATTTTTGAAAACAATTTCCATCTGAAATATATGGTTTGTGACAACGATTTATGAAAATGTCCATCTGAAACAGGGTTAGGTCTTATAAAAAATAAAAAAAAAAGTCCAATTCCAGTCGTCCTCAGAATCCGGTCCGGGTTTTGCTCCAATCCAGGATACCGCAGAATCCGGTCGACCTGAGAATCCGGTCCGGGTTTTGCTCCAATCCAGGATACCGCAGAATCCGGTCGTCCTGAGAATCCGGTCCGGGTTTTGCTCCAATCCAGGATACCGCAGAATCCGGTCGTCCTGAGAATCCGGTCCGGGTTTTGCTCCAATCCAGGATACCGCAGAATCCGGTTTTCCTCGGAATCCGGTCCGGGTTTTGATCCAATCCAGGATACCGCAGAATCCGGTCGACCTGAGAATCCGGTCCGGGTTTTGCTCCAATCCAGGATACCGCAGAATCCGGTCGACCTGAGAATCCGGTCCGGGTTTTGCTCCAATCCAGGATACCGCAGAATCCGGTCGTCCTGAGAATCCGGTCCGGGTTTTGCTCCAATCCAGGATACCGCAGAATCCGCTTTTCCTCAGAATCCGGTCCGGGTTTTGCTCCAATCCAGGAGATCGCAGAATCCGGTCGTGCTCAGAATCCGGTCCGGGTTTTGCTCCAATCCAGGAGACCGAAGAATCCGGTCGTCCTGAGAATCCGGTCCGGGTTTTGCTCCAATCCAGGATACCGCAGAATCCGTTCGTCCTGAGAATCCGGTCCGGGTTTTGCTCCAATCCAGGATACCGCAGAATCCGGTTTTCCTCGGAATCCGGTCCGGGTTTTACTCCAATCCAGGATACCGCAGAATCCGGTCGTCCTGAGAATCCGGTCCGGGTTTTGCTTCAATCCAGGATACCGCAAAATCCGGTCGTCCTGAGAATCCGGTCCGGGTTTTGCTTCAATCCAGGATACCGCAGAATCCGGTCGTCCTGAGAATCCGGTCCGGGTTTTGCTCCAATCCAGGATACCGCAGAATCCGGTTTTCCTCGGAATCCGGTCCGGGTTTTGCTCCAATCCAGGATACCGCAGAATCCGGTCGACCTGAGAATCCGGTCCAGGTTTTGCTCCAATCCAGGAGACCGCAGAATCCGGTCGTTCTCGGAATCCGGTCCGGGTTTTGCTCCAATCCAGGAGACCGCAGAATCCGGTCATGCTCAGAATCCGGTCCGGGTTTTGCTCCAATCCAGGAGACCGAAGAATCCGGTCGACCTGAGAATCCGGTCCGGGTTTTGCTCCAATCCAGGATACCGCAGAATCCGGTCGTCCTGAGAATCCGGTCCGGGTTTTGCTCCAATCCAGGATACCGCAGAATCCGCTTTTCCTCGGAATCCGGTCCGGGTTTTGCTCCAATCCAGGAGATCGCAGAATCCGGTCGTGCTCAGAATCCGGTCCGGGTTTTGCTCCAATCCAGGAGACCGAAGAATCCGGTCGTCCTGAGAATCCGGTCCGGGTTTTGCTCCAATCCAGGATACCGCAGAATCCGTTCGTCCTGAGAATCCGGTCCGGGTTTTGCTCCAATCCAGGATACCGCAGAATCCGGTTTTCCTCGGAATCCGGTCCGGGTTTTACTCCAATCCAGGATACCGCAGAATCCGGTCGTCCTGAGAATCCGGTCCGGGTTTTGCTTCAATCCAGGATACCGCAAAATCCGGTCGTCCTGAGAATCCGGTCCGGGTTTTGCTTCAATCCAGGATACCGCAGAATCCGGTCGTCCTGAGAATCCGGTCCGGGTTTTGCTCCAATCCAGGATACCGCAGAATCCGGTTTTCCTCGGAATCCGGTCCGGGTTTTGCTCCAATCCAGGATACCGCAGAATCCGGTCGACCTGAGAATCCGGTCCAGGTTTTGCTCCAATCCAGGAGACCGCAGAATCCGGTCGTTCTCGGAATCCGGTCCGGGTTTTGCTCCAATCCAGGAGACCGCAGAATCCGGTCGTGCTCAGAATCCGGTCCGGGTTTTGCTCCAATCCAGGAGACCGAAGAATCCGGTCGTCCTGAGAATCCGGACCAGGTTTTGCTCCAATACATGATTTATGAAAATGTCCATCTGAAACGCATGATTTTTTAAAACAATTTCCAATGTGAAATACATGATTTATGAAAATGTCCATCTGAAACACATGATTTAAAAAAAAAATTCCATCTGAAATATGTGATTTATGAAAATGTCCATCTAAAACACTTGATTTAAAAAAAAATTCCATCTGAAATACATGATTCATGAAATTGTCCATCTGAAACACATGATTTTTGAAAACAATTTCCATCTGAAATATATAGTTTATGACAACGATTTATGAAAATGTCCATCTGAAACAGGGTTAGGTCTTATAAAAAAAAAAAAAAAAAAAAGTCCAATTCCGGTCGTCCTCGGAATCCGGTCCGGGTTTTGCTCCAATCCAGGATACCGCAGAATCCGGTCGACCTGAGAATCCGGTCCAGGTTTTGCTCCAATCCAGGAGACCGCAGAATCCGGTCGTTCTCGGAATCCGGTCCGGGTTTTGCTCCAATCCAGGAGACCGCAGAATCCGGTCGTGCTCAGAATCCGGTCCGGGTTTTGCTCCAATCCAGGAGACCGAAGAATCCGGTCGTCCTGAGAATCCGGACCAGGTTTTGCTCCAATACATGATTTATGAAAATGTCCATCTGAAACGCATGATTTTTTAAAACAATTTCCAATGTGAAATACATGATTTATGAAAATGTCCATCTGAAACACATGATTTAAAAAAAAAATTCCATCTGAAATATGTGATTTATGAAAATGTCCATCTAAAACACTTGATTTAAAAAAAAATTCCATCTGAAATACATGATTCATGAAATTGTCCATCTGAAACACATGATTTTTGAAAACAATTTCCATCTGAAATATATAGTTTATGACAACGATTTATGAAAATATCCATCTGAAACAGGGTTAGGTCTTATAAAAAAAAAAAAAAAAAAAAGTCCAATTCCGGTCGTCCTCGGAATCCGGTCCGGGTTTTGCTCCAATCCAGGATATCGCAGAATCCGGTCGACCTGAGAATCCGGTCCGGGTTTTGCTCCAATCCAGGATACCGCAGAATCCGGTCGTCCTGAGAATCCGGTCCGGGTTTTGCTCCAATCCAGGATACCGCAGAATCCGCTTTTCCTCGGAATCCGGTCCGGGTTTTGCTCCAATCCAGTATACCGCAGAATCCGGTCGTCCTGAGAATCCGGTCCGGGTTTTGCTCCAATCCAGGATACCGCAGAATCCGGTCGTGCTCAGAATCCGGTCCGGGTTTTGCTCCAATCCAGGAGACCGCAGAATCCGGTCGTGCTCAGAATCCGGTCCGGGTTTTGCTCCAATCCAGGAGACCGAAGAATCCGGTCGTCCTGAGAATCCGGACCAGGTTTTGCTCCAATACATGATTTATGAAAATGTCCATCTGAAACGCATGATTTTTTAAAACAATTTCCAATGTGAAATACATGATTTATGAAAATGTCCATCTGAAACACATGATTTAAAAAATAAATTCCATCTGAAATATATGATTTATGAAAATGTCCATCTGAAACACATGATTTAAAAAAAAAATTCCATCTGAAATATATGATTTATGAGAATGTCCATCTAAAACACTTGATTTAAAAAAAAATTCCATCTGAAATACATGATTCATGAAATTGTCCATCTGAAACACATGATTTTTGAAAACAATTTCCATCTGAAATATATGGTTTGTGACAACGATTTATGAAAATGTCCATCTGAAACAGGGTTAGGTCTTATAAAAAAAAAAAAAAAAAGTCCAATTCCAGTCGTCCTCAGAATCCGGTCCGGGTTTTGCTCCAATCCAGGATACCGCAGAATCCGGTTTTCCTCGGAATCCGGTCCGGGTTTTACTCCAATCCAGGATACCGCAGAATCCGGTCGTCCTGAGAATCCGGTCCGGGTTTTGCTTCAATCCAGGATACCGCAAAATCCGGTCGTCCTGAGAATCCGGTCCGGGTTTTGCTTCAATCCAGGATACCGCAGAATCCGGTCGTCCTGAGAATCCGGTCCGGGTTTTGCTCCATTCCAGGAGACCGCAGAATCCGGTCGTTCTCGGAATCCGGTCCGGGTTTTGCTCCAATCCAGGAGACCGCAGAATCCGGTCGTGCTCAGAATCCGGTCCGGGTTTTGCTCCAATCCAGGAGACCGAAGAATCCGGTCGTCCTGAGAATCCGGACCAGGTTTTGCTCCAATACATGATTTATGAAAATGTCCATCTGAAACGCATGATTTTTTAAAACAATTTCCAATGTGAAATACATGATTTATGAAAATGTCCATCTGAAACACATGATTTAAAAAAAAAATTCCATCTGAAATATATGATTTATGAAAATGTCCATCTGAAACACATGATTTAAAAAAAAAATTCCATCTGAAATATATGATTTATGAGAATGTCCATCTAAAACACTTGATTTAAAAAAAAATTCCATCTGAAATACATGAGTCATGAAATTGTCCATCTGAAACGCATGATTTTTTAAAACAATTTCCAATGTGAAATACATGATTTATGAAAATGTCCATCTGAAACACATGATTTAAAAAAAAAATTCCATCTGAAATATATGATTTATGAAAATGTCCATCTGAAACACATGATTTAAAAAAAAAATTCCATCTGAAATATATGATTTATGAGAATGTCCATCTAAAACACTTGATTTAAAAAAAAATTCCATCTGAAATACATGATTCATGAAATTGTCCATCTGAAACACATGATTTTTGAAAACAATTTCCATCTGAAATATATGGTTTGTGACAACGATTTATGAAAATGTCCATCTGAAACAGGGTTAGGTCTTATAAAAAATAAAAAAAAAAGTCCAATTCCAGTCGTCCTCAGAATCCGGTCCGGGTTTTGCTCCAATCCAGGATACCGCAGAATCCGGTCGACCTGAGAATCCGGTCCGGGTTTTGCTCCAATCCAGGATACCGCAGAATCCGGTCGTCCTGAGAATCCGGTCCGGGTTTTGCTCCAATCCAGGATACCGCAGAATCCGGTCGTCCTGAGAATCCGGTCCGGGTTTTGCTCCAATCCAGGATACCGCAGAATCCGGTTTTCCTCGGAATCCGGTCCGGGTTTTGATCCAATCCAGGATACCGCAGAATCCGGTCGACCTGAGAATCCGGTCCGGGTTTTGCTCCAATCCAGGATACCGCAGAATCCGGTCGACCTGAGAATCCGGTCCGGGTTTTGCTCCAATCCAGGATACCGCAGAATCCGGTCGTCCTGAGAATCCGGTCCGGGTTTTGCTCCAATCCAGGATACCGCAGAATCCGCTTTTCCTCAGAATCCGGTCCGGGTTTTGCTCCAATCCAGGAGATCGCAGAATCCGGTCGTGCTCAGAATCCGGTCCGGGTTTTGCTCCAATCCAGGAGACCGAAGAATCCGGTCGTCCTGAGAATCCGGTCCGGGTTTTGCTCCAATCCAGGATACCGCAGAATCCGTTCGTCCTGAGAATCCGGTCCGGGTTTTGCTCCAATCCAGGATACCGCAGAATCCGGTTTTCCTCGGAATCCGGTCCGGGTTTTACTCCAATCCAGGATACCGCAGAATCCGGTCGTCCTGAGAATCCGGTCCGGGTTTTGCTTCAATCCAGGATACCGCAAAATCCGGTCGTCCTGAGAATCCGGTCCGGGTTTTGCTTCAATCCAGGATACCGCAGAATCCGGTCGTCCTGAGAATCCGGTCCGGGTTTTGCTCCAATCCAGGATACCGCAGAATCCGGTTTTCCTCGGAATCCGGTCCGGGTTTTGCTCCAATCCAGGATACCGCAGAATCCGGTCGACCTGAGAATCCGGTCCAGGTTTTGCTCCAATCCAGGAGACCGCAGAATCCGGTCGTTCTCGGAATCCGGTCCGGGTTT
Organism: Barbus barbus; assembly: GCF_936440315.1. Classification (NCBI taxonomy): domain Eukaryota; kingdom Metazoa; phylum Chordata; class Actinopteri; order Cypriniformes; family Cyprinidae; genus Barbus; species Barbus barbus. The sequence goes on along the minus strand of NC_136731.1, from coordinate 28,296 downwards.
TGCTCCAATCCAGGAGACCGCAGAATCCGGTCATGCTCAGAATCCGGTCCGGGTTTTGCTCCAATCCAGGAGACCGAAGAATCCGGTCGACCTGAGAATCCGGTCCGGGTTTTGCTCCAATCCAGGATACCGCAGAATCCGGTCGTCCTGAGAATCCGGTCCGGGTTTTGCTCCAATCCAGGATACCGCAGAATCCGCTTTTCCTCGGAATCCGGTCCGGGTTTTGCTCCAATCCAGGAGATCGCAGAATCCGGTCGTGCTCAGAATCCGGTCCGGGTTTTGCTCCAATCCAGGAGACCGAAGAATCCGGTCGTCCTGAGAATCCGGTCCGGGTTTTGCTCCAATCCAGGATACCGCAGAATCCGTTCGTCCTGAGAATCCGGTCCGGGTTTTGCTCCAATCCAGGATACCGCAGAATCCGGTTTTCCTCGGAATCCGGTCCGGGTTTTACTCAATTCCAGGATACCGCAGAATCCGGTCGTCCTGAGAATCCGGTCCGGGTTTTGCTTCAATCCAGGATACCGCAAAATCCGGTCGTCCTGAGAATCCGGTCCGGGTTTTGCTTCAATCCAGGATACCGCAGAATCCGGTCGTCCTGAGAATCCGGTCCGGGTTTTGCTCCAATCCAGGATACCGCAGAATCCGGTTTTCCTCGGAATCCGGTCCGGGTTTTGCTCCAATCCAGGATACCGCAGAATCCGGTCGACCTGAGAATCCGGTCCAGGTTTTGCTCCAATCCAGGAGACCGCAGAATCCGGTCGTTCTCGGAATCCGGTCCGGGTTTTGCTCCAATCCAGGAGACCGCAGAATCCGGTCGTGCTCAGAATCCGGTCCGGGTTTTGCTCCAATCCAGGAGACCGAAGAATCCGGTCGTCCTGAGAATCCGGACCAGGTTTTGCTCCAATACATGATTTATGAAAATGTCCATCTGAAACGCATGATTTTTTAAAACAATTTCCAATGTGAAATACATGATTTATGAAAATGTCCATCTGAAACACATGATTTAAAAAAAAAATTCCATCTGAAATATGTGATTTATGAAAATGTCCATCTAAAACACTTGATTTAAAAAAAAATTCCATCTGAAATACATGATTCATGAAATTGTCCATCTGAAACACATTATTTTTGAAAACAATTTCCATCTGAAATATATAGTTTATGACAACGATTTATGAAAATGTCCATCTGAAACAGGGTTAGGTCTTATAAAAAAAAAAAAAAAAAAAAGTCCAATTCCGGTCGTCCTCGGAATCCGGTCCGGGTTTTGCTCCAATCCAGGATACCGCAGAATCCGGTCGACCTGAGAATCCGGTCCGGGTTTTGCTCCAATCCAGGATACCGCAGAATCCGGTCGTCCTGAGAATCCGGTCCGGGTTTTGCTCCAATCCAGGATACCGCAGAATCCGCTTTTCCTCGGAATCCGGTCCGGGTTTTGCTCCAATCCAGTATACCGCAGAATCCGGTCGTCCTGAGAATCCGGTCCGGGTTTTGCTCCAATCCAGGATACCGCAGAATCCGGTCGTGCTCAGAATCCGGTCCGGGTTTTGCTCCAATCCAGGAGACCGCAGAATCCGGTCGTGCTCAGAATCAGGTCCGGGTTTTGCTCCAATCCAGGAGACCGAAGAATCCGGTCGTCCTGAGAATCCGGACCAGGTTTTGCTCCAATACATGATTTATGAAAATGTCCATCTGAAACGCATGATTTTTTAAAACAATTTCCAATGTGAAATACATGATTTATGAAAATGTCCATCTGAAACACATGATTTAAAAAAAAAATTCCATCTGAAATATATGATTTATGAAAATGTCCATCTGAAACACATGATTTAAAAAAAAAATTCCATCTGAAATATATGATTTATGAGAATGTCCATCTAAAACACTTGATTTAAAAAAAAATTCCATCTGAAATACATGATTCATGAAATTGTCCATCTGAAACACATGATTTTTGAAAACAATTTCCATCTGAAATATATGGTTTGTGACAACGATTTATGAAAATGTCCATCTGAAACAGGGTTAGGTCTTATAAAAAAAAAAAAAAAAAGTCCAATTCCAGTCGTCCTCAGAATCCGGTCCGGGTTTTGCTCCAATCCAGGATACCGCAGAATCCGGTTTTCCTCGGAATCCGGTCCGGGTTTTATTCCAATCCAGGATACCGCAGAATCCGGTCGTCCTGAGAATCCGGTCCGGGTTTTGCTTCAATCCAGGATACCGCAGAATCCGGTCGTCCTGAGAATCCGGTCCGGGTTTTGCTCCAATCCAGGATACCGCAGAATCCGGTTTTCCTCGGAATCCGGTCCGGGTTTTGCTCCAATCCAGGATACCGCAGAATCCGGTCGACCTGAGAATCCGGTCCGGGTTTTGCTCCAATCCAGGATACCGCAGAATCCGGTCGTCCTGAGAATCCGGTCCGGGTTTTGCTTCAATCCAGGATACCGCAAAATCCGGTCGTCCTGAGAATCCGGTCCGGGTTTTGCTTCAATCCAGGATACCGCAGAATCCGGTCGTCCTGAGAATCCGGTCCGGGTTTTGCTCCAATCCAGGATACCGCAGAATCCGGTTTTCCTCGGAATCCGGTCCGGGTTTTACTCAATTCCAGGATACCGCAGAATCCGGTCGTCCTGAGAATCCGGTCCGGGTTTTGCTTCAATCCAGGATACCGCAAAATCCGGTCGTCCTGAGAATCCGGTCCGGGTTTTGCTTCAATCCAGGATACCGCAGAATCCGGTCGTCCTGAGAATCCGGTCCGGGTTTTGCTCCAATCCAGGATACCGCAGAATCCGGTTTTCCTCGGAATCCGGTCCGGGTTTTGCTCCAATCCAGGATACCGCAGAATCCGGTCGACCTGAGAATCCGGTCCAGGTTTTGCTCCAATCCAGGAGACCGCAGAATCCGGTCGTTCTCGGAATCCGGTCCGGGTTTTGCTCCAATCCAGGAGACCGCAGAATCCGGTCGTGCTCAGAATCCGGTCCGGGTTTTGCTCCAATCCAGGAGACCGAAGAATCCGGTCGTCCTGAGAATCCGGACCAGGTTTTGCTCCAATACATGATTTATGAAAATGTCCATCTGAAACGCATGATTTTTTAAAACAATTTCCAATGTGAAATACATGATTTATGAAAATGTCCATCTGAAACACATGATTTAAAAAAAAAATTCCATCTGAAATATGTGATTTATGAAAATGTCCATCTAAAACACTTGATTTAAAAAAAAATTCCATCTGAAATACATGATTCATGAAATTGTCCATCTGAAACACATTATTTTTGAAAACAATTTCCATCTGAAATATATAGTTTATGACAACGATTTATGAAAATGTCCATCTGAAACAGGGTTAGGTCTTATAAAAAAAAAAAAAAAAAAAAGTCCAATTCCGGTCGTCCTCGGAATCCGGTCCGGGTTTTGCTCCAATCCAGGATACCGCAGAATCCGGTCGACCTGAGAATCCGGTCCGGGTTTTGCTCCAATCCAGGATACCGCAGAATCCGGTCGTCCTGAGAATCCGGTCCGTGTTTTGCTCCAATCCAGGATACCGCAGAATCCGCTTTTCCTCGGAATCCGGTCCGGGTTTTGCTCCAATCCAGTATACCGCAGAATCCGGTCGTCCTGAGAATCCGGTCCGGGTTTTGCTCCAATCCAGGATACCGCAGAATCCGGTCGTGCTCAGAATCCGGTCCGGGTTTTGCTCCAATCCAGGAGACCGCAGAATCCGGTCGTGCTCAGAATCAGGTCCGGGTTTTGCTCCAATCCAGGAGACCGAAGAATCCGGTCGTCCTGAGAATCCGGACCAGGTTTTGCTCCAATACATGATTTATGAAAATGTCCATCTGAAACGCATGATTTTTTAAAACAATTTCCAATGTGAAATACATGATTTATGAAAATGTCCATCTGAAACACATGATTTAAAAAAAAAATTCCATCTGAAATATATGATTTATGAAAATGTCCATCTGAAACACATGATTTAAAAAAAAAATTCCATCTGAAATATATGATTTATGAGAATGTCCATCTAAAACACTTGATTTAAAAAAAAATTCCATCTGAAATACATGATTCATGAAATTGTCCATCTGAAACACATGATTTTTGAAAACAATTTCCATCTGAAATATATGGTTTGTGACAACGATTTATGAAAATGTCCATCTGAAACAGGGTTAGGTCTTATAAAAAAAAAAAAAAAAAGTCCAATTCCAGTCGTCCTCAGAATCCGGTCCGGGTTTTGCTCCAATCCAGGATACCGCAGAATCCGGTTTTCCTCGGAATCCGGTCCGGGTTTTATTCCAATCCAGGATACCGCAGAATCCGGTCGTCCTGAGAATCCGGTCCGGGTTTTGCTTCAATCCAGGATACCGCAGAATCCGGTCGTCCTGAGAATCCGGTCCGGGTTTTGCTCCAATCCAGGATACCGCAGAATCCGGTTTTCCTCGGAATCCGGTCCGGGTTTTGCTCCAATCCAGGATACCGCAGAATCCGGTCGACCTGAGAATCCGGTCCGGGTTTTGCTCCAATCCAGGATACCGCAGAATCCGGTCGTCCTGAGAATCCGGTCCGGGTTTTGCTTCAATCCAGGATACCGCAAAATCCGGTCGTCCTGAGAATCCGGTCCGGGTTTTGCTTCAATCCAGGATACCGCAGAATCCGGTCGTCCTGAGAATCCGGTCCGGGTTTTGCTCCAATCCAGGATACCGCAGAATCCGGTTTTCCTCGGAATCCGGTCCGGGTTTTGCTCCAATCCAGGATACCGCAGAATCCGGTCGACCTGAGAATCCGGTCCAGGTTTTGCTCCAATCCAGGAGACCGCAGAATCCGGTCGTTCTCGGAATCCGGTCCGGGTTTTGCTCCAATCCAGGAGACCGCAGAATCCGGTCGTGCTCAGAATCCGGTCCGGGTTTTGCTCCAATCCAGGAGACCGAAGAATCCGGTCGTCCTGAGAATCCGGACCAGGTTTTGCTCCAATACATGATTTATGAAAATGTCCATCTGAAACGCATGATTTTTTAAAACAATTTCCAATGTGAAATACATGATTTATGAAAATGTCCATCTGAAACACATGATTTAAAAAAAAAATTCCATCTGAAATATGTGATTTATGAAAATGTCCATCTAAAACACTTGATTTAAAAAAAAATTCCATCTGAAATACATGATTCATGAAATTGTCCATCTGAAACACATGATTTTTGAAAACAATTTCCATCTGAAATATATAGTTTATGACAACGATTTATGAAAATGTCCATCTGAAACAGGGTTAGGTCTTATAAAAAAAAAAAAAAAAAAAAGTCCAATTCCGGTCGTCCTCGGAATCCGGTCCGGGTTTTGCTCCAATCCAGGATACCGCAGAATCCGGTCGACCTGAGAATCCGGTCCGGGTTTTGCTCCAATCCAGGATACCGCAGAATCCGGTCGTCCTGAGAATCCGGTCCGGGTTTTGCTCCAATCCAGGATACCGCAGAATCCGCTTTTCCTCGGAATCCGGTCCGGGTTTTGCTCCAATCCAGTATACCGCAGAATCCGGTCGTCCTGAGAATCCGGTCCGGGTTTTGCTCCAATCCAGGATACCGCAGAATCCGGTCGTGCTCAGAATCCGGTCCGGGTTTTGCTCCAATCCAGGAGACCGCAGAATCCGGTCGTGCTCAGAATCAGGTCCGGGTTTTGCTCCAATCCAGGAGACCGAAGAATCCGGTCGTCCTGAGAATCCGGACCAGGTTTTGCTCCAATACATGATTTATGAAAATGTCCATCTGAAACGCATGATTTTTTAAAACAATTTCCAATGTGAAATACATGATTTATGAAAATGTCCATCTGAAACACATGATTTAAAAAATAAATTCCATCTGAAATATATGATTTATGAAAATGTCCATCTGAAACACATGATTTAAAAAAAAAATTCCATCTGAAATATATGATTTATGAGAATGTCCATCTAAAACACTTGATTTAAAAAAAAATTCCATCTGAAATACATGATTCATGAAATTGTCCATCTGAAACACATGATTTTTGAAAACAATTTCCATCTGAAATATATGGTTTGTGACAACGATTTATGAAAATGTCCATCTGAAACAGGGTTAGGTCTTATAAAAAAAAAAAAAAAAAGTCCAATTCCAGTCGTCCTCAGAATCCGGTCCGGGTTTTGCTCCAATCCAGGATACCGCAGAATCCGGTTTTCCTCGGAATCCGGTCCGGGTTTTACTCCAATCCAGGATACCGCAGAATCCGGTCGTCCTGAGAATCCGGTCCGGGTTTTGCTTCAATCCAGGATACCGCAGAATCCGGTCGTCCTGAGAATCCGGTCCGGGTTTTGCTCCAATCCAGGATACCGCAGAATCCGGTTTTCCTCGGAATCCGGTCCGGGTTTTGCTCCAATCCAGGATACCGCAGAATCCGGTCGACCTGAGAATCCGGTCCGGGTTTTGCTCCAATCCAGGAGACCGCAGAATCCGGTCGTTCTCGGAATCCGGTCCGGGTTTTGCTCCAATCCAGGAGACCGCAGAATCCGGTCGTGCTCAGAATCCGGTCCGGGTTTTGCTCCAATCCAGGAGACCGAAGAATCCGGTCGTCCTGAGAATCCGGACCAGGTTTTGCTCCAATACATGATTTATGAAAATGTCCATCTGAAACGCATGATTTTTTAAAACAATTTCCAATGTGAAATACATGATTTATGAAAATGTCCATCTGAAACACATGATTTAAAAAAAAAATTCCATCTGAAATATATGATTTATGAAAATGTCCATCTAAAACACTTGATTTAAAAAAAAATTCCATCTGAAATACATGATTCATGAAATTGTCCATCTGAAACACATGATTTTTGAAAACAATTTCCATCTGAAATATATAGTTTATGACAACTATTTATGAAAATGTCCATCTGAAACAGGGTTAGGTCTTATAAAAAAAAAAAAAAAAAGAAGTCCAATTCCGGTCGTCCTCGGAATCCGGTCCGGGTTTTGCTCCAATCCAGGATACCGCAGAATCCGGTCGACCTGAGAATCCGGTCCGGGTTTTGCTCCAATCCAGGATACCGCAGAATCCGGTCGTCCTGAGAATCCGGTCCGGGTTTTGCTCCAATCCAGGATACCGCAGAATCCGCTTTTCCTCGGAATCCGGTCCGGGTTTTGCTCCAATCCAGTATACCGCAGAATCCGGTCGTCCTGAGAATCCGGTCCGGGTTTTGCTCCAATCCAGGAGACCGCAGAATCCGGTCGTGCTCAGAATCCGGTCCGGGTTTTGCTCCAATCCAGGAGACCGAAGAATCCGGTCGTCCTGAGAATCCGGTCCGGGTTTTGCTCCAATCCAGGATACCGCAGAATCCGTTCGTCCTGAGAATCCGGTCCGGGTTTAGGGTTAGGGTTAGGGTTAGGGTTAGGTATCTAAGAATCCAGAAATCAGAACAGGTCTGATCTCGGTTAGGCACTGGCACACATTTCAAAGGCCCGCTTCCGTCCCAACTCCAAAAAAGAACCCCCTCCAACAGCACCTCCACATGTTTTATTTGTTCCCATTGTTCTAAATGTTGTCTCATAGAGTCTGTGTCCTGTATCTCCTCCAAACAGGTGTATATTTATTGGTCTGATGTTGTTTTAATATTGTGTATATGTATATTTATGTATTTAAAACCATCATGATAAAAAATCAGTAATATATTTATTAGTGCAATTTAAGCAATCATGATTAAGTAATATATTCTATTAACTCTCACAAGTCCCCACATGTCCATCAAGTGGTAAAACGTTATATTGTGCATCTCTATCTACCCCATGACCTTTTGACCCCTGTATTATATTTTAAAGACTGAAATTGTTGTTACTAAACAGAATACTTTTTCTTGAGTTAATTAAATGTACAAAATCAATGTAATTAGCAAAACAGGGCCACAACACCAAGGGTTCACCGTGTCAGGGCTGGGACGCCGAGGGCCCACCACCCAAGGGCTGCAAAATCAAGGTGCACGCCAACCAGGTGCACCCCAATCAGGTGTTCTCCTGCCAGGGGTATTCGCCCAAGGTCTACCATCTCTAGGTGTAAGGTTTGAGGTGGGTGAATTCATTAGGTCTACCATCTCTAGGTGTAAGGTTTGAGGTGGGTGAATTCATTAGGTCTACCAACTCTAGGTGTCAGGTTTGAGGTGGGTGAATTCATTAGGTCTACCATCTCTAGGTGTCAGGTTTGAGGTGGTTAGGGTTAGGATAGAAGAGAGTTTTCCCAGGATAGGACCCTGAGGGTCCCACTCTGGGTTGTGCACGGTCCATCCCTCCACTGGTCACCCCCAATTCACATAAAGACCAAGAGAGGTCACAGCAGGCCAACTGTTAAAGGCTGTTCATAGGGCTATTGAGGCCAGGGCTATTGAGGCCAGGGCTATTCAGCTTTAGGTCTGGTTAAGTTTAGGTTTGTGCAGGATGGGTCTGTAAAATCCAAGGTATGAATCCCGGGGTGTCTGGTGGGTTTTAGGGTTAGGGTTAGGGTTAGGTTAGGTATCTAAGAATCCAGAAATCAGAACAGGTCTGATCTCGGTTAGGCACTGGCACACATTTCAAAGGCCCGCTTCAGTCCCAACTCCAAAAAAGAACCCCCTCCAACAGCACCTCCACATGTTTTATTTGTTCCCATTGTTCTAAATGTTGTCTCATAGAGTCTGTGTCCTGTATCTCCTCCAAACAGGTGTATATTTATTGGTCTGATGTTGTTTTAATATTGTGTATATGTATATTTATGTATTTAAAACCATCATGATAAAAAATCAGTAATATATTTATTAGTGCAATTTAAGCAATCATGATTAAGTAATATATTCTATTAACTCTCACAAGTCCCCACATGTCCATCAAGTGGTAAAACGTTATATTGTGCATCTCTATCTACCCCATGACCTTTTGACCCCTGTATTATATTTTAAAGACTGAAATTGTTGTTACTAAACAGAATACTTTTTCTTGAGTTAATTAAATGTACAAAATCAATGTAATTAGCAAAACAGGGCCACAACACCAAGGGTTCACCGTGTCAGGGCTGGGACGCCGAGGGCCCACCACCCAAGGGCTGCAAAATCAAGGTGCACGCCAACCAGGTGCACCCCAATCAGGTGTTCTCCTGCCAGGGGTATTCGCCCAAGGTCTACCATCTCTAGGTGTAAGGTTTGAGGTGGGTGAATTCATTAGGTCTACCATCTCTAGGTGTAAGGTTTGAGGTGGGTGAATTCATTAGGTCTACCAACTCTAGGTGTCAGGTTTGAGGTGGGTGAATTCATTAGGTCTACCAACTCTAGGTGTCAGGTTTGGGGTGGGTGAATCCATTAGGTCCACTAAATCTAGGTGTAAGATTTGGGATGATAAGTTTCGTCAATTCCAGTGGCTTTAGGTGTTAGGTGTATGGGGGTGTACACCATAAAATAGGGTGTCTTTAGGTGTCAGGTGTGATGGGTTACATGCATAAAATTTTGGGACTTGAGGTTTAGGAGGAGAATGGGTACACGATTAATAATCAGGGTGTTACTTGGGGCCTGCTGGGTCATGCCAGCAGACACACCTGAACTCCATAAGAATTCTTATCATTATTGTGTGATTTTAAAGATAAGAGACACAGACCCTAAGGTCTCCAACACACTGACCAAAAGAAAAAAAAGGGAAAAACCAGACTTACAAGAAAAATAACCATAAAAATGATTAAAATAGAAAGATGGACAGTAAGGTTACGCTTCGTTGAGGCCTCTGGGGTAGAGAGAGTCCAATTTTTTAATCCAGACCCTCTCCGCCCTGAGCCTCTCCGAGAGCGTCCAAAAGGGGTTCGACTCCAATCCTGAAACTCTGAGGGCATCTAGGCCATGTATTAAAAAATGTCTAACTACATATCGTCTCTTTTCAATTTTATTACGAATGTTATACGAATGCTGATAGATTCTAAGTAACAATTGGTTCTTTGTCTGCCCCACATATTGTTTGTGGCATTTGGAACAAGATATGAGATAGACACAGTTTGAGACATGTGCTGACATGTTTCTCTGCACTTGGAAGAGTTGTTTGTTGGTTTTATTCTGGACCATTCTTTTGCCCACAAAGTGCTTATAAACCCCAGATTTACTCACTTTACAGGATGTTGTGATTTTACTAGAAACCAAGGTATCCAATAAGTTCTTGTTTCGTTTGTAAGCCGCTATCGGTCTATGTTTGGTCAGAAATTTAGTTGGTTCCATGAATTTGGTGAAATTTTCCTTGGTTGCTCTATTTAATTGAGTACTTTGTTGTGAATAGAAGGAAACTAATGGTATGATTTTGTTTCTAATCTGTGTTTCCTTGGTTGGATTAGTCACAAAGTTAGTGAAGGCCCTAAGCACACTCCTCAAATAGCTTCTCGAGTACCCTCGCTTCTTCAAAGCTTTAAAGAGGATTCCTACAGCAATCTTAAACTCAGATGTTTGTGAGCATATTCTATGAAAGCGAAGAAGCTGTGATTTAAGAATTCCTTTAAAAGTATGCTTAGGGTGGTAACTGGCTCTGTGTAATAATGAGTGAGTGTCTGTGGGCTTAAAATACACTTTGTAGTCCAACTGATTGGTCATTTCAAATTTGGGTCCTTTGTAGGTGATGACATCAAGAAAATTAACTGAATTTTCATCAATTTCGTATTTTATCCTGATGGATTTTTGATGACGGTTCAGATGATCAGCAAATTCAATAAACTCCTCCTTACCGTATGTCCAGATGCCCCAGATGTCATCCAAAAATCTAAAATACGAGAAGGGCTGGAGATGAAAAGAGGACACCGCAGTTTGTTCCCAATGGGCCATATAGATATTGGCGTAAGAAGGGGCGAACTTCTTGCCCATGGCCGTCCCCTTAGTTTGTAAATAAAATTTAGAGCCAAATTCAAAATCGTTTTTAGTCAAATTAATTTCTAGTAGTTTTAAAATAAAATCATCGGGTCTTTTCACGTCAGGATATTTGTTCATGCAATCTCTCACGGCAGCCATACCGACTCCGGTCTCTATATTGGTGTACAAACTGTCGATGTCCATGGTGAAGAGAAATGAATTAGATGGGAGAATAAGATTTTTTGTTTTAGAGATAAAATCATAGGTGTCTTTTAGGTAACTACCATGACGTTGCGAAATGGGACTAAGGAAATACTCAATATATTCTGCTGTAAAATAAGTCACACTGTCGCAATCCGACACGATAGGCCTCCCAGGAGGTATTTTATGTGGTGTACTCCACTTTTCTGGTTCTTTGTGTATTTTTGGTAACAAATAAAATCTTCTTGGTCTCGGTGTACCAGAACCAGACAAGTAATCTCTCTGTTTCCCACTAATTATCTTTTTCTCATACATCTCATTTAAAATTTCTCGTACTTCCAGTATGGTTTTTGGATAAATTGGTTCTGTGAGAGAGCAATAGTGCTCTGTCACAGAAAGTTGCCTTTTTCCTTCCCAAAGATAATCTGTTTTACTCATGATGACGACTGCATTACCCTTGTCAGCTGGTTTGATAACGATGTCACAATTGTTTTTAAGTTCATGAATTGCTTTTCTCTCACTTTTACTCAAATTCTGTCTTTCTAGAAGGCCCCAATTCAGGTGTTGATACGCATACCGATCTGCTCTAATTAGAGAAACCACCTGGGGTGGCAAACTAGACAAGGCAGGTGTCCAATCAGAATTATGAGTAAAAGGAGTTCTTTTTTTCTCACTTTTTTTGCCTTCAAAAAAGGCGTCTAATTTAATACGCCTATGATAGGCCTGTAGGCTCTGCAATAATTCTAATTTTTGTGTTTTGACGTTATCGGGGACCATAACAAAGGAAAGGCCTTTCTTCAAGATCGCCCGCTGTCCAGTTGTCAAGACGAGCGGGGACAAATTTACGATAAGTTTTTCTTGACTACCTATTGGGTTGACGGCGTCGGCAAGTTTAGCGACCGAACCCAATGTTCTAACATGTATCTGCCCGTTGCAGCTGTCCAGTGCAAGTTATCGCTTTCGACCTGAAACTGGGCAACGGGCAACAATTGGAGAAAGTTGAGACTGTCCTTGATGTACTTGTTTATGTCCTCAAGGTATCTTTGTTCATCAATCGGAAGCAAGTCACAATAATTGATCATCGGAACTACGATCTCGGTATGCGGTAATCGGGTTCTGGCTACTCTGTAAGCCCTCTGTATCTCTTTGTTCGTTGAAGTAAAACATCTCTGAGATCGGTTATTTAATCCAAACGACAACAACAACACTTCCGGTTCCATCGCGATTGTGGCTTTTTCTATGAGATTGCCCGCGTGTTGGAACTTCGCGCCCGGGAAGCTGTCTATTTGAAGATCAGAGATGTTGAAGGCCGGGATCCTGGAAACGTTAGAATCCCCGATTATCACATACCTTTTCTTTAGGTTCAAGCTCCAGTCAATTTGTTTACGGTCTGTGTTTATGTGACGGTATGGTCTGCCGACCGATTTTGGTGTCGGTGGAGCTATTATTGTGATTTGCTTCTGAGGTGTTTGTTCTATCTGCAGTGATTGGGTTGTGCGTTCCTCTTCTATGGGTCGCATAACAATCTTCTGTCCCTCTTCCTTTTCCACCACCTTTGTGGGTGTGATACGTGCTAAAGAGCTAACAGAATACTCAGAAATTTGATAGTCCAGAGAATCATCAGAAGAAAAAAGAGGAAGGCTCTGAATTCTAGAAGAAGAAGAAGAAGAAGAAGAAGGGAGTGACTTTTTAGTCTCTTCAACCTTAGATGTGCTGGGAACAACGTTAGACGTGCTCGGACCAGCCTCAGTATGTGTACGTTTTGGTTCTTCTGACACGACAATTTTTTCGTCTCTTTTCAAAATTCCTTCCTGAACCAAAATGTCAGTAATCTCCTTATAACGTTTCAGCTGTTCCTCATTAAAATCCTCCGTAAATGTCCTTTTCGTAACCTCTTGTGTATCAGTAACCTCAGTGGCCATGTCTGTGGCCAGATCTTGAGGTTCCTGATCCACATCAATCTCCTCTGCAAGAATTCTGCGTCTTGCACGTTGCAGTGGAGATCTTTGAGGTAAGGCTGGGGTGGGCTGTATGCCCGGTTTGGGCACCAGAGGGGGAAACTCCTGATCAAACGACCAGTCAGACCTATTAGGTGGGGGACTGGATGGAGTTCTTACATCCTCCCACCTTCTAGGTGATGTCTGTACCTCTACATGTATGTGAGAAGTATCTTTTTTGGGTCTGACAACCAAAGGTGCGTGTGTGTGCATGTCTGGTTCGACCAAGAGAGCTTTGGGAGGTTCTATTTTGGTAGCTTGTCTCTGATCTTTCTCCTGTTGTTTTCTATCGTACTCGTTACAAGTCTCTGCCGTGAATAGAGCCTCGGCTCTCTCAAAAACTTCAGAGTTAATTCTCCTCCCAAAGTTCTTTGTGGCCCAATTGGTGGCCGTCTGAAAGGCTTGGAACCAATGGGCTTGGTCTGTACGCTCTTTTAGTTCCACCAGCGTACTATCAATCAGTTTCTCGTAGTGTTCCTCCAAAATGACCTGAGCATTTGTTGACCATTTTTGTGCATTGTCCTCTAACAACTTTTTCACCGTGTCGTTAGGCATTGCTGGTTTAATGGAATTGGTCAACAATTTGGTCAGTCTTTTGAAGGTCACTGGACTGTTGTTAGTTACTTTGGTTGTGACCTTCTCTAGGTGATGGACCAGCCTTATCAAATCATACATAAGTTTCATGGCCGTCCTCAACCTGGGTGAAGCTGGAGTGTAATTCGATTTAACGTTAGTTTGTTCTTGAAAATATCTCTGAGGTCCCCCCCTATCTTTCTGTCTTTTCTTGGGGAACGGACGGTAAACTCTATCCCTTTGTCTTTCCACTCTCTCGGGTGGTTGTTCGGTTCTGATGTCTCTGCCAGCTTGGTAAGCATCCGAGATTGTGTTATGTCCCCTGTTGGAAGAGGAGTGGGAGGATTCGATATGTGTGTCTCTTTGACTATATGTATGGGGACGGGCAGATTGTAAATTGCGTCTCTCATCTTCTTCTTCTTGAACATACGAGTCACATTCGATTTCATCCTCCCCATAGAATTCTCCTCCTCTCTCTTCCATCATGAATCGACTGCGCACCCTCTTCTTGTTTTTTCTCTTGGGTTTTCTTTTTGGAAAATCATCTTCAAAATGGTCATAAGAGAGTGGTGCGTGTGAATTTTGTCTGGGCAAAGATCTGATTTTTCTATCGTCTAAAGCCTCTCTGTATGTTTGTTGTCTTTTGTATTTAGAATTTACAAACTCTCGGTTGTCAGGAAAATAATCGATCTGTTTGTTTGGAAAATATCTGTTTTCCCTTATTTCCCCCCTTGAGTTTGTCCTACGAGTTTCTCTGCCTCGTGGAATTGTGTCATTTTCATAAGACCATTTGTTTTTCTGAGTGGTGTAATTATTTGGATCATAATAACGATAATCAATTTGATAATCGTCATTATTCCAGCGGTCATGTCGGTGAGCCCGTACACGGGCTGTTTGTTTATGATTTGCGTCGTACGAGAGACGTGGACGGTTATTCTCGTCGCGGAAAAAGGATTCCCCTCTCTCCCTCCATCCCTCCCGACGTGGGCTAGTAGCACGTAGACGTGCTGTTGGGTTTCTTGAGGTGTAACGCGGTTCTTCGTCAGATGGAAAAGACGCGAATCTCACGCGCAGCCTCGGTGTTTGTCTGTATCTCTCTCCTACTCTCGCCATTACAGTGTTTCTTTGTTACAAAGTGAATGGATTCTTCGAAATAACGACGTTAATTGCAAATCGCGACGTTTCGAAGTATACAACTTCTTCTTCAGGCTATTGCTGTAACGTCGTCAGGCTAGAATGTATCAGATGTAAGCTAGAGTAACTGCTATCTCGAGTGCAAGTGAGCAAATGACTGTCTGTGTCCGCCTCTCTGTTACGCTGTCACAGAGGGCGGCGGCTTCTGACGTCATCCTCATTCAGAGCACATATACAGTCAATTTAATGAAGAAAACTCGCAAATAAAACATGAAAATGATCAGCTTTGGGTCAAACAATCCTCCCATTGTTTCTCAAAGACTTTTATCTGTCCCCCCATCCTTTCCTAACCCTGTAGGATTTTGTTTATCGTGTTTTTGACGCCAAAGTAATGTTTGTTTGTAAATAACTCGCGAGCTCCTTCATCAAAACACTCCAGACTTCCAAATATTGTAAGATAACAAATATAAGAATTTTTTGAAGTGCATTTGGCGTCGAACCAACAAAGTTTCCCTTTTGGAAAACACTCAAAAGTGTCCTAGAATTTCTTGCTGCGTCACAGCATATGCAAATCAATCAATCCTTGTCTGTCCATTATAAATAAATATAAATAGTTGAAAATCCATCGTGAAATCATGATCTTATAACAAATATGCCTTAAAACAGACAAAAAGTGAATGAATATTTAAGTTTAAGGCATATTTAAGAGTATTTAAATTCACTGATGTTTCAATGTGGTGTTATTCAATGTCTTCTGTGTATTAAATTATAATAGTCAGTATGAATGTGGAGTTAAATACTGTAGAAGATTGCTGATGTTAAGAAATCCTTCTCAAAGTGGTCCTGAAGTGCCAAGACGTGGCTCTGGCTTGAGTTAGGTATCTAAGAATCCAGAAATCAGAACAGGTCTGATCTCGGTTAGGCACTGGCACACATTTCAAAGGCCCGCTTCAGTCCCAACTCCAAAAAAGAACCCCCTCCAACAGCACCTCCACATGTTTTATTTGTTCCCATTGTTCTAAATGTTGTCTCATAGAGTCTGTGTCCTGTATCTCCTCCAAACAGGTGTATATTTATTGGTCTGATGTTGTTTTAATATTGTGTATATGTATATTTATGTATTTAAAACCATCATGATAAAAAATCAGTAATATATTTATTAGTGCAATTTAAGCAATCATGATTAAGTAATATATTCTATTAACTCTCACAAGTCCCCACATGTCCATCAAGTGGTAAAACGTTATATTGTGCATCTCTATCTACCCCATGACCTTTTGACCCCTGTATTATATTTTAAAGACTGAAATTGTTGTTACTAAACAGAATACTTTTTCTTGAGTTAATTAAATGTACAAAATCAATGTAATTAGCAAAACAGGGCCACAACACCAAGGGTTCACCGTGTCAGGGCTGGGACGCCGAGGGCCCACCACCCAAGGGCTGCAAAATCAAGGTGCACGCCAACCAGGTGCACCCCAATCAGGTGTTCTCCTGCCAGGGGTATTCGCCCAAGGTCTACCATCTCTAGGTGTAAGGTTTGAGGTGGGTGAATTCATTAGGTCTACCATCTCTAGGTGTAAGGTTTGAGGTGGGTGAATTCATTAGGTCTACCAACTCTAGGTGTCAGGTTTGAGGTGGGTGAATTCATTAGGTCTACCAACTCTAGGTGTCAGGTTTGGGGTGGGTGAATCCATTAGGTCCACTAAATCTAGGTGTAAGATTTGGGATGATAAGTTTCGTCAATTCCAGTGGCTTTAGGTGTTAGGTGTATGGGGGTGTACACCATAAAATAGGGTGTCTTTAGGTGTCAGGTGTGATGGGTTACATGCATAAAATTTTGGGACTTGAGGTTTAGGAGGAGAATGGGTACACGATTAATAATCAGGGTGTTACTTGGGGCCTGCTGGGTCATGCCAGCAGACACACCTGAACTCCATAAGAATTCTTATCATTATTGTGTGATTTTAAAGATAAGAGACACAGACCCTAAGGTCTCCAACACACTGACCAAAAGAAAAAAAAGGAAAAACCAGACTTACAAGAAAAATAACCATAAAAATGATTAAAATAGAAAGATGGACAGTAAGGTTACGCTTCGTTGAGGCCTCTGGGGTAGAGAGAGTCCAATTTTTTTAATCCAGACCCTCTCCGCCCTGAGCCTCTCCGAGAGCGTCCAAAAGGGGTTCGACTCCAATCCTGAAACTCTGAGGGCATCTAGGCCATGTATTAAAAAATGTCTAACTACATATCGTCTCTTTTCAATTTTATTACGAATGTTATACGAATGCTGATAGATTCTAAGTAACAATTGGTTCTTTGTCTGCCCCACATATTGTTTGTGGCATTTGGAACAAGATATGAGATAGACACAGTTTGAGACATGTGCTGACATGTTTCTCTGCACTTGGAAGAGTTGTTTGTTGGTTTTATTCTGGACCATTCTTTTGCCCACAAAGTGCTTATAAACCCCAGATTTACTCACTTTACAGGATGTTGTGATTTTACTAGAAACCAAGGTATCCAATAAGTTCTTGTTTCGTTTGTAAGCCGCTATCGGTCTATGTTTGGTCAGAAATTTAGTTGGTTCCATGAATTTGGTGAAATTTTCCTTGGTTGCTCTATTTAATTGAGTACTTTGTTGTGAATAGAAGGAAACTAATGGTATGATTTTGTTTCTAATCTGTGTTTCCTTGGTTGGATTAGTCACAAAGTTAGTGAAGGCCCTAAGCACACTCCTCAAATAGCTTCTCGAGTACCCTCGCTTCTTCAAAGCTTTAAAGAGGATTCCTACAGCAATCTTAAACTCAGATGTTTGTGAGCATATTCTATGAAAGCGAAGAAGCTGTGATTTAAGAATTCCTTTAAAAGTATGCTTAGGGTGGTAACTGGCTCTGTGTAATAATGAGTGAGTGTCTGTGGGCTTAAAATACACTTTGTAGTCCAACTGATTGGTCATTTCAAATTTGGGTCCTTTGTAGGTGATGACATCAAGAAAATTAACTGAATTTTCATCAATTTCGTATTTTATCCTGATGGATTTTTGATGACGGTTCAGATGATCAGCAAATTCAATAAACTCCTCCTTACCGTATGTCCAGATGCCCCAGATGTCATCCAAAAATCTAAAATACGAGAAGGGCTGGAGATGAAAAGAGGACACCGCAGTTTGTTCCCAATGGGCCATATAGATATTGGCGTAAGAAGGGGCGAACTTCTTGCCCATGGCCGTCCCCTTAGTTTGTAAATAAAATTTAGAGCCAAATTCAAAATCGTTTTTAGTCAAATTAATTTCTAGTAGTTTTAAAATAAAATCATCGGGTCTTTTCACGTCAGGATATTTGTTCATGCAATCTCTCACGGCAGCCATACCGACTCCGGTCTCTATATTGGTGTACAAACTGTCGATGTCCATGGTGAAGAGAAATGAATTAGATGGGAGAATAAGATTTTTTGTTTTAGAGATAAAATCATAGGTGTCTTTTAGGTAACTACCATGACGTTGCGAAATGGGACTAAGGAAATACTCAATATATTCTGCTGTAAAATAAGTCTCACTGTCGCAATCCGACACGATAGGCCTCCCAGGAGGTATTTTATGTGGTGTACTCCACTTTTCTGGTTCTTTGTGTATTTTTGGTAACAAATAAAATCTTCTTGGTCTCGGTGTACCAGAACCAGACAAGTAATCTCTCTGTTTCCCACTAATTATCTTTTTCTCATACATCTCATTTAAAATTTCTCGTACTTCCAGTATGGTTTTTGGATAAATTGGTTCTGTGAGAGAGCAATAGTGCTCTGTCACAGAAAGTTGCCTTTTTCCTTCCCAAAGATAATCTGTTTTACTCATGATGACGACTGCATTACCCTTGTCAGCTGGTTTGATAACGATGTCACAATTGTTTTTAAGTTCATGAATTGCTTTTCTCTCACTTTTACTCAAATTCTGTCTTTCTAGAAGGCCCCAATTCAGGTGTTGATACGCATACCGATCTGCTCTAATTAGAGAAACCACCTGGGGTGGCAAACTAGACAAGGCAGGTGTCCAATCAGAATTATGAGTAAAAGGAGTTCTTTTTTTCTCACTTTTTTTGCCTTCAAAAAAGGCGTCTAATTTAATACGCCTATGATAGGCCTGTAGGCTCTGCAATAATTCTAATTTTTGTGTTTTGACGTTATCGGGGACCATAACAAAGGAAAGGCCTTTCTTCAAGATCGCCCGCTGTCCAGTTGTCAAGACGAGCGGGGACAAATTTACGATAAGTTTTTCTTGACTACCTATTGGGTTGACGGCGTCGGCAAGTTTAGCGACCGAACCCAATGTTCTAACATGTATCTGCCCGTTGCAGCTGTCCAGTGCAAGTTATCGCTTTCGACCTGAAACTGGGCAACGGGCAACAATTGGAGAAAGTTGAGACTGTCCTTGATGTACTTGTTTATGTCCTCAAGGTATCTTTGTTCATCAATCGGAAGCAAGTCACAATAATTGATCATCGGAACTACGATCTCGGTATGCGGTAATCGGGTTCTGGCTACTCTGTAAGCCCTCTGTATCTCTTTGTTCGTTGAAGTAAAACATCTCTGAGATCGGTTATTTAATCCAAACGACAACAACAACACTTCCGGTTCCATCGCGATTGTGGCTTTTTCTATGAGATTGCCCGCGTGTTGGAACTTCGCGCCCGGGAAGCTGTCTATTTGAAGATCAGAGATGTTGAAGGCCGGGATCCTGGAAACGTTAGAATCCCCGATTATCACATACCTTTTCTTTAGGTTCAAGCTCCAGTCAATTTGTTTACGGTCTGTGTTTATGTGACGGTATGGTCTGCCGACCGATTTTGGTGTCGGTGGAGCTATTATTGTGATTTGCTTCTGAGGTGTTTGTTCTATCTGCAGTGATTGGGTTGTGCGTTCCTCTTCTATGGGTCGCATAACAATCTTCTGTCCCTCTTCCTTTTCCACCACCTTTGTGGGTGTGATACGTGCTAAAGAGCTAACAGAATACTCAGAAATTTGATAGTCCAGAGAATCATCAGAAGAAAAAAGAGGAAGGCTCTGAATTCTAGAAGAAGAAGAAGAAGAAGAAGAAGGGAGTGACTTTTTAGTCTCTTCAACCTTAGATGTGCTGGGAACAACGTTAGACGTGCTCGGACCAGCCTCAGTATGTGTACGTTTTGGTTCTTCTGACACGACAATTTTTTCGTCTCTTTTCAAAATTCCTTCCTGAACCAAAATGTCAGTAATCTCCTTATAACGTTTCAGCTGTTCCTCATTAAAATCCTCCGTAAATGTCCTTTTCGTAACCTCTTGTGTATCAGTAACCTCAGTGGCCATGTCTGTGGCCAGATCTTGAGGTTCCTGATCCACATCAATCTCCTCTGCAAGAATTCTGCGTCTTGCACGTTGCAGTGGAGATCTTTGAGGTAAGGCTGGGGTGGGCTGTATGCCCGGTTTGGGCACCAGAGGGGGAAACTCCTGATCAAACGACCAGTCAGACCTATTAGGTGGGGGACTGGATGGAGTTCTTACATCCTCCCACCTTCTAGGTGATGTCTGTACCTCTACATGTATGTGAGAAGTATCTTTTTTGGGTCTGACAACCAAAGGTGCGTGTGTGTGCATGTCTGGTTCGACCAAGAGAGCTTTGGGAGGTTCTATTTTGGTAGCTTGTCTCTGATCTTTCTCCTGTTGTTTTCTATCGTACTCGTTACAAGTCTCTGCCGTGAATAGAGCCTCGGCTCTCTCAAAAACTTCAGAGTTAATTCTCCTCCCAAAGTTCTTTGTGGCCCAATTGGTGGCCGTCTGAAAGGCTTGGAACCAATGGGCTTGGTCTGTACGCTCTTTTAGTTCCACCAGCGTACTATCAATCAGTTTCTCGTAGTGTTCCTCCAAAATGACCTGAGCATTTGTTGACCATTTTTGTGCATTGTCCTCTAACAACTTTTTCACCGTGTCGTTAGGCATTGCTGGTTTAATGGAATTGGTCAACAATTTGGTCAGTCTTTTGAAGGTCACTGGACTGTTGTTAGTTACTTTGGTTGTGACCTTCTCTAGGTGATGGACCAGCCTTATCAAATCATACATAAGTTTCATGGCCGTCCTCAACCTGGGTGAAGCTGGAGTGTAATTCGATTTAACGTTAGTTTGTTCTTGAAAATATCTCTGAGGTCCCCCCCTATCTTTCTGTCTTTTCTTGGGGAACGGACGGTAAACTCTATCCCTTTGTCTTTCCACTCTCTCGGGTGGTTGTTCGGTTCTGATGTCTCTGCCAGCTTGGTAAGCATCCGAGATTGTGTTATGTCCCCTGTTGGAAGAGGAGTGGGAGGATTCGATATGTGTGTCTCTTTGACTATATGTATGGGGACGGGCAGATTGTAAATTGCGTCTCTCATCTTCTTCTTCTTGAACATACGAGTCACATTCGATTTCATCCTCCCCATAGAATTCTCCTCCTCTCTCTTCCATCATGAATCGACTGCGCACCCTCTTGTTTTTTCTCTTGGGTTTTCTTTTTGGAAAATCATCTTCAAAATGGTCATAAGAGAGTGGTGCGTGTGAATTTTGTCTGGGCAAAGATCTGATTTTTCTATCGTCTAAAGCCTCTCTGTATGTTTGTTGTCTTTTGTATTTAGAATTTATAAACTCTCGGTTGTCAGGAAAATAATCGATCTGTTTGTTTGGAAAATATCTGTTTTCCCTTATTTCCCCCCTTGAGTTTGTCCTACGAGTTTCTCTGCCTCGTGGAATTGTGTCATTTTCATAAGACCATTTGTTTTTCTGAGTGGTGTAATTATTTGGATCATAATAACGATAATCAATTTGATAATCGTCATTATTCCAGCGGTCATGTCGGTGAGCCCGTACACGGGCTGTTTGTTTATGATTTGCGTCGTACGAGAGACGTGGACGGTTATTCTCGTCGCGGAAAAAGGATTCCCCTCTCTCCCTCCATCCCTCCCGACGTGGGCTAGTAGCACGTAGACGTGCTGTTGGGTTTCTTGAGGTGTAACGCGGTTCTTCGTCAGATGGAAAAGACGCGAATCTCACGCGCAGCCTCGGTGTTTGTCTGTATCTCTCTCCTACTCTCGCCATTACAGTGTTTCTTTGTTACAAAGTGAATGGATTCTTCGAAATAACGACGTTAATTGCAAATCGCGACGTTTCGAAGTATACAACTTCTTCTTCAGGCTATTGCTGTAACGTCGTCAGGCTAGAATGTATCAGATGTAAGCTAGAGTAACTGCTATCTCGAGTGCAAGTGAGCAAATGACTGTCTGTGTCCGCCTCTCTGTTACGCTGTCACAGAGGGCGGCGGCTTCTGACGTCATCCTCATTCAGAGCACATATACAGTCAATTTAATGAAGAAAACTCGCAAATAAAACATGAAAATGATCAGCTTTGGGTCAAACAATCCTCCCATTGTTTCTCAAAGACTTTTATCTGTCCCCCCATCCTTTCCTAACCCTGTAGGATTTTGTTTATCGTGTTTTTGACGCCAAAGTAATGTTTGTTTGTAAATAACTCGCGAGCTCCTTCATCAAAACACTCCAGACTTCCAAATATTGTAAGATAACAAATATAAGAATTTTTTGAAGTGCATTTGGCGTCGAACCAACAAAGTTTCCCTTTTGGAAAACACTCAAAAGTGTCCTAGAATTTCTTGCTGCGTCACAGCATATGCAAATCAATCAATCCTTGTCTGTCCATTATAAATAAATATAAATAGTTGAAAATCCATCGTGAAATCATGATCTTATAACAAATATGCCTTAAAACAGACAAAAAGTGAATGAATATTTAAGTTTAAGGCATATTTAAGAGTATTTAAATTCACTGATGTTTCAATGTGGTGTTATTCAATGTCTTCTGTGTATTAAATTATAATAGTCAGTATGAATGTGGAGTTAAATACTGTAGAAGATTGCTGATGTTAAGAAATCCTTCTCAAAGTGGTCCTGAAGTGCCAAGACGTGGCTCTGGCTTGAGTTAGGTATCTAAGAATCCAGAAATCAGAACAGGTCTGATCTCGGTTAGGCACTGGCACACATTTCAAAGGCCCGCTTCAGTCCCAACTCCAAAAAAGAACCCCCTCCAACAGCACCTCCACATGT
Organism: Barbus barbus; assembly: GCF_936440315.1. NCBI lineage: Eukaryota > Metazoa > Chordata > Actinopteri > Cypriniformes > Cyprinidae > Barbus > Barbus barbus. The sequence continues at coordinate 5,418 of NC_136731.1, read as the reverse complement.
TTTATTTGTTCCCATTGTTCTAAATGTTGTCTCATAGAGTCTGTGTCCTGTATCTCCTCCAAACAGGTGTATATTTATTGGTCTGATGTTGTTTTAATATTGTGTATATGTATATTTATGTATTTAAAACCATCATGATAAAAAATCAGTAATATATTTATTAGTGCAATTTAAGCAATCATGATTAAGTAATATATTCTATTAACTCTCACAAGTCCCCACATGTCCATCAAGTGGTAAAACGTTATATTGTGCATCTCTATCTACCCCATGACCTTTTGACCCCTGTATTATATTTTAAAGACTGAAATTGTTGTTACTAAACAGAATACTTTTTCTTGAGTTAATTAAATGTACAAAATCAATGTAATTAGCAAAACAGGGCCACAACACCAAGGGTTCACCGTGTCAGGGCTGGGACGCCGAGGGCCCACCACCCAAGGGCTGCAAAATCAAGGTGCACGCCAACCAGGTGCACCCCAATCAGGTGTTCTCCTGCCAGGGGTATTCGCCCAAGGTCTACCATCTCTAGGTGTAAGGTTTGAGGTGGGTGAATTCATTAGGTCTACCATCTCTAGGTGTAAGGTTTGAGGTGGGTGAATTCATTAGGTCTACCAACTCTAGGTGTCAGGTTTGAGGTGGGTGAATTCATTAGGTCTACCAACTCTAGGTGTCAGGTTTGGGGTGGGTGAATCCATTAGGTCCACTAAATCTAGGTGTAAGATTTGGGATGATAAGTTTCGTTAGGGTTAGGGTTAGGTTAGGGTTAGGGTTAGGGTTAGGTTAGGGTTAGGGTTAGGGTTAGGGTTAGGGTTAGGTATCTAAGAATCCAGAAATCAGAACAGGTCTGATCTCGGTTAGGCACTGGCACACATTTCAAAGGCCCGCTTCCGTCCCAACTCCAAAAAAGAACCCCCTCCAACAGCACCTCCACATGTTTTATTTGTTCCCATTGTTCTAAATGTTGTCTCATAGAGTCTGTGTCCTGTATCTCCTCCAAACAGGTGTATATTTATTGGTCTGATGTTGTTTTAATATTGTGTATATGTATATTTATGTATTTAAAACCATCATGATAAAAAATCAGTAATATATTTATTAGTGCAATTTAAGCAATCATGATTAAGTAATATATTCTATTAACTCTCACAAGTCCCCACATGTCCATCAAGTGGTAAAACGTTATATTGTGCATCTCTATCTACCCCATGACCTTTTGACCCCTGTATTATATTTTAAAGACTGAAATTGTTGTTACTAAACAGAATACTTTTTCTTGAGTTAATTAAATGTACAAAATCAATGTAATTAGCAAAACAGGGCCACAACACCAAGGGTTCACCGTGTCAGGGCTGGGACGCCGAGGGCCCACCACCCAAGGGCTGCAAAATCAAGGTGCACGCCAACCAGGTGCACCCCAATCAGGTGTTCTCCTGCCAGGGGTATTCGCCCAAGGTCTACCATCTCTAGGTGTAAGGTTTGAGGTGGGTGAATTCATTAGGTCTACCATCTCTAGGTGTAAGGTTTGAGGTGGGTGAATTCATTAGGTCTACCAACTCTAGGTTAGGTTAGGGTTAGGTTAGATTAGGGTTAGGGTTAGGGTTAGGGTTAGGTTAGGGTTAGGGTTAGGGTTAGGGTAATATAGATAAATGCGAAATTGCACCCCCCTATAGGGGGGGGTGCACTTGGTTTCTATAGGTCCTAGGAGGCTGAAATTTGGTATATATACTATATAGGGGACGCCCGATCGTTTGCACATAGTTTGGTCGCTCTAGCGCCACCAGGTGTTGAGATATTGTATTGCACCCCCTTTTATTTTGCACCTAGAGAGCTGAAATTTGGTGTGTATACTAATTGGGGGACGCCCAGTCGAATGCACTTGGTTTCGTGTCTCTAGCGCCACCAGGTGCCGAGATATAGGCCTGCACCCCTAGGGTTGAGTTTCGCTGTCCAGCCCTAGGGTTGAGTTTAGGGTTAGGGTTGAGTTTCGCCGTCCAGCCCTAGGGTTGAGTTAGGGTTAGGGTTGAGTTTCGCCGTCCAGCCCTAGGGTTGAGTTAGGGTTAGGGTTGAGTTTCGCCGTCCAGCCCTAGGGTTGAGTTAGGGTTAGGGTTGAGTTTCGCCGTCCAGCCCTAGGGTTGAGTTAGGGTTAGGGTTGAGTTTCGCCGTCCAGCCCTAGGGTTGAGTTAGGGTTAGGGTTAGGGTTAGGGTTAGGGTTAGGGTTAGGGTTAGGTTAGGGTTAGGGTTAGGGTTAGGTAATATAGATAAATGCGAAATTGCACCCCCCTATAGGGGGGGGGTGCACTTGGTTTCTATAGGTCCTAGGAGGCTGAAATTTGGTATATATACTATATAGGGGACGCCCGATCGTTTGCACATAGTTTGGTCGCTCTAGCGCCACCAGGTGTTGAGATATTGTATTGCACCCCCTTTTATTTTGCACCTAGAGAGCTGAAATTTGGTGTGTATACTAATTGGGGGACGCCCAGTCGAATGCACTTGGTTTCGTGTCTCTAGCGCCACCAGGTGCCGAGATATAGGCCTGCACCCCTAGGGTTGAGTTTCGCTGTCCAGCCCTAGGGTTGAGTTTAGGGTTAGGGTTGAGTTTCGCCGTCCAGCCCTAGGGTTGAGTTAGGGTTAGGGTTGAGTTTCGCCGTCCAGCCCTAGGGTTGAGTTAGGGTTAGGGTTGAGTTTCGCCGTCCAGCCCTAGGGTTGAGTTAGGGTTAGGGTTGAGTTTCGCAGTCCAGCCCTAGGGTTGAGTTAGGGTTAGGGTTGAGTTTCGCAGTCCAGCCCTAGGGTTGAGTTAGGGTTAGGGTTGAGTTTCGCCGTCCAGCCCTAGGGTTGAGTTAGGGTTAGGGTTGAGTTTTGCCGTCCAGCCCTAGGGTTGAGTTTCTCTTTTTTTTTTTTTTTTTTTTTTTTTT